>NW_027363955.1:0-369698 GCF_046119375.1 Phyllobates terribilis | reverse complement strand
ATATTGTAAATGCACAAACAGTAATTTCTCCGCATTGCAAGGTGCAATTCTGAAATTTTTTGCTTTTTCCTGCTCCTCTTAGCATGATAAAGAAGATTCAAAGAGAGTGAGATGCCAGCTCCTTTCATTCAGTCAGTAGCTTCAATCATTTCTGGACGTTTTTCAATGGCAAAAATCAATGAATATTGTAAATGCACAAACTGTAATTTCTCCGCATTGCAAGGTGCAATTCTGAAATTTTTTGCTTTTTCCTGCTCCTCTTAGCATGATAAAGAAGATTCAAAGAGAGTGAGATGCCAGCTCCTTTCATTCAGTCAGTAGCTTCAATCATTTCTGGACGTTTTTCAATGGCAAAAATCAACGAATATTGTAAATGCACAAACAGTAATTTCTCCGCATTGCAAGGTGCAATTCTGAAATTTTTTGCTTTTTCCTGCTCCTCTTAGCATGATAAAGAAGATTCAAAGAAAGTGAGATGCCAGCTCCTTTCATTCAGTCAGTAGCTTCAATCATTTCTGGACGTTTTTCAATGGCAAAAATCAATGAATATTGTAAATGCACAAACTGTAATTTCTCCGCATTGCAAGGTGCAATTCTGAAATTTTTTGCTTTTTCCTGCTCCTCTTAGCATGATAAAGAAGATTCAAAGAGAGTGAGATGCCAGCTCCTTTCATTCAGTCAGTAGCTTCAATCATTTCTGGACGTTTTTCAATGGCAAAAATCAATGAATATTGTAAATGCACAAACAGTAATTTCTCCGCATTGCAAGGTGCAATTCTGAAATTTTTTGCTTTTTCCTGCTCCTCTTAGCATGATAAAGAAGATTCAAAGAGAGTGAGATGCCAGCTCCTTTCATTCAGTCAGTAGCTTCAAACATTTCTGGTATATGAATAACATGATGTTTTTCAATGGCAAAAATCAATGAATATTGTAAATGCACAAACAGTAATTTCTCCGCATTGCAAGGTGCAAGTCTGAAATTTTTTGCTTTTTCCTGCTCCTCTTAGCATGATAAAGAAGATTCAAAGAGAGTGAGATGCCAGCTCCTTTCATTCAGTCAGTAGCTTCAAACATTTCTGGTATATGAATAACATGATGTTTTTCAATGGCAAAAATCAATGAATATTGTAAATGCACAAACAGTAATTTCTCCGCATTGCAAGGTGCAAGTCTGAAATTTTTTGCTTTATCCTGCTCCTCTTAGCATGATAAAGAAGATTCAAAGAGAATGAGATGCCAGCTCCTTTCATTCAGTCAGTAGCTTCAATCATTTCTGGTATATGAATAACATGATGTTTTTCAATGGCAAAAATCAATGAATATTGTAAATGCACAAACAGTAATTTCTCCGCATTGCAAGGTGCAATTCTGAAATTTTTTGCTTTTTCCTGCTCCTCTTAGCATGATAAAGAAGATTCAAAGAGAGTGAGATGCCAGCTCCTTTCATTCAGTCAGTAGCTTCAAACATTTCTGGTATATGAATAACATGATGTTTTTCAATGGCAAAAATCAATGAATATTGTAAATGCACAAACAGTAATTTCTCCGCATTGCAAGGTGCAATTCTGAAATTTTTTGCTTTTTCCTGCTCCTCTTAGCATGATAAAGAAGATTCAAAGAGAGTGAGATGCCAGCTCCTTTCATTCAGTCAGTAGCTTCAATCATTTCTGGACGTTTTTCAATGGCAAAAATCAATGAATATTGTAAATGCACAAACAGTAATTTCTCCGCATTGCAAGGTGCAATTCTGAAAATTTTTGCTTTTTCCTGCTCCTCTTAGCATGATAAAGAAGTTTCAAAGAGAGTGAGATGCCAGCTCCTTTCATTCAGTCAGTAGCTTCAATAATTTCTGGACGTTTTTCAATGGCAAAAATCAATGAATATTGTAAATGCACAAACAGTAATTTCTCCGCATTGCAAGGTGCAATTCTGAAATTTTTTGCTTTTTCCTGCTCCTCTTAGCATGATAAAGAAGATTCAAAGAGAGTGAGATGCCAGCTCCTTTCATTCAGTCAGTAGCTTCAATCATTTCTGGACGTTTTTCAATGGCAAAAATCAATGAATATTGTAAATGCACAAACTGTAATTTCTCCGCATTGCAAGGTGCAATTCTGAAATTTTTTGCTTTTTCCTGCTCCTCTTAGCATGATAAAGAAGATTCAAAGAGAGTGAGATGCCAGCTCCTTTCATTCAGTCAGTAGCTTCAATCATTTCTGGACGTTTTTCAATGGCAAAAATCAACGAATATTGTAAATGCACAAACAGTAATTTCTCCGCATTGCAAGGTGCAATTCTGAAATTTTTTGCTTTTTCCTGCTCCTCTTAGCATGATAAAGAAGATTCAAAGAGAGTGAGATGCCAGCTCCTTTCATTCAGTCAGTAGCTTCAATCATTTCTGGACGTTTTTCAATGGCAAAAATCAATGAATATTGTAAATGCACAAACTGTAATTTCTCCGCATTGCAAGGTGCAATTCTGAAATTTTTTGCTTTTTCCTGCTCCTCTTAGCATGATAAAGAAGATTCAAAGAGAGTGAGATGCCAGCTCCTTTCATTCAGTCAGTAGCTTCAATCATTTCTGGACGTTTTTCAATGGCAAAAATCAATGAATATTGTAAATGCACAAACAGTAATTTCTCCGCATTGCAAGGTGCAATTCTGAAATTTTTTGCTTTTTCCTGCTCCTCTTAGCAAGATAAAGAAGATTCAAAGAGAGTGAGATGCCAGCTCCTTTCATTCAGTCAGTACCTTCAATCATTTCTGGACGTTTTTCAATGGCAAAAATCAATGAATATTGTAAATGCACAAACAGTAATTTCTCCGCATTGCAAGGTGCAATTCTGAAATTTTTTGCTTTTTCCTGCTCCTCTTAGCATGATAAAGAAGATTCAAAGAGAGTGAGATGCCAGCTCCTTTCATTCAGTCAGTAGCTTCAAACATTTCTGGTATATGAATAACATGATGTTTTTCAATGGCAAAAATCAATGAATATTGTAAATGCACAAACAGTAATTTCTCCGCATTGCAAGGTGCAAGTCTGAAATTTTTTGCTTTTTCCTGCTCCTCTTAGCATGATAAAGAAGATTCAAAGAGAGTGAGATGCCAGCTCCTTTCATTCAGTCAGTAGCTTCAAACATTTCTGGTATATGAATAACATGATGTTTTTCAATGGCAAAAATCAATGAATATTGTAAATGCACAAACAGTAATTTCTCCGCATTGCAAGGTGCAAGTCTGAAATTTTTTGCTTTATCCTGCTCCTCTTAGCATGATAAAGAAGATTCAAAGAGAGTGAGATGCCAGCTCCTTTCATTCAGTCAGTAGCTTCAATCATTTCTGGTATATGAATAACATGATGTTTTTCAATGGCAAAAATCAATGAATATTGTAAATGCACAAACAGTAATTTCTCCGCATTGCAAGGTGCAATTCTGAAATTTTTTGCTTTTTCCTGCTCCTCTTAGCATGATAAAGAAGATTCAAAGAGAGTGAGATGCCAGCTCCTTTCATTCAGTCAGTAGCTTCAAACATTTCTGGTATATGAATAACATGATGTTTTTCAATGGCAAAAATCAATGAATATTGTAAATGCACAAACAGTAATTTCTCCGCATTGCAAGGTGCAATTCTGAAATTTTTTGCTTTTTCCTGCTCCTCTTAGCATGATAAAGAAGATTCAAAGAGAGTGAGATGCCAGCTCCTTTCATTCAGTCAGTAGCTTCAATCATTTCTGGACGTTTTTCAATGGCAAAAATCAATGAATATTGTAAATGCACAAACAGTAATTTCTCCGCATTGCAAGGTGCAATTCTGAAAATTTTTGCTTTTTCCTGCTCCTCTTAGCATGATAAAGAAGTTTCAAAGAGAGTGAGATGCCAGCTCCTTTCATTCAGTCAGTAGCTTCAATAATTTCTGGACGTTTTTCAATGGCAAAAATCAATGAATATTGTAAATGCACAAACAGTAATTTCTCCGCATTGCAAGGTGCAATTCTGAAATTTTTTGCTTTTTCCTGCTCCTCTTAGCATGATAAACAAGATTCAAAGAGAGTGAGATGCCAGCTCCTTTCATTCAGTCAGTAGCTTCAATCACTTCTGGACATTTTTCAATGGCAAAAATCAATGAATATTGTAAATGCACAAACAGTAATTTATCGGCATTGCAAGGTGCAATTCTGAAATTTTTTGCTTTTTCCTGCTCCTCTTAGCATGATAAAGAAGATTCAAAGAGAGTGAGATGCCAGCTCCTTTCATTCAGTCAGTAGCTTCAAACATTTCTGGTATATGAATAACATGATGTTTTTCAATGGCAAAAATCAATGAATATTGTAAATGCACAAACAGTAATTTCTCCGCATTGCAAGGTGCAATTCTGAAATTTTTTGCTTTTTCCTGCTCCTCTTAGCATGATAAAGAAGATTCAAAGAGAGTGAGATGCCAGCTCCTTTCATTCAGTCAGTAGCTTCAATCATTTCTGGACGTTTTTCAATGGCAAAAATCAATGAATATTGTAAATGCACAAACAGTAATTTCTCCGCATTGCAAGGTGCAATTCTGAAATTTTTTGCTTTTTCCTGCTCCTCTTAGCATTATGAAGAAGATTCAAAGAGAGTGAGATGCCAGCTCCTTTCATTCAGTCAGTAGCTTCAAACATTTCTGGTATATGAATAACATGATGTTTTTCAATGGCAAAAATCAATGAATATTGTAAATGCACAAACAGTAATTTCTCCGCATTGCAAGGTGCAATTCTGAAATTTTTTGCTTTTTCCTGCTCCTCTTAGCATGATAAAGAAGATTCAAAGAGAGTGAGATGCCAGCTCCTTTCGTTCAGTCAGTAGCTTCAATCATTTCTGGACGTTTTTCAATGGCAAAAATCATTGAATATTGTAAATGCACAAACAGTAATTTCTCCGCATTGCAAGGTGCAATTCTGAAATTTTTTACTTTTTCCTGCTCCTCTTAGCATGATAAAGAAGATTCAAAGAGTGTGAGATGCCAGCTCCTTTCATTCAGTCAGTAGCTTCAATCATTTCTGGTATATGAATAACATGATGTTTTTCAATAGCAAAAATCAATGAATATTGTAAATGCACAAACAGTAATTTCTCCGCATTGCAAGGTGCAATTCTGAAATTTTTTGCTTTTTCCTGCTCCTCTTAGCATGATAAACAAGATTCAAAGAGAGTGAGATAACAGCTCCTTTCATTCAGTCAGTAGCTTCAATCATTTCTGGACGTTTTTCAATGGCAAAAATCAATGAATATTGTAAATGCACAAACAGTAATTTCTCCGCATTGCAAGGTGCAATTCTGAAATTTTTTGCTTTTTCCTGCTCCTCTTAACATGATAAAGAAGATTCAAAGAGAGTGAGATGCCAGCTCCTTTCATTCAGTCAGTAGCTTCAATCATTTCTGGACGTTTTTCAATTGCAAAAATCAATGAATATTGTAAATGCACAAACAGTAATTTCTCCGCATTGCAAGGTGCAATTCTGAAATTTTTTGCTTTTTCCTGCTCCTCTTAGCATGATAAAGAAGATTCAAAGAGAGTGAGTTGCCAGCTTCTTTCATTCAGTCAGTAGCTTCAAACATTTCTGGGATATGAATAACATGATGTTTTTCAATGGCAAAAATCAATGAATATTGTAAATGCACAAACAGTAATTTCTCCGCATTGCAAGGTGCAATTCTGAAATTTTTTGCTTTTTCCTGCTCCTCTTAGCATGATAAAGAAGATTCAAAGAGAGTGAGATGCCAGCTCCTTTCATTCAGTCAGTAGCTTCAATCATTTCTGGTATATGAATAACATGATGTTTTTCAATGGCAAAAATCAATGAATATTGTAAATGCACAAACAGTAATTTCTCCGCATTGCAAGGTGCAATTCTGAAATTTTTTGCTTTTTCCTGCTCCTCTTAGCATGATAAAGAAGATTCAAAGAGAGTGAGATGCCAGCTCCTTTCATTCAGTCAGTAGCTTCAATCATTTCTGGTATATGAATAACATGATGTTTTTCAATGGCAAAAATCAATGAATATTGTAAATGCACAAACAGTAATTTCTCCGCATTGCAAGTTGCAATTCTGAAATTTTTTGCTTTTTCCTGCTCCTCTTAGCATGATAAAGAAGATTCAAAGAGAGTGAGATGCCAGCTCCTTTCATTCAGTCAGTAGCTTCAATCATTTCTGGACGTTTTTCAATGGCAAAAATCAATGAATATTGTAAATGCACAAACAGTAATTTCTCCGCACTGCAAGGTGCAATTCTGAAATTTTTTGCTTTTTCCTGCTCCTCTTAGCATGATAAAGAAGATTCAAAGAGAGTGAGATGCCAGCTCCTTTCATTCAGTCAGTATCTTCAATCATTTCTGGACGTTTTTCAATGGCAAAAATCAATGAATATTGTAAATGCACAAACAGTAATTTCTCCGCATTGCAACGTGCAATTCTGAAATTTTTTGCTTTTTCCTGCTCCTCTTAGCATGATAAAGAAGATTCAAAGAGAGTGAGATGCCAGCTCCTTTCATTCAGTCAGTAGCTTCAATCATTTCTGGTATATGAATAACATGATGTTTTTCAATGGCAAAAATCAATGAATATTGTAAATGCACAAACAGTAATTTCTCCGCATTGCAAGGTGCAATTCTGAAATTTTTTGCTTTTTCCTGCTCCTCTTAGCATGATAAAGAAGATTCAAAGAGAGTGAGATGCCAGCTCCTTTCATTCAGTCAGTAGCTTCAATCATTTCTGGACGTTTTTCAATGGCAAAAATCAATGAATATTGTAAATGCACAAACAGTAATTTCTCCGCATTGCAAGGTGCAATTCTGAAATTTTTTGCTTTTTCCTGCTCCTCTTAGCATGATAAAGAAGATTCAAAGAGAGTGAGATGCCAGCTCCTTTCATTCAGTCAGTAGCTTCAAACATTTCTGGTATAAACATTTCTGGACGTTTTTCAATGGCAAAAATCAATGAATATTGTAAATGCACAAACAGTAATATCTCCACATTGCAAGGTGCAATTCTGAAATTTTTTGCTTTTTCCTGCTAATCCTAGCATGATAAAGAAGATTCAAATAGAGTGAGATGCCAGCTCCTTTCATTCAGTCAGTAGCTTCAAACATTTCTGGACGTTTTTCAATGGCAAAAATCAATGAATATTGTAAATGCACAAACAGTAATATCTCCACATTGCAAGGTGCAATTCTGAAATTTTTTGCTTTTTCCTGCTAATCCTAGCATGATAAAGAAGATTCAAAGAGAGTGAGATGCCAGCTCCTTTCATTCAGTCAGTAGCTTCAAACATTTCTGGACGTTTTTCAATGGCATAAATCAATGAATATTGTAAATGCACAAACAGTAATATCTCCACATTGCAAGGTGCAATTCTGAAATTTTTTGCTTTTTCCTGCTACTCCTAGCATGATAAAGAAGATTCAAAGAGAGTGAGATGCCTGCTCCTTTCATTCAGTCAGTAGCTTCAAACATTTCTGGACGTTTTTCAATGGCAAAAATCAATGAATATTGTAAATGCACAAACAGTAATATCTCCACATTGCAAGGTGCAATTCTGAAATTTTTTGCTTTTTCCTGCTAATCCTAGCATGATAAAGAAGATTCAAAGAGAGTAAGATGCCAGCTCCTTTCATTCAGTCAGTAGCTTCAAACATTTCTGGACGTTTTTCAATGGCAAAAATCAATGAATATTGTAAATGCACAAACAGTAATTTCTCCGCATTGCAAGGTGCAATTCTGAAATTTTTTGCTTTTTCCTGCTCCTCTTAGCATGATAAAGAAGATTCAAAGAGAGTGAGATGCCAGCTCCTTTCATTCAGTCAGTAGCTTCAATCATTTCTGGACGTTTTTCAATGGCAAAAATCAATGAATATTGTAAATGCACAAACAGTAATTTCTCCGCATTGTAAGGTGCAATTCTGAAATTTTTTGCTTTTTCCTGCTCCTCTTAGCATGATAAAGAAGATTCAAAGATAGTGAGATGCCAGCTTCTTTCATTCAGTCAGTAGCTTCAAACATTTCTGGTATATGAATAACATGATGTTTTTCAATGGCAAAAATCAATGAATATTGTAAATGCACAAACAGTAATTTCTCCGCATTGCAAGTTGCAATTCTGAAATTTTTTGCTTTTTCCTGCTCCTCTTAGCATGATAAAGAAGATTCAAAGAGAGTGAGATGCCAGCTCCTTTCATTCAGTCAGTAGCTTCAATCATTTCTGGACGTTTTTCAATGGCAAAAATCAATGAATATTGTAAATGCACAAACAGTAATTTCTCCGCATTGCAAGGTGCAATTCTTAAATTTTTTGCTTTTTCCTGCTCCTCTTAGCATGATAAAGAAGATTCAAAGAGAGTGAGATGCCAGCTCCTTTCATTCAGTCAGTAGCTTCAATCATTTCTGGACGTTTTTCAATGGCAAAAATCAATGAATATTGTAAATGCACAAACAGTAATTTCTCCGCATTGCAAGTTGCAATTCTGAAATTTTTTGCTTTTTCCTGCTCCTCTTTCCATGATAAAGAAGATTCAAAGAGAGTGAGATGCCAGCTCCTTTCATTCAGTCAGTAGCTTCAATCATTTCTGGACGTTTTTCAATGGCAAAAATCAATGAATATTGTAAATGCACAAACAGTAATTTCTCCGCATTGCAAGGTGCAATTCTGAAATTTTTTGCTTTTTCCTGCTCCTCTTAGCATGATAAAGAAGATTCAAAAAGAGTGAGATGCCAGCTCCTTTCATTCAGTCAGTAGCTTCAATCATTTCTGGACGTTTTTCAATGGCAAAAATCAATGAATATTGTAAATGCACAAACAGTAATTTCTCCGCATTGCAAGGTGCAATTCTGAAATTTTTTGCTTTTTCCTGCTCCTCTTAGCATGATAAAGAAGATTCAAAGAGAGTGAGATGCCAGCTCCTTTCATTCAGTCAGTAGCTTCAATCATTTCTGGTATATGAATAACATGATGTTTTTCAATGGCAAAAATCAATGAATATTGTAAATGCACAAACAGTAATTTCTCCGCATTGCAAGGTGCAATTCTGAAATTTTTTGCTTTTTCCTGCTCCTCTTAGCATGATAAAGAAGATTCAAAGAGAGTGAGATGCCAGCTCCTTTCATTCAGTCAGTAGCTTCAATCATTTCTGGACGTTTTTCAATGGCAAAAATCAATGAATATTGTAAATGCACAAACAGTAATTTCTCCGCATTGCAAGGTGCAATTCTGAAATTTTTTGCTTTTTCCTGCTCCTCTTAGCATCATAAAGAAGATTCAAAGAGAGTGAGATGCCAGCTCCTTTCATTCAGTCAGTAGCTTCAATCATTTCTGGACGTTTTTCAATGGCAAAAATCAATGAATATTGTAAATGCACAAACAGTAATTTCTCCGCATTGCAAGGTGCAATTCTGAAATTTTTTGCTTTTTCCTGCTCCTCTTAGCATGATAAAGAAGATTCAAAGAGAGTGAGATGCCAGCTCCTTTCATTCAGTCAGTAGCTTCAATTATTTCTGGTATATGAATAACATGATGTTTTTCAATGTCAAAAATCAATGAATATTGTAAATGCACAAACAGTAATTTCTCCGCATTGCAAGGTGCAATTCTGAAATTTTTTGCTTTTTCCTGCTCCTCTTAGCATGGTAAAGAAGATTCAAAGAGAGTGAGATGCCAACTCCTTTCATTCAGTCAGTAGCTTCAATCATTTCTGGACGTTTTTCAATGGCAAAAATCAATGAATATTGTAAATGCACAAACAGTAATTTCTCCGCATTGCAAGGTGCAATTCTGAAATTTTTTGCTTTTTCCTGCTCCTCTTAGCATGATAAAGAAGATTCAAAGAGAGTGAGATGCCAGCTCCTTTCATTCAGTCAGTAGCTTCAATCATTTCTGGACGTTTTTCAATGGCAAAAATCAATGAATATTGTAAATGCACAAACAGTAATTTCTCCGCATTGCAAGGTGCAATTCTGAAATTTTTTGCTTTTTCCTGCTCCTCTTAGCATGATAAAGAAGATTCAAAGAGAGTGAGATGCCAGCTCCTTTCATTCAGTCAGTAGCTTCAATCATTTCTGGGTATGAATAACATGATGTTTTTCAATGGCAAAAATCAATGAATATTGTAAATGCACAAACAGTAATTTCTCCGCATTGCAAGGTGCAATTCTGAAATTTTTTGCTTTTTCCTGCTCCTCTTAGCATGATAAAGAAGATTCAAAGAGAGTGAGATGCCAGCTCCTTTCATTCAGTCAGTAGCTTCAATCATTTCTGGACGTTTTTCAATGGCAAAAATCAATGAATATTGTAAATGCACAAACAGTAATTTCTCCGCATTGCAAGGTGCAATTCTGAAATTTTTTGCTTTTTCCTGCTCCTCTTAGCATGATAAAGAAGATTCAAAGAGAGTGAGATGCCAGCTCCTTTCATTCAGTCAGTAGTTTCAATCATTTCTGGACGTTTTTCAATGGCAAAAATCAATGAATATTGTAAATGCACAAACAGTAATTTCTCCGCATTGCAAGGTGCAATTCTGAATTTTTTTGCTTTTTCCTGCTCCTCTTAGCATGATAAAGAAGATTCAAAGAGAGTGAGATGCCAGCTCCTTTCATTCAGTCAGTAGCTTCAAACATTTCTGGTATAAACATTTCTGGACGTTTTTCAATGGCAAAAATCAATGAATATTGTAAATGCACAAACAGTAATATCTCCACATTGCAAGGTGCAATTCTGAAATTTTTTGCTTTTTCCTGCTAATCCTAGCATGATAAAGAAGATTCAAATAGAGTGAGATGCCAGCTCCTTTCATTCAGTCAGTAGCTTCAAACATTTCTGGACGTTTTTCAATGGCAAAAATCAATGAATATTGTAAATGCACAAACAGTAATATCTCCACATTGCAAGGTGCAATTCTGAAATTTTTTGCTTTTTCCTGCTAATCCTAGCATGATAAAGAAGATTCAAAGAGAGTGAAATGCCAGCTCCTTTCATTCAGTCAGTAGCTTCAAACATTTCTGGTATATGAATAACATGATGTTTTTCAATGGCAAAAATCAATGAATATTGTAAATGCACAAACAGTAATATCTCCACATTGCAAGGTGCAATTCTGAAATTTTTTGCTTTTTCCTGCTAATCCTAGCATGATAAAGAAGATTCAAAGAGAGTGAGATGCCAGCTCCTTTCATTCAGTCAGTAGCTTCAAATATTTCTGGACGTTTTTCAATGGAAAAAATCAATGAATATTGTAAATGCACAAACAGTAATATCTCCATATTGCAAGGTGCAATTCTGAAATTTTTTGCTTTTTCCTGCTACTCCTAGCATGATAAAGAAGATTCAAAGAGAGTGATATGCCAGCTCCTTTCATTCAGTCAGTAGCTTCAAACATTTCTGGACGTTTTTCAATGGCAAAAATCAATGAATATTGTAAATGCACAAACAGTAATATCTCCACATTGCAAGGTGCAATTCTGAAATTTTTTGCTTTTTCCTGCTAATCCTAGCATGATAAAGAAGATTCAAAGAGAGTGAGATGCCAGCTCCTTTCATTCAGTCAGTAGCTTCAAACATTTCTGGACGTTTTTCAATGGCAAAAATCAATGAATATTGTAAATGCACAAACAGTAATATCTCCACATTGCAAGGTGCAATTCTGAAATTTTTTGCTTTTTCCTGCTAATCCTAGCATGATAAAGAAGATTCAAAGAGAGTGAGATGCCAGCTCCTTTCATTCAGTCAGTAGCTTCAATCATTTCTGGTATATGAATAACATGATGTTTTTCAATGGCAAAAATCAATGAATATTGTAAATGCACAAACAGTAATTTCTCCGCATTGCAAGGTGCAATTCTGAATTTTTTTGCTTTTTCCTGCTCCTCTTAGCATGATAAAGAAGATTCAAAGAGAGTGAGATGCCAGCTCCTTTCATTCAGTCAGTAGCTTCAAACATTTCTGGTATAAACATTTCTGGACGTTTTTCAATGGCAAAAATCAATGAATATTGTAAATGCACAAACAGTAATATCTCCACATTGCAAGGTGCAATTCTGAAATTTTTTGCTTTTTCCTGCTAAGCCTATCATGATAAAGAAGATTCAAAGAGAGTGAGATGCCAGCTCCTTTCATTCAGTCAGTAGCTTCAAACATTTCTGGACGTGTTTCAATGGCAAAAATCAATGAATATTGTAAATGCACAAACAGTAATTTCTCCGCATTGCAAGGTGCAATTCTGAATTTTTTTGCTTTTTCCTGCTCCTCTTAGCATAATAAAGAAGATTCAAAGAGAGTGAGATGCCAGCTCCTTTCATTCAGTCAGTAGCTTCAAACATTTCTGGTATAAACATTTCTGGACGTTTTTCAATGGCAAAAATCAATGAATATTGTAAATGCACAAACAGTAATATCTCCACATTGCAAGGTGCAATTCTGAAATTTTTTGCTTTTTCCTGCTAATCCTAGCATGATAAAGAAGATTCAAATAGAGTGAGATGCCAGCTCCTTTCATTCAGTCAGTAGCTTCAAACATTTCTGGACGTTTTTCAATGGCAAAAATCAATGAATATTGTAAATGCACAAACAGTAATATCTCCACATTGCAAGGTGCAATTCTGAAATTTTTTGCTTTTTCCTGCTAATCCTAGCATGATAAAGAAGATTCAAAGAGAGTGAGATGCCAGCTCCTTTCATTCAGTCAGTAGCTTCAAACATTTCTGGTATATGAATAACATGATGTTTTTCAATGGCAAAAATCAATGAATATTGTAAATGCACAAACAGTAATATCTCCACATTGCAAGGTGCAATTCTGAAATTTTTTGCTTTTTCCTGCTAATCCTAGCATGATAAAGAAGATTCAAAGAGAGTGAGATGCCAGCTCCTTTCATTCAGTCAGTAGCTTCAAACATTTCTGGACGTTTTTCAATGGCAAAAATCAATGAATATTGTAAATGCACAAACAGTAATATCTCCACATTTCAAGGTGCAATTCTGAAATTTTTTGCTTTTTCCTGCTAATCCTAGCATGATAAAGAAGATTCAAAGAGAGTGAGATGCCAGCTCCTTTCATTCAGTCAGTAGCTTCAATCATTTCTGGTATATGAATAACATGATGTTTTTCAATGGCAAAAATCAATGAATATTGTAAATGCACAAACAGTAATTTCTCCGCATTGCAAGGTGCAATTCTGAATTTTTTTGCTTTTTCCTGCTCCTCTTAGCATGATAAATAAGATTCAAAGAGAGTGAGATGCCAGCTCCTTTCATTCAGTCAGTAGCTTCAAACATTTCTGGTATAAACATTTCTGGACGTTTTTCAATGGCAAAAATCAATGAATATTGTAAATGCACAAACAGTAATATCTCCACATTGCAAGGTGCAATTCTGAAATTTTTTGCTTTTTCCTGCTAACCCTAGCATGATAAAGAAGATTCAAAGAGAGTGAGATGCCAGCTCCTTGCATTCAGTCAGTAGCTTCAAACATTTCTGGACGTTTTTCAATGGCAAAAATCAATGAATATTGTACATGCACAAACAGTAATATCTCCACATTGCAAGGTGCAATTCTGAAATTTTTTGCTTTTTCCTGCTAATCCTATCATGATAAAGAAGATTCAAAGAGAGTGAGATGCCAGCTCCTTTCATTCAGTCAGTAGCTTCAAACATTTCTGGACGTGTTTCAATGGCAAAAATCAATAAATATTGTAAATGCACAAACAGTAATTTCTCCGCATTGCAAGATGCAATTCTGAAATTTTTTGCTTTTTCCTGCTCCTCTTAGCATGATAAAGAAGATTCAAAGAGAGTGAGATGCCAGCTCCTTTCATTCAGTCAGTAGCTTCAATCATTTCTGGACGTTTTTCAATGGCAAAAATCAATGAATATTGTAAATGCACAAGCAGTAATTTCTCCGCATTGCAAGGTGCAATTCTGAAATTTTTTGCTTTTTCCTGCTCCTCTTAGCATGATAAAGAAGATTCAAAGAGAGTGAGATGCCAGCTCCTTTCATTCAGTCAGTGGCTTCAATCATTTCTGGATGTTTTTCAATGGCAAAAATCAATGAATATTGTAAATGCACAAACAGTAATTTCTCCGCATTGCAAGATGCAATTCTGAAATTTTTTGCTTTTTCCTGCTCCTCTTAGCATGAAAAAGAAGATTCAAAGAGAGTGAGATGCCAGCTCCTTTCATTCAGTCAGTAGCTTCAATCATTTCTGGTATATGAATAACATGATGTTTTTCAATGGCAAAAATCAATGAATATTGTAAATGCACAAACAGTAATTTCTCCGCATTGCAAGGTGCAATTCTGAATTTTTTTGCTTTTTCCTGCTCCTCTTAGCATGATAAAGAAGATTCAAAGAGAGTGAGATGCCAGCTCCTTTCATTCAGTCAGTAGCTTCAATCATTTCTGGACGTTTTTCAATGGCAAAAATCAATGAATATTGTAAATGCACAAACAGTAATTTCTCCGCATTGCAAGGTGCAATTCTGAAATTTTTTGCTTTTTCCTGCTCCTCTTAGCATGATAAAGAAGATTCAAAGAGAGTGAGATGCCAGCTCCTTTCATTCAGTCAGTAGCTTCAATCATTTCTGGACGTTTTTCAATGGCAAAAATCAATGAATATTGTAAATGCACAAACAGTAATTTCTCCGCATTGCAAGGTGCAATTCTGAAATTTTTTGCTTTTTCCTGCTCCTCTTAGCATGATAAAGAAGATTCAAAGAGAGTGAGATGCCAGCTCCTTTCATTCAGTCAGTAGCTTCAAACATTTCTGGTATATGAATAACATGATGTTTTTCAATGGCAAAAATCAATGAATATTGTAAATGCACAAACAGTAATTTCTCCACATTGCAAGGTGCAATTCTGAAATTTTTTGCTTTTTCCTGCTAATCCTATCATGATAAAGAAGATTCAAAGAGAGTGAGATGCCAGCTCCTTTCATTCAGTCAGTAGCTTCAAACATTTCTGGACGTGTTTCAATGGCAAAAATCAATAAATATTGTAAATGCACAAACAGTAATTTCTCCGCATTGCAAGATGCAATTCTGAAATTTTTTGCTTTTTCCTGCTCCTCTTAGCATGATAAAGAAGATTCAAAGAGAGTGAGATGCCAGCTCCTTTCATTCAGTCAGTAGCTTCAATCATTTCTGGACGTTTTTCAATGGCAAAAATCAATGAATATTGTAAATGCACAAGCAGTAATTTCTCCGCATTGCAAGGTGCAATTCTGAAATTTTTTGCTTTTTCCTGCTCCTCTTAGCATGATAAAGAAGATTCAAAGAGAGTGAGATGCCAGCTCCTTTCATTCAGTCAGTGGCTTCAATCATTTCTGGATGTTTTTCAATGGCAAAAATCAATGAATATTGTAAATGCACAAACAGTAATTTCTCCGCATTGCAAGATGCAATTCTGAAATTTTTTGCTTTTTCCTGCTCCTCTTAGCATGAAAAAGAAGATTCAAAGAGAGTGAGATGCCAGCTCCTTTCATTCAGTCAGTAGCTTCAATCATTTCTGGTATATGAATAACATGATGTTTTTCAATGGCAAAAATCAATGAATATTGTAAATGCACAAACAGTAATTTCTCCGCATTGCAAGGTGCAATTCTGAATTTTTTTGCTTTTTCCTGCTCCTCTTAGCATGATAAAGAAGATTCAAAGAGAGTGAGATGCCAGCTCCTTTCATTCAGTCAGTAGCTTCAATCATTTCTGGACGTTTTTCAATGGCAAAAATCAATGAATATTGTAAATGCACAAACAGTAATTTCTCCGCATTGCAAGGTGCAATTCTGAAATTTTTTGCTTTTTCCTGCTCCTCTTAGCATGATAAAGAAGATTCAAAGAGAGTGAGATGCCAGCTCCTTTCATTCAGTCAGTAGCTTCAATCATTTCTGGACGTTTTTCAATGGCAAAAATCAATGAATATTGTAAATGCACAAACAGTAATTTCTCCGCATTGCAAGGTGCAATTCTGAAATTTTTTGCTTTTTCCTGCTCCTCTTAGCATGATAAAGAAGATTCAAAGAGAGTGAGATGCCAGCTCCTTTCATTCAGTCAGTAGCTTCAAACATTTCTGGTATATGAATAACATGATGTTTTTCAATGGCAAAAATCAATGAATATTGTAAATGCACAAACAGTAATTTCTCCGCATTGCAAGGTGCAATTCTGAAATTTTTTGCTTTTTCCTGCTCCTCTTAGCATGATAAAGAAGATTCAAAGAGAGTGAGATGCCAGCTCCTTTCATTCAGTCAGTAGCTTCAAACATTTCTGGACGTGTTTCAATGGCAAAAATCAATGAATATTGTAAATGCACAAACAGTAATTTCTCCGCATTGCAAGGTGCAATTCTGAATTTTTTTGCTTTTTCCTGCTCCTCTTAGCATAATAAAGAAGATTCAAAGAGAGTGAGATGCCAGCTCCTTTCATTCAGTCAGTAGCTTCAAACATTTCTGGTATAAACATTTCTGGACGTTTTTCAATGGCAAAAATCAATGAATATTGTAAATGCACAAACAGTAATATCTCCACATTGCAAGGTGCAATTCTGAAATTTTTTGCTTTTTCCTGCTAATCCTAGCATGATAAAGAAGATTCAAATAGAGTGAGATGCCAGCTCCTTTCATTCAGTCAGTAGCTTCAAACATTTCTGGACGTTTTTCAATGGCAAAAATCAATGAATATTGTAAATGCACAAACAGTAATATCTCCACATTGCAAGGTGCAATTCTGAAATTTTTTGCTTTTTCCTGCTAATCCTAGCATGATAAAGAAGATTCAAAGAGAGTGAGATGCCAGCTCCTTTCATTCAGTCAGTAGCTTCAAACATTTCTGGTATATGAATAACATGATGTTTTTCAATGGCAAAAATCAATGAATATTGTAAATGCACAAACAGTAATATCTCCACATTGCAAGGTGCAATTCTGAAATTTTTTGCTTTTTCCTGCTAATCCTAGCATGATAAAGAAGATTCAAAGAGAGTGAGATGCCAGCTCCTTTCATTCAGTCAGTAGCTTCAAACATTTCTGGACGTTTTTCAATGGCAAAAATCAATGAATATTGTAAATGCACAAACAGTAATATCTCCACATTTCAAGGTGCAATTCTGAAATTTTTTGCTTTTTCCTGCTAATCCTAGCATGATAAAGAAGATTCAAAGAGAGTGAGATGCCAGCTCCTTTCATTCAGTCAGTAGCTTCAATCATTTCTGGTATATGAATAACATGATGTTTTTCAATGGCAAAAATCAATGAATATTGTAAATGCACAAACAGTAATTTCTCCGCATTGCAAGGTGCAATTCTGAATTTTTTTGCTTTTTCCTGCTCCTCTTAGCATGATAAATAAGATTCAAAGAGAGTGAGATGCCAGCTCCTTTCATTCAGTCAGTAGCTTCAAACATTTCTGGTATAAACATTTCTGGACGTTTTTCAATGGCAAAAATCAATGAATATTGTAAATGCACAAACAGTAATATCTCCACATTGCAAGGTGCAATTCTGAAATTTTTTGCTTTTTCCTGCTAACCCTAGCATGATAAAGAAGATTCAAAGAGAGTGAGATGCCAGCTCCTTGCATTCAGTCAGTAGCTTCAAACATTTCTGGACGTTTTTCAATGGCAAAAATCAATGAATATTGTACATGCACAAACAGTAATATCTCCACATTGCAAGGTGCAATTCTGAAATTTTTTGCTTTTTCCTGCTAATCCTATCATGATAAAGAAGATTCAAAGAGAGTGAGATGCCAGCTCCTTTCATTCAGTCAGTAGCTTCAAACATTTCTGGACGTGTTTCAATGGCAAAAATCAATAAATATTGTAAATGCACAAACAGTAATTTCTCCGCATTGCAAGATGCAATTCTGAAATTTTTTGCTTTTTCCTGCTCCTCTTAGCATGATAAAGAAGATTCAAAGAGAGTGAGATGCCAGCTCCTTTCATTCAGTCAGTAGCTTCAATCATTTCTGGACGTTTTTCAATGGCAAAAATCAATGAATATTGTAAATGCACAAGCAGTAATTTCTCCGCATTGCAAGGTGCAATTCTGAAATTTTTTGCTTTTTCCTGCTCCTCTTAGCATGATAAAGAAGATTCAAAGAGAGTGAGATGCCAGCTCCTTTCATTCAGTCAGTGGCTTCAATCATTTCTGGATGTTTTTCAATGGCAAAAATCAATGAATATTGTAAATGCACAAACAGTAATTTCTCCGCATTGCAAGATGCAATTCTGAAATTTTTTGCTTTTTCCTGCTCCTCTTAGCATGAAAAAGAAGATTCAAAGAGAGTGAGATGCCAGCTCCTTTCATTCAGTCAGTAGCTTCAAACATTTCTGGACGTTTTTCAATGGCAAAAATCAATGAATATTGTAAATGCACAAACAGTAATATCTCCACATTGCAAGGTGCAATTCTGAAATTTTTTGCTTTTTCCTGCTAATCCTAGCATGATAAAGAAGATTCAAAGAGAGTGAGATGCCAGCTCCTTTCATTCAGTCAGTAGCTTCAAACATTTCTGGTATATGAATAACATGATGTTTTTCAATGGCAAAAATCAATGAATATTGTAAATGCACAAACAGTAATATCTCCACATTGCAAGGTGCAATTCTGAAATTTTTTGCTTTTTCCTGCTAATCCTAGCATGATAAAGAAGATTCAAAGAGAGTGAGATGCCAGCTCCTTTCATTCAGTCAGTAGCTTCAAACATTTCTGGACGTTTTTCAATGGCAAAAATCAATGAATATTGTAAATGCACAAACAGTAATATCTCCACATTTCAAGGTGCAATTCTGAAATTTTTTGCTTTTTCCTGCTAATCCTAGCATGATAAAGAAGATTCAAAGAGAGTGAGATGCCAGCTCCTTTCATTCAGTCAGTAGCTTCAATCATTTCTGGTATATGAATAACATGATGTTTTTCAATGGCAAAAATCAATGAATATTGTAAATGCACAAACAGTAATTTCTCCGCATTGCAAGGTGCAATTCTGAATTTTTTTGCTTTTTCCTGCTCCTCTTAGCATGATAAATAAGATTCAAAGAGAGTGAGATGCCAGCTCCTTTCATTCAGTCAGTAGCTTCAAACATTTCTGGTATAAACATTTCTGGACGTTTTTCAATGGCAAAAATCAATGAATATTGTAAATGCACAAACAGTAATATCTCCACATTGCAAGGTGCAATTCTGAAATTTTTTGCTTTTTCCTGCTAACCCTAGCATGATAAAGAAGATTCAAAGAGAGTGAGATGCCAGCTCCTTGCATTCAGTCAGTAGCTTCAAACATTTCTGGACGTTTTTCAATGGCAAAAATCAATGAATATTGTACATGCACAAACAGTAATATCTCCACATTGCAAGGTGCAATTCTGAAATTTTTTGCTTTTTCCTGCTAATCCTATCATGATAAAGAAGATTCAAAGAGAGTGAGATGCCAGCTCCTTTCATTCAGTCAGTAGCTTCAAACATTTCTGGACGTGTTTCAATGGCAAAAATCAATAAATATTGTAAATGCACAAACAGTAATTTCTCCGCATTGCAAGATGCAATTCTGAAATTTTTTGCTTTTTCCTGCTCCTCTTAGCATGATAAAGAAGATTCAAAGAGAGTGAGATGCCAGCTCCTTTCATTCAGTCAGTAGCTTCAATCATTTCTGGACGTTTTTCAATGGCAAAAATCAATGAATATTGTAAATGCACAAGCAGTAATTTCTCCGCATTGCAAGGTGCAATTCTGAAATTTTTTGCTTTTTCCTGCTCCTCTTAGCATGATAAAGAAGATTCAAAGAGAGTGAGATGCCAGCTCCTTTCATTCAGTCAGTGGCTTCAATCATTTCTGGATGTTTTTCAATGGCAAAAATCAATGAATATTGTAAATGCACAAACAGTAATTTCTCCGCATTGCAAGATGCAATTCTGAAATTTTTTGCTTTTTCCTGCTCCTCTTAGCATGAAAAAGAAGATTCAAAGAGAGTGAGATGCCAGCTCCTTTCATTCAGTCAGTAGCTTCAATCATTTCTGGTATATGAATAACATGATGTTTTTCAATGGCAAAAATCAATGAATATTGTAAATGCACAAACAGTAATTTCTCCGCATTGCAAGGTGCAATTCTGAATTTTTTTGCTTTTTCCTGCTCCTCTTAGCATGATAAAGAAGATTCAAAGAGAGTGAGATGCCAGCTCCTTTCATTCAGTCAGTAGCTTCAATCATTTCTGGACGTTTTTCAATGGCAAAAATCAATGAATATTGTAAATGCACAAACAGTAATTTCTCCGCATTGCAAGGTGCAATTCTGAAATTTTTTGCTTTTTCCTGCTCCTCTTAGCATGATAAAGAAGATTCAAAGAGAGTGAGATGCCAGCTCCTTTCATTCAGTCAGTAGCTTCAATCATTTCTGGACGTTTTTCAATGGCAAAAATCAATGAATATTGTAAATGCACAAACAGTAATTTCTCCGCATTGCAAGGTGCAATTCTGAAATTTTTTGCTTTTTCCTGCTCCTCTTAGCATGATAAAGAAGATTCAAAGAGAGTGAGATGCCAGCTCCTTTCATTCAGTCAGTAGCTTCAAACATTTCTGGTATATGAATAACATGATGTTTTTCAATGGCAAAAATCAATGAATATTGTAAATGCACAAACAGTAATTTCTCCACATTGCAAGGTGCAATTCTGAAATTTTTTGCTTTTTCCTGCTAATCCTATCATGATAAAGAAGATTCAAAGAGAGTGAGATGCCAGCTCCTTTCATTCAGTCAGTAGCTTCAAACATTTCTGGACGTGTTTCAATGGCAAAAATCAATAAATATTGTAAATGCACAAACAGTAATTTCTCCGCATTGCAAGATGCAATTCTGAAATTTTTTGCTTTTTCCTGCTCCTCTTAGCATGATAAAGAAGATTTAAAGAGAGTGAGATGCCAGCTCCTTTCATTCAGTCAGTAGCTTCAATCATTTCTGGACGTTTTTCAATGGCAAAAATCAATGAATATTGTAAATGCACAAGCAGTAATTTCTCCGCATTGCAAGGTGCAATTCTGAAATTTTTTGCTTTTTCCTGCTCCTCTTAGCATGATAAAGAAGATTCAAAGAGAGTGAGATGCCAGCTCCTTTCATTCAGTCAGTGGCTTCAATCATTTCTGGATGTTTTTCAATGGCAAAAATCAATGAATATTGTAAATGCACAAACAGTAATTTCTCCGCATTGCAAGATGCAATTCTGAAATTTTTTGCTTTTTCCTGCTCCTCTTAGCATGAAAAAGAAGATTCAAAGAGAGTGAGATGCCAGCTCCTTTCATTCAGTCAGTAGCTTCAATCATTTCTGGTATATGAATAACATGATGTTTTTCAATGGCAAAAATCAATGAATATTGTAAATGCACAAACAGTAATTTCTCCGCATTGCAAGGTGCAATTCTGAATTTTTTTGCTTTTTCCTGCTCCTCTTAGCATGATAAAGAAGATTCAAAGAGAGTGAGATGCCAGCTCCTTTCATTCAGTCAGTAGCTTCAATCATTTCTGGACGTTTTTCAATGGCAAAAATCAATGAATATTGTAAATGCACAAACAGTAATTTCTCCGCATTGCAAGGTGCAATTCTGAAATTTTTTGCTTTTTCCTGCTCCTCTTAGCATGATAAAGAAGATTCAAAGAGAGTGAGATGCCAGCTCCTTTCATTCAGTCAGTAGCTTCAATCATTTCTGGACGTTTTTCAATGGCAAAAATCAATGAATATTGTAAATGCACAAACAGTAATTTCTCCGCATTGCAAGGTGCAATTCTGAAATTTTTTGCTTTTTCCTGCTCCTCTTAGCATGATAAAGAAGATTCAAAGAGAGTGAGATGCCAGCTCCTTTCATTCAGTCAGTAGCTTCAAACATTTCTGGTATATGAATAACATGATGTTTTTCAATGGCAAAAATCAATGAATATTGTAAATGCACAAACAGTAATTTCTCCGCATTGCAAGGTGCAATTCTGAAATTTTTTGCTTTTTCCTGCTCCTCTTAGCATGATAAAGAAGATTCAAAGAGAGTGAGATGCCAGCTCCTTTCATTCAGTCAGTAGCTTCAATCATTTCTGGACGTTTTTCAATGGCAAAAATCAATGAATATTGTAAATGCACAAACAGTAATTTCTCCGCATTGCAAGGTTTCAGAATTGCACCTTGCAATGTGGAGATCTTACTGTTTGTGCATTTACAGTATTCATTGATTTTTGCCATTGAAAAACGTCCAGAAATGTTTGAAGCTACTGACTGAATGAAGGGAGCTGGCATCTCACTCACTTTGAATGTTCTTTATCATGCTAGGATTAGCAGGAAAAAGCAAAAAATTTCAGAATTGCACCTTGCAATGTGGAGATATTACTGTTTGTGCATTTACAATATTCATTGATTTTTGCCATTGAAAAACATCATGTTATTCATATACCAGAAATGTTTGAAGCTACTGACTGAATGAAAGGATCTGGCATCTCACTATCTTTGAATCTTCTTTATCATGCTAGGATTAGCAGGAAAAAGCAAAAAATTTCAGAATTGCACCTTGCAATGTTTAGATATTACTGTTTGTGCATTTACAATATTCATTGATTTTTGCCATTGAAAAACGTCCAGAAATGTTTGAAGCTACTGACTGAATGAAAGGAGCTGGCATCTCACTCTATTTGAATCTTCTTTATCATGCTAGGATTAGCAGGAAAAAGCAAAAAATTTCAGAATTGCACCTTGCAATGTGGAGATATTACTGTTTGTGCATTTACAATATTCATTGATTTTTGCCATTGAAAAACGTCCAGAAATGTTTGAAGCTACTGACTGAATGAAAGGAGCTGGCATCTCACTCTCTTTGAATCTTCTTTATCATGCTAGGAGTAGCAGGAAAAAGCAAAAAATTTCAGAATTGCACCTTGCAATGTGGAGATATTACTGTTTGTGCATTTACAATATTCATTGATTTTTGCCATTGAAAAACGTCCAGAAATGTTTGAAGCTACTGACTGAATGAAAGGAGCTGGCATCTCACTCTCTTTGAATCTTCTTTATCATGCTAGGATTAGCAGGAAAAAGCAAAAAATTTCAGAATTGCACCTTGCAATGTGGAGATATTACTGTTTGTGCATTTACAATATTCATTGATTTTTGCCATTGAAAAACATCATGTTATTCATATACCAGAAATGTTTGAGGCTACTGACTGAATGAAAGGACCTGGCATCTCACTCTCTTTGAATCTTCTTTATCATGCTAGGATTAGCAGGAAAAAGCAAAAAATTTCAGAATTGCACCTTGCAATGTGGAGATATTACTGTTTGTGCATTTAAAATATTCATTGATTTTTGCCATTGAAAAACGTCCAGAAATGTTTATACCAGAAATGTTTGAAGCTACTGACTGAATGAAAGGAGCTGGCATCTCACTCTCTTTGAATCTTCTTTATCATGCTAAGAGGAGCAGGAAAAAGCAAAAAAATTCAGAATTGCACCTTGCAATGCGGAGAAATTACTGTTTGTGCATTTACAATATTCATTGATTTTTGCCATTGAAAAATGTCCAGAAATGATTGAAGCTACTGACTGAATGAAAGGAGCTGGCATCTCACTCACTTTGAATCTTCTTTATCATGCTAAGAGGAGCAGGAAAAAGCAAAAAATTTCAGAATTGCACCTTGCAATGCGGAGAAATTACTGTTTGTGCATTTACAATATTCATTGATTTTTGCCATTGAAAAACATCATGTTATTCATACCCAGAAATGATTGAAGCTACTGACTGAATGAAAGGAGCTGGCATCTCACTCTCTTTGAATCTTCTTTATCATGCTAAGAGGAGCAGGAAAAAGCAAAACATTTCAGAATTGCACCTTGCAATGCGGAGAAATTACTGTTTGTGCATTTACAATATTCATTGATTTTTGCCATTGAAAAACGTCCAGAAATGATTGAAGCTACTGACTGAATGAAAGGAGCTGGCATCTCACTCTCTTTGAATCTTCTTTATCATGCTAAGAGGAGCAGGAAAATGCAAAAAATTTCAGAATTGCACCTTGCAATGCGGAGAAATTACTGTTTGTGCATTTACAATATTCATTGATTTTTGCCATTGAAAAACGTCCAGAAATGATTGAAGCTACTGACTGAATGAAAGGAGCTGGCATCTCACTCTCTTTGAATCTTCTTTACCATGCTAAGAGGAGCAGGAAAAAGCAAAAAATTTCAGAATTGCACCTTGCAATGCGGAGAAATTACTGTTTGTGCATTTACAATATTCATTGATTTTTGCCATTGAAAAACATCATGTTATTCATATACCAGAAATGATTGAAGCTACTGACTGAATGAAAGGAGCTGGCATCTCACTCTCTTTGAATCTTCTTTATCATGCTAGGATTAGCAGGAAAAAGCAAAAAATTTCAGAATTGCACCTTGCAATGTGGAGATATTACTGTTTGTGCATTTACAATATTCATTGATTTTTGCCATTGAAAAACGTCCAGAAATGTTTATACCAGAAATGTTTGAAGCTACTGACTGAATGAAAGGAGCTGGCATCTCACTCTCTTTGAATCTTCTTTATCATGCTAAGAGGAGCAGGAAAAAGCAAAAAAATTCAGAATTGCACCTTGCAATGCGGAGAAATTACTGTTTGTGCATTTACAATATTCATTGATTTTTGCCATTGAAAAATGTCCAGAAATGATTGAAGCTACTGACTGAATGAAAGGAGCTGGCATCTCACTCTCCTTGAATCTTCTTTATCATGCTAAGAGGAGCAGGAAAAAGCAAAAAATTTCAGAATTGCACCTTGCAATGCGGAGAAATTACTGTTTGTGCATTTACAATATTCATTGATTTTTGCCATTGAAAAACGTCCAGAAATGATTGAAGCTACTGACTGAATGAAAGGAGCTGGCATCTCACTCTCTTTGAATCTTCTTTATCATGCTAAGAGGAGCAGGAAAAAGCAAAAAATTTCAGAATTGCACCTTGCAATGTGGAGAAATTACTGTTTGTGCATTTACAATATTCATTGATTTTTGCCATTGAAAAACATCATGTTATTCATACCCAGAAATGATTGAAGCTACTGACTGAATGAAAGGAGCTGGCATCTCACTCTCTTTGAATCTTCTTTATCATGCTAAGAGGAGCAGGAAAAAGCAAAACATTTCAGAATTGCACCTTGCAATGCGGAGAAATTACTGTTTGTGCATTTACAATATTCATTGATTTTTGCCATTGAAAAACGTCCAGAAATGATTGAAGCTACTGACTGAATGAAAGGAGCTGGCATCTCACTCTCTTTGAATCTTCTTTATCATGCTAAGAGGAGCAGGAAAAAGCAAAAAATTTCAGAATTGCACCTTGCAATGCGGAGAAATTACTGTTTGTGCATTTACAATATTCATTGATTTTTGCCATTGAAAAACGTCCAGAAATGATTGAAGCTACTGACTGAATGAAAGGAGCTGGCATCTCACTCTCTTTGAATCTTCTTTATCATGCTAAGAGGAGCAGGAAAAAGCAAAAAATTTCAGAATTGCACCTTGCAATGCGGAGAAATTACTGTTTGTGCATTTACAATATTCATTGATTTTTGCCATTGAAAAACGTCCAGAAGTGATTGAAGCTACTGACTGAATGAAAGGAGCTGGCATCTCACTCTCTTTGAATCTTCTTTATCATGCTAAGAGGAGCAGGAAAAAGCAAAAAAATTCAGAATTGCACCTTGCAATGCGGAGAAATTACTGTTTGTGCATTTACAATATTCATTGATTTTTGCCATTGAAAAACGTCCAGAAATGATTGAAGCTACTGACTGAATGAAAGGAGCTGGCATCTCACTCTCTTTGAATCTTCTTTACCATGCTAAGAGGAGCAGGAAAAAGCAAAAAATTTCAGAATTGCACCTTGCAATGCGGAGAAATTACTGTTTGTGCAGTTACAATATTCATTGATTTTTGCCATTGAAAAACGTCATGTTATTCATATACCAGAAATGATTGAAGCTACTGACTGAATGAAAGGAGCTGGCATCTCACTCTCTTTGAATCTTCTTTATCATGCTAAGAGGAGCAGGAAAAAGCAAAAAATTTCAGAATTGCACCTTGCAATGCGGAGAAATTACTGTTTGTGCATTTACAATATTCATTGATTTTTGCCATTGAAAAACGTCCAGAAATGAATGAAGCTACTGACTGAATGAAAGGAGCTGGCATCTCACTCTCTTTGAATCTTCTTTATCATGCTAAGAGGAGCAGGAAAAAGCAAAAAATTTCAGAATTGCACCTTGCAATGCGGAGAAATTACTGTTTGTGCATTTACAATATTCATTGATTTTTGCCATTGAAAAACGTCCAGAAATGATTGAAGCTACTGACTGAATGAAAGGAGCTGGCATGTAACTCTCTTTGAGTCTTCTTTATCATGCTAAGAGGAGAAGGAAAAAGCAAAAAATTTCAGAATTGCACCTTGCAATGCGGAGAAATTACTCTTTGTGCATTTAAAATATTCATTGATTTTTGCCATTGAAAAACATCATGTTATTCATTTACCAGAAATGTTTGAAGCTACTGACTGAATGAAAGAAGCTGGCATCTCACTATCTTTGAATCTTCTTTATCATGCTAAGAGGAGCAGGAAAAAGCAAAAAATTTCAGAATTCCACCTTACAATGCGGAGAAATTACTGTTTGTGCATATACAATATTCATTGATTTTTGCCATTGAAAAACGTCCAGAAATGTTTGAAGCTACTGACTGAATGAAAGGAGCTGGCATCTCACTCTATTTGAATATTCTTTATCATGCTAGGATTAGCAGGAAAAAGCAAAAAATTTCAGAATTGCACCTTGCAATGTGGAGATATTACTGTTTGTGCATTTACAATATTCATTGATTTTTGCCATTGAAAAACGTCCAGAAATGTTTATACCAGAAATGTTTGAAGCTACTGACTGAATGAAAGGAGCTGGCATCTCACTCTCTTTGAATCTTCTTTATCATGCTAAGAGGAGCAGGAAAAAGCAAAAAAATTCAGAATTGCACCTTGCAATGCGGAGAAATTACTGTTTGTGCATTTACAATATTCATTGATTTTTGCCATTGAAAAATGTGCAGAAATGATTGAAGCTACTGACTGAATGAAAGGAGCTGGCATCTCACTCTCTTTGAATCTTCTTTATCATGCTAAGAGGAGCAGGAAAAAGCAAAAAATTTCAGAATTGCACCTTGCAATGCGGAGAAATTACTGTTTGTGCATTTACAATATTCATTGATTTTTGCCATTGAAAAACGTCCAGAAATGATTGAAGCTACTGACTGAATGAAAGGAGCTGGCATCTCACTCTCTTTGAATCTTCTTTATCATGCTAAGAGGAGCAGGAAAAAGCAAAAAATTTCAGAATTGCACCTTGCAATGTGGAGAAATTACTGTTTGTGCATTTACAATATTCATTGATTTTTGCCATTGAAAAACATCATGTTATTCATACCCAGAAATGATTGAAGCTACTGACTGAATGAAAGGAGCTGGCATCTCACTCTCTTTGAATCTTCTTTATCATGCTAAGAGGAGCAGGAAAAAGCAAAACATTTCAGAATTGCACCTTGCAATGCGGAGAAATTACTGTTTGTGCATTTACAATATTCATTGATTTTTGCCATTGAAAAACGTCCAGAAATGATTGAAGCTACTGACTGAATGAAAGGAGCTGGCATCTCACTCTCTTTGAATCTTCTTTATCATGCTAAGAGGAGCAGGAAAAAGCAAAAAATTTCAGAATTGCACCTTGCAATGCGGAGAAATTACTGTTTGTGCATTTACAATATTCATTGATTTTTGCCATTGAAAAACGTCCAGAAATGATTGAAGCTACTGACTGAATGAAAGGAGCTGGCATCTCACTCTCTTTGAATCTTCTTTACCATGCTAAGAGGAGCAGGAAAAAGCAAAAAATTTCAGAATTGCACCTTGCAATGCGGAGAAATTACTGTTTGTGCATTTACAATATTCATTGATTTTTGCCATTGAAAAACATCATGTTATTCATATACCAGAAATGATTGAAGCTACTGACTGAATGAAAGGAGCTGGCATCTCACTCTCTTTGAATCTTCTTTATCATGCTAAGAGGAGCAGGAAAAAGCAAAAAATTTCAGAATTGCACCTTGCAATGCGGAGAAATTACTGTTTGTGCATTTACAATATTCATTGATTATTGCCATTGAAAAACGTCCAGAAATGATTGAAGCTACTGACTGAATGAAAGGAGCTGGCATCTCAATCTCTTTGAATCTTCTTTATCATGCTAAGAGGAGCAGGAAAAAGCAAAAAATTTCAGAATTGCACCTTGCAATGCGGAGAAATTACTGTTTGTGCATTTACAATATTCATTGATTTTTGCCATTGAAAAACGTCCAGAAATGATTGAAGCTACTGACTGAATGAAAGGAGCTGGCATCTCACTCTCTTTGAATCTTCTTTACCATGCTAAGAGGAGCAGGAAAAAGCAAAAAATTTCAGAATTGCACCTTGCAATGCGGAGAAATTACTGTTTGCGCAGTTACAATATTCATTGATTTTTGCCATTGAAAAACATCTTGTTATTCATATACCAGAAATGATTGAAGCTACTGACTGAATGAAAGGAGCTGGCATCTCACTCTCTTTGAATCTTCTTTATCATGCTAAGAGGAGCAGGAAAAAGCAAAAAATTTCAGAATTGCACCTTGCAATGCGGAGAAATTACTGTTTGTGCATTTACAATATTCATTGATTTTTGCCATTGAAAAACGTCCAGAAATGATTGAAGCTACTGACTGAATGAAAGGAGCTGGCATCTCACTCTCTTTGAATCTTCTTTATCATGCTAAGAGGAGCAGGAAAAAGCAAAAAATTTCAGAATTGCACCTTGCAATGCGGAGAAATTACTGTTTGTGCATTTACAATATTCATTGATTTTTGCCATTGAAAAACGTCCAGAAATGATTGAAGCTACTGACTGAATGAAAGGAGCTGGCATGTAACTCTCTTTGAGTCTTCTTTATCATGCTAAGAGGAGCAGGAAAAAGCAAAAAATTTCAGAATTGCACCTTGCAATGCGGAGAAATTACTCTTTGTGCATTTACAATATTCATTGATTTTTGCCATTGAAAAACATCATGTTATTCATTTACCAGAAATGTTTGAAGCTACTGACTGAATGAAAGAAGCTGGCATCTCACTATCTTTGAATCTTCTTTATCATGCTAAGAGGAGCAGGAAAAAGCAAAAAATTTCAGAATTCCACCTTACAATGCGGAGAAATTACTGTTTGTGCATATACAATATTCATTGATTTTTGCCATTGAAAAACGTCCAGAAAAGATTGAAGCTACTGACTGAATGAAAGGAGCTGGCATCTCACTCTCTTTGAATCTTCTTTATCATGCTAAGAGGAGCAGGAAAAAGCAAAAAATTTCAGAATTGCACCTTGCAATGCGGAGAAATTACTGTTTGTGCATTTACAATATTCATTGATTTTTGCCATTGAAAAACATCATGTTATTCATATACCAGAAATGTTTGAAGCTACTGACTGAATGAAAGGAGCTGTCATCTCACTCTCTTTGAATCTTCTTTATCATGCTAAGAGGAGCAGGAAAAAGCAAAAAATTTCAGAATTGCACCTTGCAATGCGGAGAAATTACTGTTTGTGCATTTACAATATTCATTGATTTTTGCCATTGAAAAACGTCCAGAAATGATTGAAGCTACTGACTGAATGAAAGGAGCTGGCATCTCACTCTCTTTGAATCTTCTTTATCATGCTAAGAGGAGCAGGAAAAAGCAAAAAAATTCAGAATTGCACCTTGCAATGCGGAGAAATTACTGTTTGTGCATTTACAATATTCATTGATTTTTGCCATTGAAAAACATCATGTTATTCATATACCAGAAATGATTGAAGCTACTGACTGAATGAAAGGAGCGGGCATCTCACTCTCTTTGAATCTTCTTTATCATGCTAAGAGGAGCAGGAAAAAGCAAAAAATTTCAGAATTGCACGTTGCAATGCGGAGAAATTACTGTTTGTGCATTTACAATATTCATTGATTTTTGCCATTGAAAAACGTCCAGAAATGATTGAAGCTACTGACTGAATGAAAGGAGCTGGCATCTCACTCTCTTTGAATCTTCTTTATCATGCTAGGATTAGCAGGAAAAAGCAAAAAATTTCAGAATTGCACCTTGCAATATGGAGATATTACTGTTTCTGCATTTACAATATTCATTGATTTTTGCCATTGAAAAACGTCCAGAAATGTTTGAAGCTACTGACTGAATGAAAGGAGCTGGCATCTCACTCTCTTTGAATCTTCTTTATCATGCTAGGATTAGCAGGAAAAAGCAAAAAATTTCAGAATTGCACCTTGCAATGTGGAGATATTACTGTTTGTGCATTTACAATATTCATTGATTTTTGCCATTAAAAAACATCATGTTATTCATATACCAGAAATGTTTGAGGCTACTGACTGAATGAAAGGACCTGGCATCTCACTCTCTTTGAATCTTCTTTATCATGCTAGGATTAGCAGGAAAAAGCAAAAAATTTCAGAATTGCACCTTGCAATGTGGAGATATTACTGTTTGTGCATTTACAATATTCATTGATTTTTGCCATTGAAAAACGTCCAGAAATGTTTATACCAGAAATGTTTGAAGTTACTGACTGAATGAAAGGAGCTGGCATCTCACTCTCTTTGAATCTTCTTTATCATGCTAAGAGGAGCAGGAAAAAGCAAAAAAATTCAGAATTGCACCTTGCAATGCGGAGAAATTACTGTTTGTGCATTTTCAATATTCATTGATTTTTGCCATTGAAAAACGTCCAGAAATGATTGAAGCTACTGACTGAATGAAAGGAGCTGGCATCTCACTCTCTTTGAATCTTCTTTATCATGCTAAGAGGAGCAGGAAAAAGCAAAAAATTTCAGAATTGCACCTTGCAATGCGGAGAAATTACTGTTTGTGCATTTACAATATTCATTGATTTTTGCCATTGAAAAACGTCCAGAAATGATTGAAGCTACTGACTGAATGAAAGGAGCTGGCATCTCACTCTCTTTGAATCTTCTTTATCATGCTAAGAGGAGCAGGAAAAAGCAAAAAATTTCAGAATTGCACCTTGCAATGTGGAGAAATTACTGTTTGTGCATTTACAATATTCATTGATTTTTGCCATTGAAAAACATCATGTTATTCATACCCAGAAATGATTGAAGCTACTGACTGAATGAAAGGAGCTGGCATCTCACTCTCTTTGAATCTTCTTTATCATGCTAAGAGGAGCAGGAAAAAGCAAAAAATTTCAGAATTGCACCTTGCAATGCGGAGAAATTACTGTTTGTGCATTTACAATATTCATTGATTTTTGCCATTGAAAAACGTCCAGAAATGATTGAAGCTACTGACTGAATGAAAGGAGCTGGCATCTCACTCTCTTTGAATCTTCTTTACCATGCTAAGAGGAGCAGGAAAAAGCAAAAAATTTCAGAATTGCACCTTGCAATGCGGAGAAATTACTGTTTGTGCATTTACAATATTCATTGATTTTTGCCATTGAAAAACATCATGTTATTCATATACCAGAAATGATTGAAGCTACTGACTGAATGAAAGGAGCTGGCATCTCACTCTCTTTGAATCTTCTTTATCATGCTAAGAGGAGCAGGAAAAAGCAAAAAATTTCAGAATTGCACCTTGCAATGCGGAGAAATTACTGTTTGTGCATTTACAATATTCATTGATTTTTGCCATTGAAAAACGTCCAGAAAAGATTGAAGCTACTGACTGAATGAAAGGAGCTGGCATCTCACTCTCTTTGAATCTTCTTTATCATGCTAAGAGGAGCAGGAAAAAGCAAAAAATTTCAGAATTGCACCTTGCAATGCGGAGAAATTACTGTTTGTGCATTTACAATATTCATTGATTTTTGCCATTGAAAAACATCATGTTATTCATATACCAGAAATGTTTGAAGCTACTGACTGAATGAAAGGAGCTGGCATCTCACTCTCTTTGAATCTTCTTTATCATGCTAAAAGGAGCAGGAAAAAGCAAAAAATTTCAGAATTGCACCTTGCAATGCGGAGAAATTACTGTTTGTGCATTTACAATATTCATTGATTTTTGCCATTGAAAAACGTCCAGAAATGATTGAAGCTACTGACTGAATGAAAGAAGCTGGCATCTCACTCTCTTTGAATCTTCTTTATCATGCTAAGAGGAGCAGGAAAAAGCAAAAAAATTCAGAATTGCACCTTGCAATGCGGAGAAATTACTGTTTGTGCATTTACAATATTCATTGATTTTTGCCATTGAAAAACATCATGTTATTCATATACCAGAAATGATTGAAGCTACTGACTGAATGAAAGGAGCGGGCATCTCATTCTCTTTGAATCTTCTTTTTCATGCTAAGAGGAGCAGGAAAAAGCAAAAAATTTCAGAATTGCACCTTGCAATGCGGAGAAATTACTGTTTGTGCATTTACAATATTCATTGATTTTTGCCATTGAAAAACGTCCAGAAATTATTGAAGCTACTGACTGAATGAAAGGAGCTGGCATCTCACTCTCTTTGAATCTTCTTTATCATGCTAAGAGGAGCAGGAAAAAGCAAAAAATTTCAGAATTGCACCTTGCAATGCGGAGAAATTACTGCTTGTGCATTTACAATATTCATTGATTTTTGCCATTGAAAAACGTCCAGAAATGATTGAAGCTACTGACTGAATGAAAGGAGCTGGCATCTCACTCTCTTTGAATCTTTATCATGCTAAGAGGAGCAGGAAAAAGCAAAAAATTTCAGAATTGCACCTTGCAATGCGGAGAAATTACTGTTTGTGCATTTACAATATTCATAGATTTTTGCCATTGAAAAACGTCCAGAAATGTTTGAAGCTACTGACTGAATGAAAGGAGCTGGCATCTCACTCTCTTTGAATCTTCTTTACCATGCTAGGATTAGCAGGAAAAAGCAAAAAATTTCAGAATTGCACCTTGCAATGTGGAGATATTACTGTTTGTGCATTTACAATATTCATTGATTTTTGCCATTGAAAAACGTCCAGAAATGTTTGAAGCTACTGACTGAATGAAAGGAGCTGGCATCTCACTCTCTTTGAATCTTCTTTATCATGCTAGGAGTAGCAGGAAAAAGCAAAAAATTTCAGAATTGCACCTTGCAATGTGGAGATATTACTGTTTGTGCATTTACAATATTCATTGATTTTTGCCATTGAAAAACGTCCAGAAATGTTTGAAGCTACTGACTGAATGAAAGGAGCTGGCATCTCACTCTCTTTGAATCTTCTTTATCATGCTAGGATTAGCAGGAAAAAGCAAAAAATTTCAGAATTGCACCTTGCAATATGGAGATATTACTGTTTGTGCATTTACAATATTCATTGATTTTTGCCATTGAAAAACATCATGTTATTCATATACCAGAAATGTTTGAAGCTACTGACTGAATGAAAGGAGCTGGCATCTCATTCTCTTTGAATCTTCTTTATCATGCTAGGATTAGCAGGAAAAAGCAAAAAATTTCAGAATTGAACCTTGCAATGTGGAGATATTACTGTTTGTGCATTTACAATATTCATTGATTTTTGCCATTGAAAAACGTCCAGAAATGTTTGAAGCTACTGACTGAATGAAAGGAGCTGGCATCTCACTCTATTTGAATCTTCTTTATCATGCTAGGATTAGCAGGAAAAAGCAAAAAATTTCAGAATTGCACCTTGCAATGTGGAGATATTACTGTTTGTGCATTTACAATATTCATTGATTTTTGCCATTGAAAAACGTCCAGAAATGTTTATACCAGAAATGTTTGAAGCTACTGACTGAATGAAAGGAGCTGGCATCTCACTCTCTTTGAATCTTCTTTATCATGCTAAGAGGAGCAGGAAAAAGCAAAAAATTTCAGAATTGCACCTTGCAATGCGGAGAAATTACTGTTTGTGCATTTACAATATTCATTGATTTTTGCCATTGAAAAACGTCCAGAAATGATTGAAGCTACTGACTGAATGAAAAGAGCTGGCATCTCACTCTCTTTGAATCTTCTTTATCATGCTAAGAGGAGCAGGAAAAAGCAAAAAATTTCAGAATTGCACCTTGCAATGCGGAGAAATTACTGTTTGTGCATTTACAATATTCATTGATTTTTGCCATTGAAAAACATCATGTTATTCATATACCAGAAATGATTGAAGCTACTGACTGAATGAAAGGAGCTGGCATCTCACTCTCTTTGAATCTTCTTTATCATGCTAAGAGGAGCAGGAAAAAGCAAAAAATTTCAGAATTGCACCTTGCAATGCGGAGAAATTACTGTTTGTGCATTTACAATATTCATTGATTTTTGCCATTGAAAAACGTCCAGAAATGATTGAAGCTACTGACTGAATGAAAGGAGCTGGCATCTCACTCTCTTTGAATCTTCTTTATCATGCTAAGAGGAGCAGGAAAAAGCAAAAAATTTCAGAATTGCACCTTGCAATGTGGAGATATTACTGTTTGTGCATTTACAATATTCATTGATTTTTGCCATTGAAAAACGTCCAGAAATGTTTATACCAGAAATGTTTGAAGCCACTGACTGAATGAAAGGAGCTGGCATCTCACTCTCTTTGAATCTTCTTTATCATGCTAAGAGGAGCAGGAAAAAGCAAAAAATTTCAGAATTGCACCTTGCAATGCGGAGAAATTACTGTTTGTGCATTTACAATATTCATTGATTTTTGCCATTGAAAAACGTCCAGAAATGACTGAAGCTACTGACTGAATGAAAGGAGCTGGCATCTCACTCTCTGAATCTTCTTTATCATGCTAAGAGGAGCAGGAAAAAGCAAAAAATTTCAGAATTGCACCTTGCAATGCGAAGAAATTACTGTTTGTGCATTTACAATATTCATTGATTTTTGCCATTGAAAAACATCCAGAAATGATTGAAGCTACTGACTGAATGAAAGGAGCTGGCATCTCACTCTCTTTGAATCTTCTTTATCATGCTAAGAGGAGCAGGAAAAAGCAAAAAATTTCAGAATTGCACCTTGCAATGCGGAGAAATTACTGTTTGTGCATTTACAATATTCATTGATTTTTGCCATTGAAAAACATCATGTTATTCATATACCAGAAATGATTGAAGCTACTGACTGAATGAAAGGAGCTGGCATCACATTCTCTTTGAATCTTCTTTATCATGCTAAGAGGAGCAGGAAAAAGCAAAAAATTTCAGAATTGCACCTTGCAATGCGGAGAAATTAATGTTTGTGCATTTACAATATTCATTGATTTTTGCCATTGAAAAACGTCCAGAAATGTTTATACCAGAAATGTTTGAAGCTACTGACTGAATGAAAGGAGCTGGCATCTCACTCTCTTTGAATCTTCTTTATCATGCTAAGAGGAGCAGGAAAAAGCAAAGAATTTCAGAATTGCACCTTGCAATGCGGAGAAATTACTGTTTGTGCATTTACAATATTCATTGATTTTTGCCATTGAAAAACGTCCAGAAATGACTGAAGCTACTGACTGAATGAAAGGAGCTGGCATCTCACTCTCTTTGAATCTTCTTTATCATGCTAAGAGGAGCAGGAAAAAGCAAAAAATTTCAGAATTGCACCTTGCAATGCGGAGAAATTACTGTTTGTGCATTTACAATATTCATTGATTTTTGCCATTGAAAAACGTCCAGAAATGATTGAAGCTACTGACTGAATGAAAAGAGCTGGCATCTCACTCTCTTTGAATCTTCTTTATCATGCTAAGAGGAGCAGGAAAAAGCAAAAAATTTCAGAATTGCATCTTGCAATGCGGAGAAATTACTGTTTGTGCATTTACAATATTCATTGATTTTTGCCATTGAAAAACATCATGTTATTCATATACCAGAAATGATTGAAGCTACTGACTGAATGAAAGGAGCTGGCATCTCACTCTCTTTGAATCTTCTTTATCATGCTAAGAGGAGCAGGAAAAAGCAAAAAATTTCAGAATTGCACCTTGCAATGCGGAGAAATTACTGTTTGTGCATTTACAATATTCATTGATTTTTGCCATTGAAAAACGTCCAGAAATGATTGAAGCTACTGACTGAATGAAAGGAGCTGGCATCTCACTCTCTTTGAATCTTCTTTATCATGCTAAGAGGAGCAGGAAAAAGCAAAAAATTTCAGAATTGCACCTTGCAATGTGGAGATATTACTGTTTGTGCATTTACAATATTCATTGAGTTTTGCCATTGAAAAACGTCCAGAAATGTTTATACCAGAAATGTTTGAAGCTACTGACTGAATGAAAGGAGCTGGCATCTCACTCTCTTTGAATCTTCTTTATCATGCTAAGAGGAGCAGGAAAAAGCAAAAAATTTCAGAATTGCACCTTGCAATGCGGAGAAATTACTGTTTGTGCATTTACAATATTCATTGATTTTTGCCATTGAAAAACGTCCAGAAATGACTGAAGCTACTGACTGAATGAAAGGAGCTGGCATCTCACTCTCTGAATCTTCTTTATCATGCTAAGAGGAGCAGGAAAAAGCAAAAAATTTCAGAATTGCACCTTGCAATGCGGAGAAATTACTGTTTGTGCATTTACAATATTCATTGATTTTTGCCATTGAAAAACATCCAGAAATGATTGAAGCTACTGACTGAATGAAAGGAGCTGGCATCTCACTCTCTTTGAATCTTCTTTATCATGCTAAGAGGAGCAGGAAAAAGCAAAAAATTTCAGAATTGCACCTTGCAATGCGGAGAAATTACTGTTTGTGCATTTACAATATTCATTGATTTTTGCCATTGAAAAACATCATGTTATTCATATACCAGAAATGATTGAAGCTACTGACTGAATGAAAGGAGCTGGCATCTCATTCTCTTTGAATCTTCTTTATCATGCTAAGAGGAGCAGGAAAAAGCAAAAAATTTCAGAATTGCACCTTGCAATGCGGAGAAATTACTGTTTGTGCATTTACAATATTCATTGATTTTTGCCATTGAAAAACGTCCAGAAATGATTGAAGCTACTGACTGAATGAAAGGAGCTGGCATCTCACTCTCTTTGAATCTTCTTTATCATGCTAAGAGGAGCAGGAAAAAGCAAAAAATTTCAGAATTGCAATTTGCAATGCGGAGAAATTACTGTTTGTGCATTTACAATATTCATTGATTTTTGCCATTGAAAAACGTCCAGAAATGATTGAAGCTACTGACTGAATGAAAGGAGCTGGCATCTCACTTTCTTTGAATCTTCTTTATCATGCTAAGAGGAGCAGGAAAAAGCAAAAAATTTCAGAATTGCACCTTGCAATGCGGAGAAATTACTGTTTGTGCATTTACAATATTCATTGATTTTTGCCATTGAAAAACGTCCAGAAATGATTGAAGCTACTGACTGAATGAAAGGAGCTGGCATCTCACTCTCTTTGAATCTTCTTTATCATGCTAAGAGGAGCAGGAAAAAGCAAAAAATTTCAGAATTGCACCTTGCAATGCGGAGAAATTACTGTTTGTGCATTTACAATATTCATTGATTTTTGCCATTGAAAAACGTCCAGAAATGACTGAAGCTACTGACTGAATGAAAGGAGCTGGCATCTCACTCTCTTTGAATCTTCTTTATCATGCTAAGAGGAGCAGGAAAAAGCAAAAAATTTCAGAATTGCACCTTGCAATGCGGAGAAATTACTGTTTGTGCATTTACAATATTCATTGATTTTTGCCATTGAAAAACGTCCAGAAATGATTGAAGCTACTGACTGAATGAAAGGAGCTGGCATCTCACTCTCTTTGAATCTTCTTTATCATGCTAAGAGGAGCAGGAAAAAGCAAAAAATTTCAGAATTGCACCTTGCAATGCGGAGAAATTACTGTTTGTGCATTTACAATATTCATTGATTTTTGCCATTGAAAAACATCATGTTATTCATATACCAGAAATGATTGAAGCTACTGACTGAATGAAAGGAGCTGGCATCTCACTCTCTTTGAATCTTCTTTATCATGCTAAGAGGAGCAGGAAAAAGCAAAAAATTTCAGAATTGCACCTTGCAATGCGGAGAAATTACTGTTTGTGCATTTACAATATTCATTGATTTTTGCCATTGAAAAACGTCCAGAAATGATTGAAGCTACTGACTGAATGAAAGGAGCTGGCATCTCACTCTCTTTGAATCTTCTTTATCATGCTAAGAGGAGCAGGAAAAAGCAAAAAATTTCAGAATTGCACCTTGCAATGCGGAGAAATTACTGTTTGTGCATTTACAATATTCATTGATTTTTGCCATTGAAAAACGTCCAGAAATGATTGAAGCTACTGACTGAATGAAAGGAGCTGGCATCTCACTCTCTTTGAATCTTCTTTATCATGCTAGGATTAGCAGGAAAAAGCAAAAAATTTCAGAATTGCACCTTGCAATGTGGAGATATTACTGTTTGTGCATTTACAATATTCATTGAATTTTGCCATTGAAAAACGTCCAGAAATGTTTGAAGCTACTGACTGAATGAAAGGAGCTGGCATCTCACTCTATTTGAATCTTCTTTATCATGCTAGGATTAGCAGGAAAAAGCAAAAAATTTCAGAATTGCACCTTGCAATGTGGAGATATTACTGTTTGTGCATTTACAATATTCATTGATTTTTGCCATTGAAAAACGTCCAGAAATGTTTATACCAGAAATGTTTGAAGCTACTGACTGAATGCAAGGAGCTGGCATCTCACTCTCTTTGAATCTTCTTTATCATGCTAAGAGGAGCAGGAAAAAGCAAAAAATTTCAGAATTGCACCTTGCAATGCGGAGAAATTACTGTTTGTGCATTTACAATATTCATTGATTTTTGCCATTGAAAAACGTCCAGAAATGACTGAAGCTACTGACTGAATGAAAGGAGCTGGCATCTCACTCTCTTTGAATCTTCTTTATCATGCTAAGAGGAGCAGGAAAAAGCAAAAAATTTCAGAATTGCACCTTGCAATGCGGAGAAATTACTGTTTGTACATTTACAATATTCATTGATTTTTGCCATTGAAAAACATCCAGAAATGATTGAAGCTACTGACTGAATGAAAGGAGCTGGCATCTCACTCTCTTTGAATCTTCTTTATCATGCTAAGAGGAGCAGGAAAAAGCAAAAAATTTCAGAATTGCACCTTGCAATGCGGAGAAATTACTGTTTGTGCATTTACAATATTCATTGATTTTTGCCATTGAAAAACATCATGTTATTCATATACCAGAAATGATTGAAGCTACTGACTGAATGAAAGGAACTGGCATCTCACTCTCTTTGAATCTTCTTTATCATGCTAAGAGGATCAGGAAAAAGCAAAAAAATTCAGAATTGCACCTTGCAATGCGGAGAAATTACTGTTTGTGCATTTACAATATTCATTGATTTTTGCCATTGAAAAACGTCCAGAAATGATTGAAGCTACTGACTGAATGAAAGGAGCTGGCATCTCACTCTCTTAGAATCTTCTTTATCATGCTAAGAGGAGCAGGAAAAAGCAAAAAATTTCAGAATTGCACCTTGCAATGCGGAGAAATTACTGTTTGTGCATTTACAATATTCATTGATTTTTGCCATTGAAAAACGTCCAGAAATGATTGAAGCTACTGACTGAATGAAAGGAGCTGGCATCTCACTCTCTTTGAATCTTCTTTATCATGCTAAGAGGAGCAGGAAAAAGCAAAAAATTTCAGAATTGCACCTTGCAATGCGGAGAAATTACTGTTTGTGCATTTACAATATTCATTGATTTTTGCCATTGAAAAACATCATGTTATTCATATACCAGAAATGATTGAAGCTACTGACTGAATGAAAGGAGCTGGCATCTCACTCTCTTTGAATCTTCTTTATCATGCTAAGAGGAGCAGGAAAAAGCAAAAAATTTCAGAATTGCACCTTGCAATGCGGAGAAATTACTGTTTGTGCATTTACAATATTCATTGATTTTTGCCATTGAAAAACGTCCAGAAATGATTGAAGCTACTGACTGAATGAAAGGAGCTGGCATCTCACTCTCTTTGAATCTTCTTTATCATGCTAAGAGGAGCAGGAAAAAGCAAAAAATTTCAGAATTGCACCTTGCAATGCGGAGAAATTACTGTTTGTGCATTTACAATATTCATTGAATTTTGCCATTGAAAAACGTCCAGAAATGTTTGAAGCTACTGACTGAATGAAAGGAGCTGGCATCTCACTCTATTTGAATCTTCTTTATCATGCTAGGATTAGCAGGAAAAAGCAAAAAATTTCAGAATTGCACCTTGCAATGTGGAGATATTACTGTTTGTGCATTTACAATATTCATTGATTTTTGCCATTGAAAAACGTCCAGAAATGTTTATACCAGAAATGTTTGAAGCTACTGACTGAATGAAAGGAGCTGGCATCTCACTCTCTTTGAATCTTCTTTATCATGCTAAGAGGAGCAGGAAAAAGCAAAAAATTTCAGAATTGCACGTTGCAATGCGGAGAAATTACTGTTTGTGCATTTACAATATTCATTGATTTTTGCCATTGAAAAACGTCCAGAAATGACTGAAGCTACTGACTGAATGAAAGGAGCTGGCATCTCACTCTCTTTGAATCTTCTTTATCATGCTAAGAGGAGCAGGAAAAAGCAAAAAATTTCAGAATTGCACCTTGCAATGCGGAGAAATTACTGTTTGTGCATTTACAATATTCATTGATTTTTGCCATTGAAAAACATCATGTTATTCATATACCAGAAATGATTGAAGCTACTGACTGAATGAAAGGAGCTGGCATCTCACTCTCTTTGAATCTTCTTTATCATGCTAAGAGGAGCAGGAAAAAGCAAAAAATTTCAGAATTGCACCTTGCAATGCGGAGAAATTACTGTTTGTGCATTTACAATATTCATTGATTTTTGCCATTGAAAAACGTCCAGAAATGATTGAAGCTACTGACTGAATGAAAAGAGCTGGCATCTCACTCTCTTTGAATCTTCTTTATCATGCTAAGAGGAGCAGGAAAAAGCAAAAAATTTCAGAATTGCACCTTGCAATGCGGAGAAATTACTGTTTGTGCATTTACAATATTCATTGATTTTTGCCATTGAAAAACATCATGTTATTCATATACCAGAAATGATTGAAGCTACTGACTGAATGAAAGGAGCTGGCATCTCACTCTCTTTGAATCTTCTTTATCATGCTAAGAGGAGCAGGAAAAAGCAAAAAATTTCAGAATTGCACCTTGCAATGCGGAGAAATTACTGTTTGTGCATTTACAATATTCATTGATTTTTGCCATTGAAAAACGTCCAGAAATGATTGAAGCTACTGACTGAATGAAAAGAGCTGGCATCTCACTCTCTTTGAATCTTCTTTATCATGCTAAGAGGAGCAGGAAAAAGCAAAAAATTTCAGAATTGCACCTTGCAATGCGGAGAAATTACTGTTTGTGCATTTACAATATTCATTGATTTTTGCCATTGAAAAACATCATGTTATTCATATACCAGAAATGATTGAAGCTACTGACTGAATGAAAGGAGCTGGCATCTCACTCTCTTTGAATCTTCTTTATCATGCTAAGAGGAGCAGGAAAAAGCAAAAAATTTCAGAATTGCACCTTGCAATGCGGAGAAATTACTGTTTGTGCATTTACAATATTCATTGATTTTTGCCATTGAAAAACGTCCAGAAATGATTGAAGCTACTGACTGAATGAAAAGAGCTGGCATCTCACTCTCTTTGAATCTTCTTTATCATGCTAAGAGGAGCAGGAAAAAGCAAAAAATTTCAGAATTGCACCTTGCAATGCGGAGAAATTACTGTTTGTGCATTTACAATATTCATTGATTTTTGCCATTGAAAAACATCATGTTATTCATATACCAGAAATGATTGAAGCTACTGACTGAATGAAAGGAGCTGGCATCTCACTCTCTTTGAATCTTCTTTATCATGCTAAGAGGAGCAGGAAAAAGCAAAAAATTTCAGAATTGCACCTTGCAATGCGGAGAAATTACTGTTTGTGCATTTACAATATTCATTGATTTTTGCCATTGAAAAACGTCCAGAAATGATTGAAGCTACTGACTGAATGAAAGGAGCTGGCATCTCACTCTCTTTGAATCTTCTTTATCATGCTAAGAGGAGCAGGAAAAAGCAAAAAATTTCAGAATTGCACCTTGCAATGTGGAGATATTACTGTATGTGCATTTACAATATTCATTGATTTTTGCCATTGAAAAACGTCCAGAAATGTTTATACCAGAAATGTTTGAAGCTACTGACTGAATGAAAGGAGCTGGCATCTCACTCTCTTTGAATCTTCTTTATCATGCTAAGAGGAGCAGGAAAAAGCAAAAAATTTCAGAATTGCACCTTGCAATGCGGAGAAATTACTGTTTGTGCATTTACAATATTCATTGATTTTTGCCATTGAAAAACGTCCAGAAATGACTGAAGCTACTGACTGAATGAAAGGAGCTGGCATCTCACTCTCTGAATCTTCCTTATCATGCTAAGAGGAGCAGGAAAAAGCAAAAAATTTCAGAATTGCACCTTGCAATGCGGAGAAATTACTGTTTGTGCATTTACAATATTCATTGATTTTTGCCATTGAAAAACATCCAGAAATGATTGAAGCTACTGACTGAATGAAAGGAGCTGGCATCTCACTCTCTTTGAATCTTCTTTATCATGCTAAGAGGAGCAGGAAAAAGCAAAAAATTTCAGAATTGCACCTTGCAATGCGGAGAAATTACTGTTTGTGCATTTACAATATTCATTGATTTTTGCCATTGAAAAACATCATGTTATTCATATACCAGAAATGATTGAAGCTACTGACTGAATGAAAGGAGCTGGCATCTCATTCTCTTTGAATCTTCTTTATCATGCTAAGAGGAGCAGGAAAAAGCAAAAAATTTCAGAATTGCACCTTGCAATGCGGAGAAATTACTGTTTGTGCATTTACAATATTCATTGATTTTTGCCATTGAAAAACGTCCAGAAATGATTGAAGCTACTGACTGAATGAAAGGAGCTGGCATCTCACTCTCTTTGAATCTTCTTTATCATGCTAAGAGGAGCAGGAAAAAGCAAAAAATTTCAGAATTGCAATTTGCAATGCGGAGAAATTACTGTTTGTGCATTTACAATATTCATTGATTTTTGCCATTGAAAAACGTCCAGAAATGATTGAAGCTACTGACTGAATGAAAGGAGCTGGCATCTCACTCTCTTTGAATCTTCTTTATCATGCTAAGAGGAGCAGGAAAAAGCAAAAAATTTCAGAATTGCACCTTGCAATGCGGAGAAATTACTGTTTGTGCATTTACAATATTCATTGATTTTTGCCATTGAAAAACGTCCAGAAATGATTGAAGCTACTGACTGAATGAAAGGAGCTGGCATCTCACTCTCTTTGAATCTTCTTTATCATGCTAAGAGGAGCAGGAAAAAGCAAAAAATTTCAGAATTGCACCTTGCAATGCGGAGAAATTACTGTTTGTGCATTTACAATATTCATTGATTTTTGCCATTGAAAAACGTCCAGAAATGACTGAAGCTACTGACTGAATGAAAGGAGCTGGCATCTCACTCTCTTTGAATCTTCTTTATCATGCTAAGAGGAGCAGGAAAAAGCAAAAAATTTCAGAATTGCACCTTGCAATGCGGAGAAATTACTGTTTGTGCATTTACAATATTCATTGATTTTTGCCATTGAAAAACGTCCAGAAATGATTGAAGCTACTGACTGAATGAAAGGAGCTGGCATCTCACTCTCTTTGAATCTTCTTTATCATGCTAAGAGGAGCAGGAAAAAGCAAAAAATTTCAGAATTGCACCTTGCAATGCGGAGAAATTACTGTTTGTGCATTTACAATATTCATTGATTTTTGCCATTGAAAAACATCATGTTATTCATATACCAGAAATGATTGAAGCTACTGACTGAATGAAAGGAGCTGGCATCTCACTCTCTTTGAATCTTCTTTATCATGCTAAGAGGAGCAGGAAAAAGCAAAAAATTTCAGAATTGCACCTTGCAATGCGGAGAAATTACTGTTTGTGCATTTACAATATTCATTGATTTTTGCCATTGAAAAACGTCCAGAAATGATTGAAGCTACTGACTGAATGAAAGGAGCTGGCATCTCACTCTCTTTGAATCTTCTTTATCATGCTAAGAGGAGCAGGAAAAAGCAAAAAATTTCAGAATTGCACCTTGCAATGCGGAGAAATTACTGTTTGTGCATTTACAATATTCATTGATTTTTGCCATTGAAAAACGTCCAGAAATGATTTAAGCTACTGACTGAATGAAAGGAGCTGGCATCTCACTCTCTTTGAATCTTCTTTATCATGCTAGGATTAGCAGGAAAAAGCAAAAAATTTCAGAATTGCACCTTGCAATGTGGAGATATTACTGTTTGTGCATTTACAATATTCATTGAATTTTGCCATTGAAAAACGTCCAGAAATGTTTGAAGCTACTGACTGAATGAAAGGAGCTGGCATCTCACTCTATTTGAATCTTCTTTATCATGCTAGGATTAGCAGGAAAAAGCAAAAAATTTCAGAATTGCACCTTGCAATGTGGAGATATTACTGTTTGTGCATTTACAATATTCATTGATTTTTGCCATTGAAAAACGTCCAGAAATGTTTATACCAGAAATGTTTGAAGCTACTGACTGAATGAAAGGAGCTGGCATCTCACTCTCTTTGAATCTTCTTTATCATGCTAAGAGGAGCAGGAAAAAGCAAAAAATTTCAGAATTGCACCTTGCAATGCGGAGAAATTACTGTTTGTGCATTTACAATATTCATTGATTTTTGCCATTGAAAAACGTCCAGAAATGACTGAAGCTACTGACTGAATGAAAGGAGCTGGCATCTCACTCTCTTTGAATCTTCTTTATCATGCTAAGAGGAGCAGGAAAAAGCAAAAAATTTCAGAATTGCACCTTGCAATGCGGAGAAATTACTGTTTGTACATTTACAATATTCATTGATTTTTGCCATTGAAAAACATCCAGAAATGATTGAAGCTACTGACTGAATGAAAGGAGCTGGCATCTCACTCTCTTTGAATCTTCTTTATCATGCTAAGAGGAGCAGGAAAAAGCAAAAAATTTCAGAATTGCACCTTGCAATGCGGAGAAATTACTGTTTGTGCATTTACAATATTCATTGATTTTTGCCATTGAAAAACATCATGTTATTCATATACCAGAAATGATTGAAGCTACTGACTGAATGAAAGGAACTGGCATCTCACTCTCTTTGAATCTTCTTTATCATGCTAAGAGGATCAGGAAAAAGCAAAAAAATTCAGAATTGCACCTTGCAATGCGGAGAAATTACTGTTTGTGCATTTACAATATTCATTGATTTTTGCCATTGAAAAACGTCCAGAAATGATTGAAGCTACTGACTGAATGAAAGGAGCTGGCATCTCACTCTCTTAGAATCTTCTTTATCATGCTAAGAGGAGCAGGAAAAAGCCAAAAATTTCAGAATTGCACCTTGCAATGCGGAGAAATTACTGTTTGTGCATTTACAATATTCATTGATTTTTGCCATTGAAAAACGTCCAGAAATGATTGAAGCTACTGACTGAATGAAAGGAGCTGGCATCTCACTCTCTTTGAATCTTCTTTATCATGCTAAGAGGAGCAGGAAAAAGCAAAAAATTTCAGAATTGCACCTTGCAATGCGGAGAAATTACTGTTTGTGCATTTACAATATTCATTGATTTTTGCCATTGAAAAACATCATGTTATTCATATACCAGAAATGATTGAAGCTACTGACTGAATGAAAGGAGCTGGCATCTCACTCTCTTTGAATCTTCTTTATCATGCTAAGAGGAGCAGGAAAAAGCAAAAAATTTCAGAATTGCACCTTGCAATGCGGAGAAATTACTGTTTGTGCATTTACAATATTCATTGATTTTTGCCATTGAAAAACGTCCAGAAATGATTGAAGCTACTGACTGAATGAAAGGAGCTGGCATCTCACTCTCTTTGAATCTTCTTTATCATGCTAAGAGGAGCAGGAAAAAGCAAAAAATTTCAGAATTGCACCTTGCAATGCGGAGAAATTACTGTTTGTGCATTTACAATATTCATTGAATTTTGCCATTGAAAAACGTCCAGAAATGTTTGAAGCTACTGACTGAATGAAAGGAGCTGGCATCTCACTCTATTTGAATCTTCTTTATCATGCTAGGATTAGCAGGAAAAAGCAAAAAATTTCAGAATTGCACCTTGCAATGTGGAGATATTACTGTTTGTGCATTTACAATATTCATTGATTTTTGCCATTGAAAAACGTCCAGAAATGTTTATACCAGAAATGTTTGAAGCTACTGACTGAATGAAAGGAGCTGGCATCTCACTCTCTTTGAATCTTCTTTATCATGCTAAGAGGAGCAGGAAAAAGCAAAAAATTTCAGAATTGCACGTTGCAATGCGGAGAAATTACTGTTTGTGCATTTACAATATTCATTGATTTTTGCCATTGAAAAACATCCAGAAATGACTGAAGCTACTGACTGAATGAAAGGAGCTGGCATCTCACTCTCTTTGAATCTTCTTTATCATGCTAAGAGGAGCAGGAAAAAGCAAAAAATTTCAGAATTGCACCTTGCAATGCGGAGAAATTACTGTTTGTGCATTTACAATATTCATTGATTTTTGCCATTGAAAAACGTCCAGAAATGATTGAAGCTACTGACTGAATGAAAGGAGCTGGCATCTCACTCTCTTTGAATCTTCTTTATCATGCTAAGAGGAGCAGGAAAAAGCAAAAAATTTCAGAATTGCACCTTGCAATGCGGAGAAATTACTGTTTGTGCATTTACAATATTCATTGATTTTTGCCATTGAAAAACATCATGTTATTCATATACCAGAAATGATTGAAGCTACTGACTGAATGAAAGGAGCTGGCATCTCACTCTCTTTGAATCTTCTTTATCATGCTAAGAGGAGCAGGAAAAAGCAAAAAATTTCAGAATTGCACCTTGCAATGCGGAGAAATTACTGTTTGTGCATTTACAATATTCATTGATTTTTGCCATTGAAAAACGTCCAGAAATGACTGAAGCTACTGACTGAATGAAAGGAGCTGGCATCTCACTCTCTTTGAATCTTCTTTATCATGCTAAGAGGAGCAGGAAAAAGCAAAAAATTTCAGAATTGCACCTTGCAATGCGGAGAAATTACTGTTTGTGCATTTACAATATTCATTGATTTTTGCCATTGAAAAACGTCCAGAAATGATTGAAGCTACTGACTGAATGAAAGGAGCTGGCATCTCACTCTCTTTGAATCTTCTTTATCATGCTAAGAGGAGCAGGAAAAAGCAAAAAATTTCAGAATTGCACCTTGCAATGCGGAGAAATTACTGTTTGTGCATTTACAATATTCATTGATTTTTGCCATTGAAAAACATCATGTTATTCATATACCAGAAATGATTGAAGCTACTGACTGAATGAAAGGAGCTGGCATCTCACTCTCTTTGAATCTTCTTTATCATGCTAAGAGGAGCAGGAAAAAGCAAAAAATTTCAGAATTGCACCTTGCAATGCGGAGAAATTACTGTTTGTGCATTTACAATATTCATTGATTTTTGCCATTGAAAAACGTCCAGAAATGATTGAAGCTACTGACTGAATGAAAGGAGCTGGCATCTCACTCTCTTTGAATCTTCTTTATCATGCTAGGATTAGCAGGAAAAAGCAAAAAATTTCAGAATTGCACCTTGCAATGTGGAGATATTACTGTTTGTGCATTTACAATATTCATTGAATTTTGCCATTGAAAAACGTCCAGAAATGTTTGAAGCTACTGACTGAATGAAAGGAGCTGGCATCTCACTCTATTTGAATCTTCTTTATCATGCTAGGATTAGCAGGAAAAAGCAAAAAATTTCAGAATTGCACCTTGCAATGTGGAGATATTACTGTTTGTGCATTTACAATATTCATTGATTTTTGCCATTGAAAAACGTCCAGAAATGTTTATACCAGAAATGTTTGAAGCTACTGACTGAATGAAAGGAGCTGGCATCTCACTCTCTTTGAATCTTCTTTATCATGCTAAGAGGAGCAGGAAAAAGCAAAAAATTTCAGAATTGCACCTTGCAATGCGGAGAAATTACTGTTTGTGCATTTACAATATTCATTGATTTTTGCCATTGAAAAACGTCCAGAAATGACTGAAGCTACTGACTGAATGAAAGGAGCTGGCATCTCACTCTCTTTGAATCTTCTTTATCATGCTAAGAGGAGCAGGAAAAAGCAAAAAATTTCAGAATTGCACCTTGCAATGCGGAGAAATTACTGTTTGTGCATTTACAATATTCATTGATTTTTGCCATTGAAAAACATCATGTTATTCATATACCAGAAATGATTGAAGCTACTGACTGAATGAAAGGAGCTGGCATCTCACTCTCTTTGAATCTTCTTTATCATGCTAAGAGGAGCAGGAAAAAGCAAAAAATTTCAGAATTGCACCTTGCAATGCGGAGAAATTACTGTTTGTGCATTTACAATATTCATTGATTTTTGCCATTGAAAAACGTCCAGAAATGATTGAAGCTACTGACTGAATGAAAGGAGCTGGCATCTCACTCTCTTTGAATCTTCTTTATCATGCTAAGAGGAGCAGGAAAAAGCAAAAAATTTCAGAATTGCACCTTGCAATGCGGAGAAATTACTGTTTGTGCATTTACAATATTCATTGAATTTTGCCATTGAAAAACGTCCAGAAATGTTTGAAGCTACTGACTGAATGAAAGGAGCTGGCATCTCACTCTATTTGAATCTTCTTTATCATGCTAGGATTAGCAGGAAAAAGCAAAAAATTTCAGAATTGCACCTTGCAATGCGGAGAAATTACTGTTTGTGCATTTACAATATTCATTGATTTTTGCCATTGAAAAACATCCAGAAATGATTGAAGCTACTGACTGAATGAAAGGAGCTGGCATCTCACTCTCTTTGAATCTTCTTTATCATGCTAAGAGGAGCAGGAAAAAGCAAAAAATTTCAGAATTGCACCTTGCAATGCGGAGAAATTACTGTTTGTGCATTTACAATATTCATTGATTTTTGCCATTGAAAAACATCATGTTATTCATATACCAGAAATGATTGAAGCTACTGACTGAATGAAAGGAACTGGCATCTCACTCTCTTTGAATCTTCTTTATCATGCTAAGAGGATCAGGAAAAAGCAAAAAAATTCAGAATTGCACCTTGCAATGCGGAGAAATTACTGTTTGTGCATTTACAATATTCATTGATTTTTGCCATTGAAAAACGTCCAGAAATGATTGAAGCTACTGACTGAATGAAAGGAGCTGGCATCTCACTCTCTTAGAATCTTCTTTATCATGCTAAGAGGAGCAGGAAAAAGCAAAAAATTTCAGAATTGCACCTTGCAATGCGGAGAAATTACTGTTTGTGCATTTACAATATTCATTGATTTTTGCCATTGAAAAACGTCCAGAAATGATTGAAGCTACTGACTGAATGAAAGGAGCTGGCATCTCACTCTCTTTGAATCTTCTTTATCATGCTAAGAGGAGCAGGAAAAAGCAAAAAATTTCAGAATTGCACCTTGCAATGCGGAGAAATTACTGTTTGTGCATTTACAATATTCATTGATTTTTGCCATTGAAAAACGTCCAGAAATGATTGAAGCTACTGACTGAATGAAAGGAGCTGGCATCTCACTCTCTTTGAATCTTCTTTATCATGCTAAGAGGAGCAGGAAAAAGCAAAAAATTTCAGAATTGCACCTTGCAATGCGGAGAAATTACTGTTTGTGCATTTACAATATTCATTGATTTTTGCCATTGAAAAACGTCCAGAAATGATTGAAGCTACTGACTGAATGAAAGGAGCTGGCATCTCACTCTCTTTGAATCTTCTTTATCATGCTAGGATTAGCAGGAAAAAGCAAAAAATTTCAGAATTGCACCTTGCAATGTGGAGATATTACTGTTTGTGCATTTACAATATTCATTGAATTTTGCCATTGAAAAACGTCCAGAAATGTTTGAAGCTACTGACTGAATGAAAGGAGCTGGCATCTCACTCTATTTGAATCTTCTTTATCATGCTAGGATTAGCAGGAAAAAGCAAAAAATTTCAGAATTGCACCTTGCAATGTGGAGATATTACTGTTTGTGCATTTACAATATTCATTGATTTTTGCCATTGAAAAACGTCCAGAAATGTTTATACCAGAAATGTTTGAAGCTACTGACTGAATGAAAGGAGCTGGCATCTCACTCTCTTTGAATCTTCTTTATCATGCTAAGAGGAGCAGGAAAAAGCAAAAAATTTCAGAATTGCACGTTGCAATGCGGAGAAATTACTGTTTGTGCATTTACAATATTCATTGATTTTTGCCATTGAAAAACGTCCAGAAATGATTGAAGCTACTGACTGAATGAAAGGAGCTGGCATCTCACTCTCTTTGAATCTTCTTTATCATGCTAAGAGGAGCAGGAAAAAGCAAAAAATTTCAGAATTGCACCTTGCAATGCGGAGAAATTACTGTTTGTGCATTTACAATATTCATTGATTTTTGCCATTGAAAAACATCCAGAAATGATTGAAGCTACTGACTGAATGAAAGGAGCTGGCATCTCACGCTCTTTGAATCTTCTTTATCATGCTAAGAGGAGCAGGAAAAAGCAAAAAATTTCAGAATTGCACCTTGCAATGCGGAGAAATTACTGTTTGTGCATTTACAATATTCATTGATTTTTGCCATTGAAAAACATCATATTATTCATATACCAGAAATGATTGAAGCTACTGACTGAATGAAAGGAGCTGGCATCTCACTCTCTTTGAATCTTCTTTATCATGCTAAGAGGAGCAGGAAAAAGCAAAAAATTTCAGAATTGCACCTTGCAATGCGGAGAAATTACTGTTTGTGCATTTACAATATTCATTGATTTTTGCCATTGAAAAACGTCCAGAAATGATTGAAGCTACTGACTGAATGAAAGGAGCTGGCATCTCACTCTCTTTGAATCTTCTTTATCATGCTAAGAGGAGCAGGAAAAAGCAAAAAATTTCAGAATTGCACCTTGCAATGCGGAGAAATTACTGTTTGTGCATTTACAATATTCATTGATTTTTGCCATTGAAAAACGTCCAGAAATGATTGAAGCTACTGACTGAATGAAAGGAGCTGGCATCTCACTCTCTTTGAATCTTCTTTATCATGCTAAGAGGAGCAGGAAAAAGCAAAAAATTTCAGAATTGCACCTTGCAATGCGGAGAAATTACTGTTTGTGCATTTACAATATTCATTGATTTTTGCCATTGAAAAACGTCCAGAAATGATTGAAGCTACTGACTGAATGAAAGGAGCTGGCATCTCACTCTCTTTGAATCTTCTTTATCATGCTAAGAGGAGCAGGAAAAAGCAAAAAATTTCAGAATTGCAACTTGCAATGCGGAGAAATTACTGTTTGTGCATTTACAATATTCATTGATTTTTGCCATTGAAAAACATCATGTTATTCATATACCAGAAATGATTGAAGCTACTGACTGAATGAAAGGAGCTGGCATCTCACTCTCTTTGAATCTTCATTATCATGCTAAGAGGAGCAGGAAAAAGCAAAAAATTTCAGAATTGCACCTTGCAATGCGGAGAAATTACTGTTTGTGCATTTACAATATTCATTGATTTTTGCCATTGAAAAACGTCCAGAAATGATTGAAGCTACTGACTGAATGAAAGGAGCTGGCATCTCACTCTCTTTGAATCTTCTTTATCATGCTAAGAGGAACAGGAAAAAGCAAAAAATTTCAGAATTGCACCTTGCAATGCGGAGAAATTACTGTTTGTGCATTTACAATATTCATTGATTTTTGCCATTGAAAAACGTCCAGAAATGTTTGAAGCTACTGACTGAATGAAAGGAGCTGGCATCTCACTCTCTTTGAATCTTCTTTATCATGCTAGGATTAGCAGGAAAAAGCAAAAAATTTCAGAATTGCACCTTGCAATGTGGAGATATTACTGTTTGTGCATTTACAATATTCATTGATTTTTGCCATTGAAAAACGTCCAGAAATGTTTGAAGCTACTGACTGAATGAAAGGAGCTGGCATCTCACTCTCTTTGAATCTTCTTTATCATGCTAGGAGTAGCAGGAAAAAGCAAAAAATTTCAGAATTGCACCTTGCAATGTGGAGATATTACTGTTTGTGCATTTACAATATTCATTGATTTTTGCCATTGAAAAACGTCCAGAAATGTTTGAAGCTACTGACTGAATGAAAGGAGCTGGCATCTCACTCTCTTTGAATCTTCTTTATCATGCTAGGATTAGCAGGAAAAAGCAAAAAATTTCAGAATTGCACCTTGCAATGTGGAGATATTACTGTTTGTGCATTTACAACATTCATTGATTTTTGCCATTGAAAAACATCATGTTATTCATATACCAGAAATGTTTGAAGCTACTGACTGAATGAAAGGAGCTGACATCTCACTCTCTTTGAATCTTCTTTATCATGCTAGGATTAGCAGGAAAAAGCAAAAAATTTCAGAATTGCACCTTGCAATGTGGAGATATTACTGTTTGTGCATTTACAATATTCATTGATTTTTGCCATTGAAAAACGTCCAGAAATGTTTGAAGCTACTGACTGAATGAAAGGAGCTGGCATCTCACTCTATTTGAATCTTCTTTATCATCCTAGGATTAGCAGGAAAAAGCAAAAAATTTCAGCATTGCACCTTGCAATGTGGAGATATTACTGTTTGTGCATTTACAATATTCATTGATTTTTGCCATTGAAAAACATCCAGAAATGTTTATACCAGAAATGTTTGAAGCTACTGACTGAATGAAAGGAGCTGGCATCTCACTCTCTTTGAATCTTCTTTATCATGCTAAGAGGAGCAGGAAAAAGCAAAAAATTTCAGAATTGCACTTTGCAATGCGGAGAAATTACTGTTTGTGCATTTACAATATTCATTGATTTTTGCCATTGAAAAACGTCCAGAAATGACTGAAGCTACTGACTGAATGAAAGGAGCTGGAATCTCACTCTCTTTGAATCTTCTTTATCATGCTAAGAGGAGCAGGAAAAAGCAAAAAATTTCAGAATTGCATCTTGCAATGCGGAGAAATTACTGTTTGTGCATTTACAATATTCATTGATTTTTGCCATTGAAAAACGTCCAGAAATGATTGAAGCTACTGACTGAATGAAAGGAGCTGGCATCTCACTCTCTTTGAATCTTCTTTATCATGCTAAGAGGAGCAGGAAAAAGCAAAAAATTTCAGAATTGCACCTTGCAATGCGGAGAAATTACTGTTTGTGCATTTACAATATTCATTGATTTTTGCCATTGAAAAACATCATGTTATTCATATACCAGAAATGATTGAAGCTACTGACTGAATGAAAGGAGCTGGCATCTCACTCTCTTTGAATCTTCATTATCATGCTAAGAGGAGCAGGAAAAAGCAAAAAATTTCAGAATTGCACCTTGCAATGCGGAGAAATTACTGTTTGTGCATTTACAATATTCATTGATTTTTGCCATTGAAAAACGTCCAGAAATGATTGAAGCTACTGACTGAATGAAAGGAGCTGGCATCTCACTCTCTTTGAATCTTCTTTATCATGCTAAGAGGAACAGGAAAAAGCAAAAAATTTCAGAATTGCACCTTGCAATGCGGAGAAATTACTGTTTGTGCATTTACAATATTCATTGATTTTTGCCATTGAAAAACGTCCAGAAATGTTTGAAGCTACTGACTGAATGAAAGGAGCTGGCATCTCACTCTCTTTGAATCTTCTTTATCATGCTAGGATTAGCAGGAAAAAGCAAAAAATTTCAGAATTGCACTTTGCAATGTGGAGATATTACTGTTTGTGCATTTACAATATTCATTGATTTTTGCCATTGAAAAACGTCCAGAAATGTTTGAAGCTACTGACTGAATGAAAGGAGCTGGCATCTCACTCTCTTTGAATCTTCTTTATCATGCTAGGAGTAGCAGGAAAAAGCAAAAAATTTCAGAATTGCACCTTGCAATGTGGAGATATTACTGTTTGTGCATTTACAATATTCATTGATTTTTGCCATTGAAAAACGTCCAGAAATGTTTGAAGCTACTGACTGAATGAAAGGAGCTGGCATCTCACTCTCTTTGAATCTTCTTTATCATGCTAGGATTAGCAGGAAAAAGCAAAAAATTTCAGAATTGCACCTTGCAATGTGGAGATATTACTGTTTGTGCATTTACAATATTCATTGATTTTTGCCATTGAAAAACATCATGTTATTCATATACCAGAAATGTTTGAAGCTACTGACTGAATGAAAGGAGCTGACATCTCACTCTCTTTGAATCTTCTTTATCATGCTAGGATTAGCAGGAAAAAGCAAAAAATTTCAGAATTGCACCTTGCAATGTGGAGATATTACTGTTTGTGCATTTACAATATTCATTGATTTTTGCCATTGAAAAACGTCCAGAAATGTTTGAAGCTACTGACTGAATGAAAGGAGCTGGCATCTCACTCTATTTGAATCTTCTTTATCATGCTAGGATTAGCAGGAAAAAGCAAAAAATTTCAGAATTGCACCTTGCAATGTGGAGATATTACTGTTTGTGCATTTACAATATTCATTGATTTTTGCCATTGAAAAACGTCCAGAAATGTTTATACCAGAAATGTTTGAAGCTACTGACTGAATGAAAGGAGCTGGCATCTCACTCTCTTTGAATCTTCTTTATCATGCTAAGAGGAGCAGGAAAAAGCAAAAAATTTCAGAATTGCACCTTGCAATGCGGAGAAATTACTTTTTGTGCATTTACAATATTCATTGATTTTTGCCATTGAAAAACGTCCAGAAATGACTGAAGCTACTGACTGAATGAAAGGAGCTGGCATCTCACTCTCTTTGAATTTTCTTTACCATGCTAAGAGGAGCAGGAAAAAGCAAAAAAATTCAGAATTGCACCTTGCAATGCGGAGAAATTACTGTTTGTGCATTTACAATATTCATTGATTTTTGCCATTGAAAAACGTCCAGAAATGATTGAAGCTACTGACTGAATGAAAGGAGCTGGCATCTCACTCTCTTTGAATCTTCTTTATCATGCTAGGAGTAGCAGGAAAAAGCAAAAAATTTCAGAATTGCACCTTGCAATGTGGAGATATTACTGTTTGTGCATTTACAATATTCATTGATTTTTGCCATTGAAAAACGTCCAGAAATGTTTGAAGCTACTGACTGATTGAAAGGAGCTGGCATCTCACTCTCTTTGAATCTTCTTTATCATGCTAGGATTAGCAGGAAAAAGCAAAAAATTTCAGAATTGCACCTTGCAATGTGGAGATATTACTGTTTGTGCATTTACTATATTCATTGATTTTTGCCATTGAAAAACATCATGTTATTCATATACCAGAAATGTTTGAAGCTACTGACTGAATGAAAGGAGCTGACATCTCACTCTCTTTGAATCTTCTTTATCATGCTAGGATTAGCAGGAAAAAGCAAAAAATTTCAGAATTGCACCTTGCAATGTGGAGATATTACTGTTTGTGCATTTACAATATTCATTGATTTTTGCCATTGAAAAACGTCCAGAAATGTTTGAAGCTACTGACTGAATGAAAGGAGCTGGCATCTCACTCTATTTGAATCTTCTTTATCATGCTAGGATTAGCAGGAAAAAGCAAAAAAAATTTCAGCATTGCACCTTGCAATGTGGAGATATTACTGTTTGTGCATTTACAATATTCATTGATTTTTGCCATTGAAAAACGTCCAGAAATGTTTATACCAGAAAGGTTTGAAGCTACTGACTGAATGAAAGGAGCTGGCATCTCACTCTCTTTGAATCTTCTTTATCATGCTAAGAGGAGCAGGAAAAAGCAAAAAATTTCAGAATTGCACCTTGCAATGCGGAGAAATTACTGTTTGTGCATTTACAATATTCATTGATTTTTGCCATTGAAAAACTTCCAGAAATGACTGAAGCTACTGACTGAATGAAAGGAGCTGGCATCTCACTCTCTTTGAATCTTCTTTATCATGCTAAGAGGAGCAGGAAAAAGCAAAAAATTTCAGAATTGCACCTTGCAATGCGGAGAAATTACTGTTTGTGCATTTACAATATTCATTGATTTTTGCCATTGAAAAACGTCCAGAAATGATTGAAGCTACTGACTGAATGAAAGGAGCTGGCATCTCACTCTCTTTGAATCTTCTTTATCATGCTAAGAGGAGCAGGAAAAAGCAAAAAATTTCAGAATTGCACCTTGCAATGCGGAGAAATTACTGTTTGTGCATTTACAATATTCATTGATTTTTGCCATTGAAAAACATCATGTTATTCATATACCAGAAATGATTGAAGCTACTGACTGAATGAAAGGAGCTGGCATCTCACTCTCTTTGAATCTTCTTTATCATGCTAAGAGGAGCAGGAAAAAGCAAAAAATTTCAGAATTGCACCTTGCAATGCGGAGAAATTACTGTTTGTGCATTTACAATATTCATTGATTTTTGCCATTGAAAAACGTCCAGAAATGATTGAAGCTACTGACTGAATGAAAGGAGCTGGCATCTCACTCTCTTTGAATCTTCTTTATCATGCTAAGAGGAGCAGGAAAAAGCAAAAAATTTCAGAATTTCATCTTGCAATGCGGAGAAATTACTGTTTGTGCATTTACAATATTCATTGATTTTTGCCATTGAAAAACGTCCAGAAATGATTAAAGCTACTGACTGAATGAAAGGAGGTGGCATCTCACTCTCTTTGAATCTTCTTTATCATGCTAAGAGGAGCAGGAAAAAGCAAAAAATTTCAGAATTGCACCTTGCAATGCGGAGAAATTACTGTTTGTGCATTTACAATATTCATTGATTTTTGCCATTGAAAAACGTCCAGAAATGATTGAAGCTACTGACTGAATGAAAGGAGCCGGAATCTCACTCTCTTTGAATCTTCTTTATCATGCTAAGAGGAGCAGGAAAAAGCAAAAAATTTCAGAATTGCAACTTGCAATGCGGAGAAATTACTGTTTGTGCATTTACAATATTCATTGATTTTTGCCATTGAAAAACATCATGTTATTCATATACCAGAAATGATTGAAGCTACTGACTGAATGAAAGGAGCTGGCATCTCACTCTCTTTGAATCTTCTTTATCATGCTAAGAGGAGCAGGAAAAAGCAAAAAATTTCAGAATTGCACCTTGCAATGCGGAGAAATTACTGTTTGTGCATTTACAATATTCATTGATTTTTGCCATTGAAAAACGTCCAGAAATGATTGAAGCTACTGACTGAATGAAAGGAGCTGACATCTCACTCTCTTTGAATCTTCTTTATCATGCTAAGAGGAGCAGGAAAAAGCAAAAAATTTCAGAATTGCACCTTGCAATGCGGAGAAATTACTGTTTGTGCATTTACAATATTCATTGATTTTTGCCATTGAAAAACGTCCAGAAATGATTGAAGCTACTGACTGAATGAAAGGAGCTGGCATCTCACTCTCTTTGAATCTTCTTTATCATGCTAAGATGAGCAGGAAAAAGCAAAAAATTTCAGAATTGCACCTTGCAATGCGGAGAAATTACTGTTTGTGCATTTACAATATTCATTGATTTTTGCCATTGAAAAACGTCCAGAAATGATTGAAGCTACTGACTGAATGAAAGGAGCCGGAATCTCACTCTCTTTGAATCTTCTTTATCATGCTAAGAGGAGCAGGAAAAAGCAAAAAATTTCAGAATTGCAACTTGCAATGCGGAGAAATTACTGTTTGTGCATTTACAATATTCATTGATTTTTGCCATTGAAAAACATCATGTTATTCATATACCAGAAATGATTGAAGCTACTGACTGAATGAAAGGAGCTGGCATCTCACTCTCTTTGAATCTTCTTTATCATGCTAAGAGGAGCAGGAAAAAGCAAAAAATTTCAGAATTGCACCTTGCAATGCGGAGAAATTACTGTTTGTGCATTTACAATATTCATTGATTTTTGCCATTGAAAAACATCCAGAAATGATTGAAGCTACTGACTGAATGAAAGGAGCTGGCATCTCACTCTCTTTGAATCTTCTTTATCATGCTAAGAGGAGCAGGAAAAAGCAAAAAATTTCAGAATTGCACCTTGCAATGAGGAGAAATTACTGTTTGTGCATTTACAATATTCATTGATTTTTGCCATTGAAAAACGTCCAGAAATGATTGAAGCTACTGACTGAATGAAAGGAGCTGGCATCTCACTCTCTTTGAATCTTCTTTATCATGCTAAGAGGAGCAGGAAAAAGCAAAAAATTTCAGAATTGCACCTTGCAATGCGGAGAAATTACTGTTTGTGCATTTACAATATTCATTAATTTTTGCCATTGAAAAACATCATGTTATTCATATCCCAGAAATGTTTGAAGCTACTGACAATGAAAGAAGCTGGCATCTCACTCTCTTTGAATCTTCTTTATCATGCTAATAGGAGCAGGAAAAAGCAAAAAATTTCAGAATTGCACCTTGCAATGCGGAGAAATTACTGTTTGTGCATTTACAATATTCATTGATTTTTGCCATTGAAAAACGTCCAGAAATGATTGAAGCTACTGACTGAATGAAAGGAGCTGGCATCTCACTCTCTTTGAATCTTCTTTATCATGCTAAGAGGAGCAGGAAAAAGCAAAAAATTTCAGAATTGCACCTTGCAATGCGGAGAAATTACTGTTTGTGCATTTACAATATTCATTGATTTTTGCCATTGAAAAACATCATGTTATTCATATACCAGAAATGTTTGAAGCTACTGACTGAATGAAAGAAGCTGGCATCTCACTCTCTTTGAATCTTCTTTATCATGCTAATAGGAGCAGGAAAAAGCAAAAAATTTCAGAATTGCACCTTGCAATGCGGAGAAATTACTGTTTGTGCATTTACAATATTCATTGATTTTTGCCATTGAAAAACGTCCAGAAATGTTTGAAGCTACTGACTGAATGAAAGGAGCTGGCATCTCACTCTCTTTGAATCTTCTTTATCATGCTAGGATTAGCAGGAAAAAGCAAAACATTTCAGAATTGCACCTTGCAATGTGGAGATATTACTGTTTGTGCATTTACAATATTCATTGATTTTTGCCATTGAAAAACGTCCAGAAATGTTTGAAGCTACTGACTGAATGAAAGGAGCTGGCATCTCACTCTCTTTGAATCTTCTTTATCATGCTAGGAGTAGCAGGAAAAAGCAAAAAATTTCAGAATTGCACCTTGCAATGTGGAGATATTACTGTTTGTGCATTTACAATATTCATTGATTTTTGCCATTGAAAAACGTCCAGAAATGTTTGAAGCTACTGACTGAATGAAAGGAGCTGGCATCTCACTCTCTTTGAATCTTCTTTATCATGCTAGGATTAGCAGGAAAAAGCAAAAAATTTCAGAATTGCACCTTGCAATGTGGAGATATTACTGTTTGTGCATTTACAATATTCATTGATTTTTGCCATTGAAAAACATCATGTTATTCATATACCAGAAATGTTTGAAGCTACTGACTGAATGAAAGGAGCTGACATCTCACTCTCTTTGAATCTTCTTTATCATGCTAGGATTAGCAGGAAAAAGCAAAAAATTTCAGAATTGCACCTTGCAATGTGGAGATATTACTGTTTGTGCATTTACAATATTCATTGATTTTTGCCATTGAAAAACGTCCAGAAATGTTTGAAGCTACTGACTGAATGAAAGGAGCTGGCATCTCACTCTATTTGAATCTTCTTTATCATGCTAGGATTAGCAGGAAAAAGCAAAAAATTTCAGAATTGCACCTTGCAATGTGGAGATATTACTGTTTGTGCATTTACAATATTCATTGATTTTTGCCATTGAAAAACGTCCAGAAATGTTTATACCAGAAATGTTTGAAGCTACTGACTGAATGAAAGGAGCTGGCATCTCACTCTCTTTGAATCTTCTTTATCATGCTAAGAGGAGCAGGAAAAAGCAAAAAATTTCAGAATTGCACCTTGCAATGCGGAGAAATTACTTTTTGTGCATTTACAATATTCATTGATTTTTGCCATTGAAAAACGTCCAGAAATGATTGAAGCTACTGACTGAATGAAAGGAGCTGGCATCTCACTCTCTTTGAATCTTCTTTATCATGCTAAGAGGAGCAGGAAAAAGCAAAAAATTTCAGAATTGCACCTTGCAATGAGGAGAAATTACTGTTTGTGCATTTACAATATTCATTGATTTTTGCCATTGAAAAACGTCCAGAAATGATTGAAGCTACTGACTGAATGAAAGGAGCTGGCATCTCACTCTCTTTGAATCTTCTTTATCATGCTAAGAGGAGCAGGAAAAAGCAAAAAATTTCAGAATTGCACCTTGCAATGCGGAGAAATTACTGTTTGTGCATTTACAATATTCATTAATTTTTGCCATTGAAAAACATCATGTTATTCATATCCCAGAAATGTTTGAAGCTACTGACAATGAAAGAAGCTGGCATCTCACTCTCTTTGAATCTTCTTTATCATGCTAATAGGAGCAGGAAAAAGCAAAAAATTTCAGAATTGCACCTTGCAATGCGGAGAAATTTATGTTTGTGCATTTACAATATTCATTGATTTTTGCCATTGAAAAACGTCCAGAAATGATTGAAGCTACTGACTGAATGAAAGGAGCTGGCATCTCACTCTCTTTGAATCTTCTTTATCATGCTAAGAGGAGCAGGAAAAAGCAAAAAATTTCAGAATTGCACCTTGCAATGCGGAGAAATTACTGTTTGTGCATTTACAATATTCATTGATTTTTGCCATTGAAAAACATCATGTTATTCATATACCAGAAATGTTTGAAGCTACTGACTGAATGAAAGAAGCTGGCATCTCACTCTCTTTGAATCTTCTTTATCATGCTAATAGGAGCAGGAAAAAGCAAAAAATTTCAGAATTGCACCTTGCAATGCGGAGAAATTACTGTTTGTGCATTTACAATATTCATTGATTTTTGCCATTGAAAAACGTCCAGAAATGTTTGAAGCTACTGACTGAATGAAAGGAGCTGGCATCTCACTCTCTTTGAATCTTCTTTATCATGCTAGGATTAGCAGGAAAAAGCAAAAAATTTCAGAATTGCACCTTGCAATGTGGAGATATTACTGTTTGTGCATTTACAATATTCATTGATTTTTGCCATTGAAAAACGTCCAGAAATGTTTGAAGCTACTGACTGAATGAAAGGAGCTGGCATCTCACTCTCTTTGAATCTTCTTTATCATGCTAGGAGTAGCAGGAAAAAGCAAAAAATTTCAGAATTGCACCTTGCAATGTGGAGATATTACTGTTTGTGCATTTACAATATTCATTGATTTTTGCCATTGAAAAACGTCCAGAAATGTTTGAAGCTACTGACTGAATGAAAGGAGCTGGCATCTCACTCTCTTTGAATCTTCTTTATCATGCTAGGATTAGCAGGAAAAAGCAAAAAATTTCAGAATTGCACCTTGCAATGTGGAGATATTACTGTTTGTGCATTTACAATATTCATTGATTTTTGCCATTGAAAAACATCATGTTATTCATATACCAGAAATGTTTGAAGCTACTGACTGAATGAAAGGAGCTGACATCTCACTCTCTTTGAATCTTCTTTATCATGCTAGGATTAGCAGGAAAAAGCAAAAAATTTCAGAATTGCACCTTGCAATGTGGAGATATTACTGTTTGTGCATTTACAATATTCATTGATTTTTGCCATTGAAAAACGTCCAGAAATGTTTGAAGCTACTGACTGAATGAAAGGAGCTGGCATCTCACTCTATTTGAATCTTCTTTATCATGCTAGGATTAGCAGGAAAAAGCAAAAAATTTCAGAATTGCACCTTGCAATGTGGAGATATTACTGTTTGTGCATTTACAATATTCATTGATTTTTGCCATTGAAAAACGTCCAGAAATGTTTATACCAGAAATGTTTGAAGCTACTGACTGAATGAAAGGAGCTGGCATCTCACTCTCTTTGAATCTTCTTTATCATGCTAAGAGGAGCAGGAAAAAGCAAAAAATTTCAGAATTGCACCTTGCAATGCGGAGAAATTACTTTTTGTGCATTTACAATATTCATTGATTTTTGCCATTGAAAAATGTCCAGAAATGACTGAAGCTACTGACTGAATGAAAGGAGCTGGCATCTCACTCTCTTTGAATTTTCTTTACCATGCTAAGAGGAGCAGGAAAAAGCAAAAAAATTCAGAATTGCACCTTGCAATGCGGAGAAATTACTGTTTGTGCATTTACAATATTCATTGATTTTTGCCATTGAAAAACGTCCAGAAATGATTGAAGCTACTGACTGAATGAAAGGAGCTGGCATCTCACTCTCTTTGAATCTTCTTTATCATGCTAGGAGTAGCAGGAAAAAGCAAAAAATTTCAGAATTGCACCTTGCAATGTGGAGATATTACTGTTTGTGCATTTACAATATTCATTGATTTTTGCCATTGAAAAACGTCCAGAAATGTTTGAAGCTACTGACTGATTGAAAGGAGCTGGCATCTCACTCTCTTTGAATCTTCTTTATCATGCTAGGATTAGCAGGAAAAAGCAAAAAATTTCAGAATTGCACCTTGCAATGTGGAGATATTACTGTTTGTGCATTTACAATATTCATTGATTTTTGCCATTGAAAAACATCATGTTATTCATATACCAGAAATGTTTGAAGCTACTGACTGAATGAAAGGAGCTGACATCTCACTCTCTTTGAATCTTCTTTATCATGCTAGGATTAGCAGGAAAAAGCAAAAAATTTCAGAATTGCACCTTGCAATGTGGAGATATTACTGTTTGTGCATTTACAATATTCATTGATTTTTGCCATTGAAAAACGTCCTGAAATGTTTGAAGCTACTGACTGAATGAAAGGAGCTGGCATCTCACTCTATTTGAATCTTCTTTATCATGCTAGGATTAGCAGGAAAAAGCAAAAAAAATTTCAGCATTGCACCTTGCAATGTGGAGATATTACTGTTTGTGCATTTACAATATTCATTGATTTTTGCCATTGAAAAACGTCCAGAAATGTTTATACCAGAAAGGTTTGAAGCTACTGACTGAATGAAAGGAGCTGGCATCTCACTCTCTTTGAATCTTCTTTATCATGCTAAGAGGAGCAGGAAAAAGCAAAAAATTTCAGAATTGCACCTTGCAATGCGGAGAAATTACTGTTTGTGCATTTACAATATTCATTGATTTTTGCCATTGAAAAACTTCCAGAAATGACTGAAGCTACTGACTGAATGAAAGGAGCTGGCATCTCACTCTCTTTGAATCTTCTTTATCATGCTAAGAGGAGCAGGAAAAAGCAAAAAATTTCAGAATTGCACCTTGCAATGCGGAGAAATTACTGTTTGTGCATTTACAATATTCATTGATTTTTGCCATTGAAAAACGTCCAGAAATGATTGAAGCTACTGACTGAATGAAAGGAGCTGGCATCTCACTCTCTTTGAATCTTCTTTATCATGCTAAGAGGAGCAGGAAAAAGCAAAAAATTTCAGAATTGCACCTTGCAATGCGGAGAAATTACTGTTTGTGCATTTACAATATTCATTGATTTTTGCCATTGAAAAACATCATGTTATTCATATACCAGAAATGATTGAAGCTACTGACTGAATGAAAGGAGCTGGCATCTCACTCTCTTTGAATCTTCTTTATCATGCTAAGAGGAGCAGGAAAAAGCAAAAAATTTCAGAATTGCACCTTGCAATGCGGAGAAATTACTGTTTGTGCATTTACAATATTCATTGATTTTTGCCATTGAAAAACGTCCAGAAATGATTGAAGCTACTGACTGAATGAAAGGAGCTGGCATCTCACTCTCTTTGAATCTTCTTTATCATGCTAAGAGGAGCAGGAAAAAGCAAAAAATTTCAGAATTTCATCTTGCAATGCGGAGAAATTACTGTTTGTGCATTTACAATATTCATTGATTTTTGCCATTGAAAAACGTCCAGAAATGATTAAAGCTACTGACTGAATGAAAGGAGCTGGCATCTCACTCTCTTTGAATCTTCTTTATCATGCTAAGAGGAGCAGGAAAAAGCAAAAAATTTCAGAATTGCACCTTGCAATGCGGAGAAATTACTGTTTGTGCATTTACAATATTCATTGATTTTTGCCATTGAAAAACGTCCAGAAATGATTGAAGCTACTGACTGAATGAAAGGAGCCGGAATCTCACTCTCTTTGAATCTTCTTTATCATGCTAAGAGGAGCAGGAAAAAGCAAAAAATTTCAGAATTGCAACTTGCAATGCGGAGAAATTACTGTTTGTGCATTTACAATATTCATTGATTTTTGCCATTGAAAAACATCATGTTATTCATATACCAGAAATGATTGAAGCTACTGACTGAATGAAAGGAGCTGGCATCTCACTCTCTTTGAATCTTCTTTATCATGCTAAGAGGAGCAGGAAAAAGCAAAAAATTTCAGAATTGCACCTTGCAATGCGGAGAAATTACTGTTTGTGCATTTACAATATTCATTGATTTTTGCCATTGAAAAACGTCCAGAAATGATTGAAGCTACTGACTGAATGAAAGGAGCTGGCATCTCACTCTCTTTGAATCTTCTTTATCATGCTAAGAGGAGCAGGAAAAAGCAAAAAATTTCAGAATTGCACCTTGCAATGAGGAGAAATTACTGTTTGTGCATTTACAATATTCATTGATTTTTGCCATTGAAAAACGTCCAGAAATGATTGAAGCTACTGACTGAATGAAAGGAGCTGGCATCTCACTCTCTTTGAATCTTCTTTATCATGCTAAGAGGAGCAGGAAAAAGCAAAAAATTTCAGAATTGCACCTTGCAATGCGGAGAAATTACTGTTTGTGCATTTACAATATTCATTAATTTTTGCCATTGAAAAACATCATGTTATTCATATCCCAGAAATGTTTGAAGCTACTGACAATGAAAGAAGCTGGCATCTCACTCTCTTTGAATCTTCTTTATCATGCTAATAGGAGCAGGAAAAAGCAAAAAATTTCAGAATTGCACCTTGCAATGCGGAGAAAAAACTGTTTGTGCATTTACAATATTCATTGATTTTTGCCATTGAAAAACGTCCAGAAATGATTGAAGCTACTGACTGAATGAAAGGAGCTGGCATCTCACTCTCTTTGAATCTTCTTTATCATGCTAAGAGGAGCAGGAAAAAGCAAAAAATTTCAGAATTGCACCTTGCAATGCGGAGAAATTACTGTTTGTGCATTTACAATATTCATTGATTTTTGCCATTGAAAAACGTCCAGAAATGATTGAAGCTACTGACTGAATGAAAGGAGCTGGCATCTCACTCTCTTTGAATCTTCTTTATCATGCTAAGAGGAGCAGGAAAATGCAAGAAATTTCAGAATTGCACCTTGCAATGCGGAGAAATTACTGTTTGTGCATTTATAATATTCATTGATTTTTGCCATTGAAAAACATCCAGAAATGATTGAAGCTACTGACTGAATGAAAGGAGCTGGCATCTCACTCTCTTTGAATCTTCTTTATCATGCTAAGAGGAGCAGGAAAAAGCAAAAAATTTCAGAATTGCACCTTGCAATGCGGAGAAATTACTGTTTGTGCATTTACAATATTCATTGATTTTTGCCATTGAAAAACATCATGTTATTCATATACCAGAAATGATTGAAGCTACTGACTGAATGAAAGGAGCTGGCATCTCACTCTCTTTGAATCTTCTTTATCATGCTAAGAGGAGCAGGAAAAAGCAAAAAATTTCAGAATTGCACCTTGCAATGCGGAGAAATTACTGTTTGTGCATTTACAATATTCATTGATTTTTGCCATTGAAAAACGTCCAGAAATGATTGAAGCTACTGACTGAATGAAAGGAGCTGGCATCTCACTCTCTTTGAATCTTCTTTATCATGCTAAGAGGAGCAGGAAAAAGCAAAAAATTTCAGAATTGCACCTTGCAATGCGGAGAAATTACTGTTTGTGCATTTACAATATTCATTGATTTTTGCCATTGAAAAACGTCCAGAAATGATTGAAGCTACTGACTGAATGAAAGGAGCTGGCATCTCACTCTCTTTGAATCTTCTTTATCATGCTAGGATTAGCAGGAAAAAGCAAAAAATTTCAGAATTGCACCTGGCAATGTGGAGATATTACTGTTTGTGCATTTACAATATTCATTGAATTTTGCCATTGAAAAACGTCCAGAAATGTTTGAAGCTACTGACTGAATGAAAGGAGCTGGCATCTCACTCTATTTGAATCTTCTTTATCATGCTAGGATTAGCAGGAAAAAGCAAAAAATTTCAGAATTGCACCTTGCAATGTGGAGATATTACTGTTTGTGCATTTACAATATTCATTGATTTTTGCCATTGAAAAACGTCCAGAAATGTTTATACCAGAAATGTTTGAAGCTACTGACTGAATGAAAGGAGCTGGCATCTCACTCTCTTTGAATCTTCTTTATCATGCTAAGAGGAGCAGTAAAAAGCAAAAAATTTCAGAATTGCACCTTGCAATGCGGAGAAATTACTGTTTGTGCATTTACAATATTCATTGATTTTTGCCATTGAAAAACGTCCAGAAATGACTGAAGCTACTGACTGAATGAAAGGAGCTGGCATCTCACTCTCTTTGAATCTTCTTTATCATGCTAAGAGGAGCAGGAAAAAGCAAAAAATTTCAAAATTGCACCTTGCAATGCGGAGAAATTACTGTTTGTGCATTTACAATATTCATTGATTTTTGCCATTGAAAAACGTCCAGAAATGATTGAAGCTACTGACTGAATGAAAGGAGCTGGCATCTCACTCTCTTTGAATCTTCTTTATCATGCTAAGAGGAGCAGGAAAAAGCAAAAAATTTCAGAATTGCACCTTGCAATGCGGAGAAATTACTGTTTGTGCATTTACAATATTCATTGATTTTTGCCATTGAAAAACATCATGTTATTCATATACCAGAAATGATTGAAGCTACTGACTGAATGAAAGGAGCTGGCATCTCACTCTCTTTGAATCTTCTTTATCATGCTAAGAGGAGCAGGAAAAAGCAAAAAATTTCAGAATTGCACCTTGCAATGCGGAGAAATTACTGTTTGTGCATTTACAATATTCATTGATTTTTGCCATTGAAAAACGTCCAGAAATGATTGAAGCTACTGACTGAATGAAAGGAGCTGGCATCTCACTCTCTTTGAATCTTTTTTATCATGCTAAGAGGAGCAGGAAAAAGCAAAAAATTTCAGAATTGCATCTTGCAATGCGGAGAAATTACTGTTTGTGCATTTACAATATTCATTGATTTTTGTCATTGAAAAACGTCCAGAAATGATTGAAGCTACTGACTGAATGAAAGGAGCTGGCATCTCACTCTCTTTGAATCTTCTTTATCATGCTAAGAGGAGCAGGAAAAAGCAAAAAATTTCAGAATTGCACCTTGCAATGCGGAGAAATTACTGTTTGTGCATTTACAATATTCATTGATTTTTGCCATTGAAAAACGTCCAGAAATGATTGAAGCTACTGACTGAATGAAAGGAGCTGGAATCTCACTCTATTTGAATCTTCTTTATCATGCTAAGAGGAGCAGGAAAAAGCAAAAAATTTCAGAATTGCAACTTGCAATGCGGAGAAATTACTGTTTGTGCATTTACAATATTCATTGATTTTTGCCATTGAAAAACATCATGTTATTCATATACCAGAAATGATTGAAGCTACTGACTGAATGAAAGGAGCTGGCATCTCACTCTCTTTGAATCTTCTTTATCATGCTAAGAGGAGCAGGAAAAAGCCAAAAATTTCAGAATTGCACCTTGCAATGCGGAGAAATTACTGTTTGTGCATTTACAATATTCATTGATTTTTGCCATTGAAAAACGTCCAGAAATGATTGAAGCTACTGACTGAATGAAAGGAGCTGGCATCTCACTCTCTTTGAATCTTCTTTATCATGCTAAGAGGAGCAGGAAAAAGCAAAAAATTTCAGAATTGCACCTTGCAATGCGGAGAAATTACTGTTTGTGCATTTACAATATTCATTGATTTTTGCCATTGAAAAACGTCCAGAAATGATTGAAGCTACTGACTGAATGAAAGGAGCTGGCATCTCACTCTCTTTGAATCTTCTTTATCATGCTAAGAGGAGCAGGAAAAAGCAAAAAATTTCAGAATTGCACCTTGCAATGCGGAGAAATTACTGTTTGTGCATTTACAATATTCATTAATTTTTGCCATTGAAAAACATCATGTTATTCATATCCCAGAAATGTTTGAAGCTACTGACTGAATGAAAGAAGCTGGCATCTCACTCTCTTTGAATCTTCTTTATCATGCTAAGAGGAGCAGGAAAAAGCAAAAAATTTCAGAATTGCACCTTGCAATGCGGAGAAATTACTGTTTGTGCATTTACAATATTCATTGATTTTTGCCATTGAAAAACGTCCAGAAATGATTGAAGCTACTGACTGAATGAAAGGAGCTGGCATCTCACTCTCTTTGAATCTTCTTTATCATGCTAAGAGGAGCAGGAAAAAGCAAAAAATTTCAGAATTGCACCTTGCAATGCGGAGAAATTACTGTTTGTGCATTTACAATATTCATTGATTTTTGCCATTGAAAAACATCATGTTATTCATATACCAGAAATGATTGAAGCTACTGACTGAATGAAAGGAGCTGGCATCTCACTCTCTTTGAATCTTCTTTATCATGCTAAGAGGAGCAGGAAAAAGCAAAAAATTTCAGAATTGCACCTTGCAATGCGGAGAAATTACTGTTTGTGCATTTACAATATTCATTGATTTTTGCCATTGAAAAACGTCCAGAAATGATTGAAGCTACTGACTGAATGAAAGGAGCTGGCATCTCACTCTCTTTGAATCTTCTTTATCATGCTAAGAGGAGCAGGAAAAAGCCAAAAATTTCAGAATTGCACCTTGCAATGCGGAGAAATTACTGTTTGTGCATTTTCAATATTCATTGATTTTTGCCATTGAAAAACATCATGTTATTCATATACCAGAAATGATTGAAGCTACTGACTGAATGAAAGGAGCTGGCATCTCACTCTCTTTGAATCTTTTTTATCATGCAAAGAGGAGCAGGAAAAAGCAAAAAATTTCAGAATTGCACCTTGCAATGCGGAGAAATTACTGTTTGTGCATTTACAATATTCATTGATTTTTGCCATTGAAAAACGTCCAGAAATGATTGAAGCTACTGACTGAATGAAAGGAGCTGGCATCTCACTCTCTTTGAATCTTCTTTATCATGCTAAGAGGAGCAGGAAAAAGCAAAAAATTTCAGAATTGCACCTTGCAATGCGGAGAAATTACTGTTTGTGCATTTACAATATTCACTGATTTTTGCCATTGAAAAACGTCCAGAAATGATTGAAGCAACTGACTGAATGAAAGGAGCTGGCAACTCACTCTCTTTGAATCTTCTTTATCATGCTAAGAGGAGCAGGAAAAAGCAAAAAATTTCACAATTGCACCTTGCAATGCGGAGAAATTACTGTTTGTGCATTTACAATATTCATTGATTTTTGCCATTGAAAAACGTCCAGAAATAATTGAAGCTACTGACTGAATGAAAGGAGCTGGCATCTCACTCTCTTTGAATCTTCTTTATCATGCTAAGAGGAGCAGGAAAAAGCAAAAAATTTCAGAATTGCAACTTGCAATGCGGAGAAATTACTGTTTGTGCATTTACAATATTCATTGATTTTTGCCATTGAAAAACATCATGTTATTCATATACCAGAAATGATTGAAGCTACTGACTGAATGAAAGGAGCTGGCATCTCACTCTCTTTGAATCTTCTTTATCATGCTAAGAGGAGCAGGAAAAAGCAAAAAATTTCAGAATTGCACCTTGCAATGCGGAGAAATTACTGTTTGTGCATTTACAATATTCATTGATTTTTGCCATTGAAAAACGTCCAGAAATGATTGAAGCTACTGACTGAATGAAAGGAGCTGGCATCTCACTCTCTTTGAATCTTCTTTATCATGCTAAGAGGAGCAGGAAAAAGCAAAAAATTTCAGAATTGCACCTTGCAATGCGGAGAAATTACTGTTTGTGCTTTTACAATATTCATTGATTTTTGCCATTGAAAAACATCATGTTATTCATATACCAGAAATGTTTGAAGCTACTGACTGAATGAAAGGAGCTGGCATCTCACTCTCTTTGAATCTTCTTTATCATGCTAAGAGGAGCAGGAAAAAGCAAAAAATTTCAGAATTGCACCTTGCAATGCGGAGAAATTACTGTTTGTGCATTTACAATATTCATTGATTTTTGCCATTGAAAAATGTCCAGAAATGATTGAAGCTGCTGACTGAATGAAAGGAGCTGGCATCTCACTCTCTTTGAATCTTCTTTATCATGCTAAGAGGAGCAGGAAAAAGCAAAAAATTTCAGAATTGCACCTTGCAATGCGGAGAAATTACTGTTTGTGCATTTACAATATTCATTGATTTTTGCCATTGAAAAACATCATGTTATTCATATACCAGAAATGATTGAAGCTACTGACTGAATGAAAGGAGCTGGCATCTCACTCTCTTTGAATCTTCTTTATCATGCTAAGAGGAGCAGGAAAAAGCAAAAAATTTCAGAATTGCACCTTGCAATGCGGAGAAATTACTGTTTGTGCATTTACAATATTCATTGATTTTTGCCATTGAAAAACGTCCAGAAATGATTGAAGCTACTGACTGAATGAAAGGAGCTGGCATCTCACTCTCTTTGAATCTTCTTTATCATGCTAAGAGGAGCAGGAAAAAGCAAAAAATTTCAGAATTGCACCTTGCAATGCGGAGAAATTACTGTTTGTGCATTTACAATATTCATTGATTTTTGCCATTGAAAAACATCATGTTATTCATATACCAGAAATGTTTGAAGCTACTGACTGAATGAAAGGAGCTGGCATCTCACTCTCTTTGAATCTTCTTTATCATGCTAAGAGGAGCAGGAAAAAGCAAAAAATTTCAGAATTGCACCTTGCAATGCGGAGAAATTACTGTTTGTGCATTTACAATATTCATTGATTTTTGCCATTGAAAAACGTCCAGAAATGATTGAAGCTACTGACTGAATGAAAGGAGCTGGCATCTCACTCTCTTTGAATCTTCTTTATCATGCTAAGAGGAGCAGGAAAAAGCCAAAAATTTCAGAATTGCACCTTGCAATGCGGAGAAATTACTGTTTGTGCATTTTCAATATTCATTGATTTTTGCCATTGAAAAACATCATGTTATTCATATACCAGAAATGATTGAAGCTACTGACTGAATGAAAGGAGCTGGCATCTCACTCTCTTTGAATCTTTTTTATCATGCAAAGAGGAGCAGGAAAAAGCAAAAAATTTCAGAATTGCACCTTGCAATGCGGAGAAATTACTGTTTGTGCATTTACAATATTCATTGATTTTTGCCATTGAAAAACGTCCAGAAATGATTGAAGCTACTGACTGAATGAAAGGAGCTGGCATCTCACTCTCTTTGAATCTTCTTTATCATGCTAAGAGGAGCAGGAAAAAGCAAAAAATTTCAGAATTGCACCTTGCAATGCGGAGAAATTACTGTTTGTGCATTTACAATATTCACTGATTTTTGCCATTGAAAAACGTCCAGAAATGATTGAAGCAACTGACTGAATGAAAGGAGCTGGCAACTCACTCTCTTTGAATCTTCTTTATCATGCTAAGAGGAGCAGGAAAAAGCAAAAAATTTCACAATTGCACCTTGCAATGCGGAGAAATTACTGTTTGTGCATTTACAATATTCATTGATTTTTGCCATTGAAAAACGTCCAGAAATAATTGAAGCTACTGACTGAATGAAAGGAGCTGGCATCTCACTCTCTTTGAATCTTCTTTATCATGCTAAGAGGAGCAGGAAAAAGCAAAAAATTTCAGAATTGCAACTTGCAATGCGGAGAAATTACTGTTTGTGCATTTACAATATTCATTGATTTTTGCCATTGAAAAACATCATGTTATTCATATACCAGAAATGATTGAAGCTACTGACTGAATGAAAGGAGCTGGCATCTCACTCTCTTTGAATCTTCTTTATCATGCTAAGAGGAGCAGGAAAAAGCAAAAAATTTCAGAATTGCACCTTGCAATGCGGAGAAATTACTGTTTGTGCATTTACAATATTCATTGATTTTTGCCATTGAAAAACGTCCAGAAATGATTGAAGCTACTGACTGAATGAAAGGAGCTGGCATCTCACTCTCTTTGAATCTTCTTTATCATGCTAAGAGGAGCAGGAAAAAGCAAAAAATTTCAGAATTGCACCTTGCAATGCGGAGAAATTACTGTTTGTGCTTTTACAATATTCATTGATTTTTGCCATTGAAAAACATCATGTTATTCATATACCAGAAATGTTTGAAGCTACTGACTGAATGAAAGGAGCTGGCATCTCACTCTCTTTGAATCTTCTTTATCATGCTAAGAGGAGCAGGAAAAAGCAAAAAATTTCAGAATTGCACCTTGCAATGCGGAGAAATTACTGTTTGTGCATTTACAATATTCATTGATTTTTGCCATTGAAAAATGTCCAGAAATGATTGAAGCTGCTGACTGAATGAAAGGAGCTGGCATCTCACTCTCTTTGAATCTTCTTTATCATGCTAAGAGGAGCAGGAAAAAGCAAAAAATTTCAGAATTGCACCTTGCAATGCGGAGAAATTACTGTTTGTGCATTTACAATATTCATTGATTTTTGCCATTGAAAAACATCATGTTATTCATATACCAGAAATGATTGAAGCTACTGACTGAATGAAAGGAGCTGGCATCTCACTCTCTTTGAATCTTCTTTATCATGCTAAGAGGAGCAGGAAAAAGCAAAAAATTTCAGAATTGCACCTTGCAATGCGGAGAAATTACTGTTTGTGCATTTACAATATTCATTGATTTTTGCCATTGAAAAACGTCCAGAAATGATTGAAGCTACTGACTGAATGAAAGGAGCTGGCATCTCACTCTCTTTGAATCTTCTTTATCATGCTAAGAGGAGCAGGAAAAAGCAAAAAATTTCAGAATTGCACCTTGCAATGCGGAGAAATTACTGTTTGTGCATTTACAATATTCATTGATTTTTGCCATTGAAAAACGTCCAGAAATGATTGAAGCTACTGACTGAATGAAAGGAGCTGGCATCTCACTCTCTTTGAATCTTCTTTATCATGCTAAGAGGAGCAGGAAAAAGCAAAAAATTTCAGAATTGCACCTTGCAATGCGGAGAAATTACTGTTTGTGCATTTACAATATTCATTGATTTTTGCCATTGAAAAACATCATGTTATTCATATACTAGAAATGTTTGAAGCTACTGACTGAATGAAAGGAGCTGGCATCTCACTCTCTTTGAATCTTCTTTATCATGCTAAGAGGAGCAGGAAAAAGCAAAAAATTTCAGAATTGCACCTTGCAATGCGGAGAAATTACTGTTTGTGCATTTACAATATTCATTGATTTTTGCCATTGAAAAACGTCCAGAAATGATTGAAGCTACTGACTGAATGAAAGGAGCTGGCATCTCACTCTCTTTGAATCTTCTTTATCATGCTAAGAGGAGCAGGAAAAAGCAAAAAATTTCAGAATTGCACCTTGCAATGCGGAGAAATTACTGTTTGTGCATTTACAATATTCATTGATTTTTGCCATTGAAAAACATCATGTTATTCATATACCAGAAATGATTGAAGCTACTGACTGAATGAAAGGAGCTGGCATCTCGCTCTCTTTGAATCTTCTTTATCATGCTAAGAGGAGCAGGAAAAAGCAAAAAATTTCAGAATTGCACCTTGCAATGCGGAGAAATTACTGTTTGTGCATTTACAATATTCATTGATTTTTGCCATTGAAAAACGTCCAGAAATGATTGAAGCTACTGACTGAATGAAAGGAGCTGGCATCTCACTCTCTTTGAATCTTCTTTATCATGCTAAGAGGAGCAGGAAAAAGCAAAAAATTTCAGAATTGCACCTTGCAATGTGGAGAAATTACTGTTTGTGCATTTACAATATTCATTGATTTTTGCCATTGAAAAACATCATGTTATTCATATACCAGAAATGATTGAAGCTACTGACTGAATGAAAGGAGCTGGCATCTCACTCTCTTTGAATCTTCTTTATCATGCTAAGAGGAGCAGGAAAAAGCAAAAAATTTCAGAATTGCACCTTGCAATGCGGAGAAATTACTGTTTGTGCATTTACAATATTCATTGATTTTTGCCATTGAAAAACGTCCAGAAATGATTGAAGCTACTGACTGAATGAAAGGAGCTGGCATCTCACTCTCTTTGAATCTTCTTTATCATGCTAAGAGGAGCAGGAAAAAGCAAAAAATTTCAGAATTGCACCTTGCAATGCGGAGAAATTACTGTTTGTGCTTTTACAATATTCATTGATTTTTGCCATTGAAAAACATCATGTTATTCATATACCAGAAATGTTTGAAGCTACTGACTGAATGAAAGGAGCTGGCATCTCACTCTCTTTGAATCTTCATTATCATGCTAAGAGGAGCAGGAAAAAGCAAAAAATTTCAGAATTGCACCTTGCAATGCGGAGAAATTACTGTTTGTGCATTTACAATATTCATTGATTTTTGCCATTGAAAAACGTCCAGAAATGATTGAAGCTACTGACTGAATGAAAGGAGCTGGCATCTCACTCTCTTTGAATCTTCTTTATCATGCTAAGAGGAGCAGGAAAAAGCAAAAAATTTCAGAATTGCACCTTGCAATGCGGAGAAATTACTGTTTGTGCATTTACAATATTCATTGATTTTTGCCATTGAAAAACGTCCAGAAATGATTGAAGCTACTGACTGAATGAAAGGAGCTGGCATCTCACTCTCTTTGAATCTTCTTTATCATGCTAAGAGGAGCAGGAAAAAGCAAAAAATTTCAGAATTGCAACTTGCAATGCGGAGAAATTACTGTTTGTGCATTTACAATATTCATTGATTTTTGCCATTGAAAAACATCATGTTATTCATATACCAGAAATGATTGAAGCTACTGACTGAATGAAAGGAGCTGGCATCTCACTCTCTTTGAATCTTCTTTATCATGCTAAGAGGAGCAGGAAAAAGCAAAAAATTTCAGAATTGCACCTTGCAATGCGGAGAAATTACTGTTTGTGCATTTACAATATTCATTGATTTTTGCCATTGAAAAACATCATGTTATTCATATACCAGAAATGTTTGAAGCTACTGACTGAATGAAAGGAGCTGGCATCTCACTCTCTTTGAATCTTCTTTATCATGCTAAGAGGAGCAGGAAAAAGCAAAAAATTTCAGAATTGCACCTTGCAATGCGGAGAAATTACTGTTTGTGCATTTACAATATTCATTGATTTTTGCCATTGAAAAACGTCCAGAAATGATTGAAGCTACTGACTGAATGAAAGGAGCTGGCATCTCACTCTCTTTGAATCTTCTTTATCATGCTAAGAGGAGCAGGAAAATGCAAGAAATTTCAGAATTGCACCTTGCAATGCGGAGAAATTACTGTTTGTGCATTTACAATATTCATTGATTTTTGCCATTGAAAAACATCCAGAAATGATTGAAGCTACTGACTGAATGAAAGGAGCTGGCATCTCACTCTCTTTGAATCTTCTTTATCATGCTAAGAGGAGCAGGAAAAAGCCAAAAATTTCAGAATTGCACCTTGCAATGCGGAGAAATTACTGTTTGTGCATTTACAATATTCATTGATTTTTGCCATTGAAAAACATCATGTTATTCATATACCAGAAATGATTGAAGCTACTGACTGAATGAAAGGAGCTGACATCTCACTCTCTTTGAATCTTCTTTATCATGCAAAGAGGAGCAGGAAAAAGCAAAAAATTTCAGAATTGCACCTTGCAATGCGGAGAAATTACTGTTTGTGCATTTACAATATTCATTGATTTTTGCCATTGAAAAACGTCCAGAAATGATTGAAGCTACTGACTGAATTAAAGGAGCTGGCATCTCACTCTCTTTGAATCTTCTTTATCATGCTAAGAGGAGCAGGAAAAAGCAAAAAATTTCAGAATTGCACCTTGCAATGCGGAGAAATTACTGTTTGTGCATTTGCAATATTCACTGATTTTTGCCATTGAAAAACGTCCAGAAATGATTGAAGCAACTGACTGAATGAAAGGAGCTGGCATCTCACTCTCTTTGAATCTTCTTTATCATGCTAAGAGGAGCAGGAAAAAGCAAAAAATTTCAGAATTGCACCTTGCAATGCGGAGAAATTACTGTTTGTGCATTTACAATATTCATTGATTTTTGCCATTGAAAAACGTCCAGAAATAATTGAAGCTACTGACTGAATGAAAGGAACTGGCATCTCACTCTCTTTGAATCTTCTTTATCATGCTAAGAGGAGCAGGAAAAAGCAAAAAATTTCAGAATTGCAACTTGCAATGCGGAGAAATTACTGTTTGTGCATTTACAATATTCATTGATTTTTGCCATTGAAAAACATCATGTTATTCATATACCAGACATGATTGAAGCTAGTGACTGAATGAAAGGAGCTGGCATCTCACTCTCTTTGAATCTTCTTTATCATGCTAAGAGGAGCAGGAAAAAGCAAAAAATTTCAGAATTGCACCTTGCAATGCGGAGAAATTACTGTTTGTGCATTTACAATATTCATTGATTTTTGCCATTGAAAAACGTCCAGAAATGATTGAAGCTACTGACTGAATGAAAGGAGCTGGCATCTCACTCTCTTTGAATCTTCTTTATCATGCTAAGAGGAGCAGGAAAAAGCAAAAAATTTCAGAATTGCACCTTGCAATGTGGAGAAATTACTGTTTGTGCTTTTACAATATTCATTGATTTTTGCCATTGAAAAACATCATGTTATTCAAATACCAGAAATGTTTGAAGCTACTGACTGAATGAAAGGAGCTGGCATCTCACTCTCTTTGAATCTTCTTTATCATGCTAAGAGGAGCAGGAAAAAGCAAAAAATTTCAGAATTGCACCTTGCAATGCGGAGAAATTACTGTTTGTGCATTTACAATATTCATTGATTTTTGCCATTGAAAAATGTCCAGAAATGATTGAAGCTGCTGACTGAATGAAAGGAGCTGGCATCTCACTCTCTTTGAATCTTCTTTATCATGCTAAGAGGAGCAGGAAAAAGCAAAAAATTTCAGAATTGCACCTTGCAATGCGGAGAAATTACTGTTTGTGCATTTACAATATTCATTGATTTTTGCCATTGAAAAACATCATGTTATTCATATACCAGAAATGATTGAAGCTACTGACTGAATGAAAGGAGCTGGCATCTCACTCTCTTTGAATCTTCTTTATCATGCTAGGAGGAGCAGGAAAAAGCAAAAAATTTCAGAATTGCACCTTGCAATGCGGAGAAATTACTGTTTGTGCATTTACAATATTCATTGATTTTTGCCATTGAAAAACGTCCAGAAATGATTGAAGCTACTGACTGAATGAAAGGAGCTGGCATCTCACTCTCTTTGAATCTTCTTTATCATGCTAAGAGGAGCAGGAAAAAGCAAAAAATTTCAGAATTGCACCTTGCAATGCGGAGAAATTACTGTTTGTGCATTTACAATATTCATTGATTTTTGCCATTGAAAACCGTCCAGAAATGATTGAAGCTACTGACTGAATGAAAGGAGCTGGCATCTCACTCTCTTTGAATCTTCTTTATCATGCTAAGAGGAGCAGGAAAAAGCAAAAAATTTCAGAATTGCACCTTGCAATGCGGAGAAATTACTGTTTGTGCATTTACAATATTCATTGATTTTTGCCATTGAAAAACATCATGTTATTCATATACCAGAAATGTTTGAAGCTACTGACTGAATGAAAGGAGCTGGCATCTCACTCTCTTTGAATCTTCTTTATCATGCTAAGAGGAGCAGGAAAAAGCAAAAAATTTCAGAATTGCACCTTGCAATGCGGAGAAATTACTGTTTGTGCATTTACAATATTCATTGATTTTTGCCATTGAAAAACGTCCAGAAATGATTGAAGCTACTGACTGAATGAAAGGAGCTGGCATCTCACTCTCTTTGAATCTTCTTTATCATGCTAAGAGGAGCAGGAAAAAGCAAAAAATTTCAGAATTGCACCTTGCAATGCGGAGAAATTACTGTTTGTGCATTTACAATATTCATTGATTTTTGCCATTGAAAAACATCATGTTATTCATATACCAGAAATGATTGAAGCTACTGACTGAATGAAAGGAGCTGACATCTCACTCTCTTTGAATCTTCTTTATCATGCAAAGAGGAGCAGGAAAAAGCAAAAAATTTCAGAATTGCACCTTGCAATGCGGAGAAATTACTCTTTGTGCATTTACAATATTCATTGATTTTTGCCATTGAAAAACGTCCAGAAATGATTGAAGCTACTGACTGAATTAAAGGAGCTGGCATCTCACTCTCTTTGAATCTTCTTTATCATGCTAAGAGGAGCAGGAAAAAGCAAAAAATTTCAGAATTGCACCTTGCAATGCGGAGAAATTACTGTTTGTGCATTTGCAATATTCACTGATTTTTGCCATTGAAAAACGTCCAGAAATGATTGAAGCAACTGACTGAATGAAAGGAGCTGGCATCTCACTCTCTTTGAATCTTCTTTATCATGCTAAGAGGAGCAGGAAAAAGCAAAAAATTTCAGAATTGCACCTTGCAATGCGGAGAAATTACTGTTTGTGCATTTACAATATTCATTGATTTTTGCCATTGAAAAACATCATGTTATTCATATACCAGACATGATTGAAGCTAGTGACTGAATGAAAGGAGCTGGCATCTCACTCTCTTTGAATCTTCTTTATCATGCTAAGAGGAGCAGGAAAAAGCAAAAAATTTCAGAATTGCACCTTGCAATGCGGAGAAATTACTGTTTGTGCATTTACAATATTCATTGATTTTTGCCATTGAAAAACGTCCAGAAATGATTGAAGCTACTGACTGAATGAAAGGAGCTGGCATCTCACTCTCTTTGAATCTTCTTTATCATGCTAAGAGGAGCAGGAAAAAGCAAAAAATTTCAGAATTGCACCTTGCAATGCGGAGAAATTACTGTTTGTGCTTTTACAATATTCATTGATTTTTGCCATTGAAAAACATCATGTTATTCAAATACCAGAAATGTTTGAAGCTACTGACTGAATGAAAGGAGCTGGCATCTCACTCTCTTTGAATCTTCTTTATCATGCTAAGAGGAGCAGGAAAAAGCAAAAAATTTCAGAATTGCACCTTGCAATGCGGAGAAATTACTGTTTGTGCATTTACAATATTCATTGATTTTTGCCATTGAAAAATGTCCAGAAATGATTGAAGCTGCTGACTGAATGAAAGGAGCTGGCATCTCACTCTCTTTGAATCTTCTTTATCATGCTAAGAGGAGCAGGAAAAAGCAAAAAATTTCAGAATTGCACCTTGCAATGCGGAGAAATTACTGTTTGTGCATTTACAATATTCATTGATTTTTGCCATTGAAAAACATCATGTTATTCATATACCAGAAATGATTGAAGCTACTGACTGAATGAAAGGAGCTGGCATCTCACTCTCTTTGAATCTTCTTTATCATGCTAGGAGGAGCAGGAAAAAGCAAAAAATTTCAGAATTTCACCTTGCAATGCGGAGAAATTACTGTTTGTGCATTTACAATATTCATTGATTTTTGCCATTGAAAAACGTCCAGAAATGATTGAAGCTACTGACTGAATGAAAGGAGCTGGCATCTCACTCTCTTTGAATCTTCTTTATCATGCTAAGAGGAGCAGGAAAAAGCAAAAAATTTCAGAATTGCACCTTGCAATGCGGAGAAATTACTGTTCGTGCATTTACAATATTCATTGATTTTTGCCATTGAAAAACGTCCAGAAATGATTGAAGCTACTGACTGAATGAAAGGAGCTGGCATCTCACTCTCTTTGAATCTTCTTTATCATGCTAAGAGGAGCAGGAAAAAGCAAAAAATTTCAGAATTGCACCTTGCAATGCGGAGAAATTACTGTTTGTGCATTTACAATATTCATTGATTTTTGCCATTGAAAAACATCATGTTATTCATATACCAGAAATGTTTGAAGCTACTGACTGAATGAAAGGAGCTGGCATCTCACTCTCTTTGAATCTTCTTTATCATGCTAAGAGGAGCAGGAAAAAGCAAAAAATTTCAGAATTGCACCTTGCAATGCGGAGAAATTACTGTTTGTGCATTTACAATATTCATTGATTTTTGCCATTGAAAAACGTCCAGAAATGATTGAAGCTACTGACTGAATGAAAGGAGCTGGCATCTCACTCTCTTTGAATCTTCTTTATCATGCTAAGAGGAGCAGGAAAAAGCAAAAAATTTCAGAATTGCACCTTGCAATGCGGAGAAATTACTGTTTGTGCTTTTACAATATTCATTGATTTTTGCCATTGAAAAACATCATGTTATTCATATACCAGAAATGTTTGAAGCTACTGACTGAATGAAAGGAGCTGGCATCTCACTCTCTTTGAATCTTCTTTATCATGCTAAGAGGAGCAGGAAAAAGCAAAAAATTTCAGAATTGCACCTTGCAATGCGGAGAAATTACTGTTTGTGCATTTACAATATTCATTGATTTTTGCCATTGAAAAATGTCCAGAAATGATTGAAGCTGCTGACTGAATGAAAGGAGCTGGCATCTCACTCTCTTTGAATCTTCTTTATCATGCTAAGAGGAGCAGGAAAAAGCAAAAAATTTCAGAATTGCACCTTGCAATGCGGAGAAATTACTGTTTGTGCATTTACAATATTCATTGATTTTTGCCATTGAAAAACATCATGTTATTCATATACCAGAAATGATTGAAGCTACTGACTGAATGAAAGGAGCTGGCATCTCACTCTCTTTGAATCTTCTTTATCATGCTAGGAGGAGCAGGAAAAAGCAAAAAATTTCAGAATTGCACCTTGCAATGCGGAGAAATTACTGTTTGTGCATTTACAATATTCATTGATTTTTGCCATTGAAAAACGTCCAGAAATGATTGAAGCTACTGACTGAATGAAAGGAGCTGGCATCTCACTCTCTTTGAATCTTCTTTATCATGCTAAGAGGAGCAGGAAAAAGCAAAAAATTTCAGAATTGCACCTTGCAATGCGGAGAAATTACTGTTTGTGCATTTACAATATTCATTGATTTTTGCCATTGAAAAACGTCCAGAAATGATTGAAGCTACTGACTGAATGAAAGGAGCTGGCATCTCACTCTCTTTGAATCTTCTTTATCATGCTAAGAGGAGCAGGAAAAAGCAAAAAATTTCAGAATTGCACCTTGCAATGCGGAGAAATTACTGTTTGTGCTTTTACAATATTCATTGATTTTTGCCATTGAAAAACATCATGTTATTCATATACCAGAAATGTTTGAAGCTACTGACTGAATGAAAGGAGCTGGCATCTCACTCTCTTTGAATCTTCTTTATCATGCTAAGAGGAGCAGGAAAAAGCAAAAAATTTCAGAATTGCACCTTGCAATGCGGAGAAATTACTGTTTGTGCATTTACAATATTCATTGATTTTTGCCATTGAAAAATGTCCAGAAATGATTGAAGCTGCTGACTGAATGAAAGGAGCTGGCATCTCACTCTCTTTGAATCTTCTTTATCATGCTAAGAGGAGCAGGAAAAAGCAAAAAATTTCAGAATTGCACCTTGCAATGCGGAGAAATTACTGTTTGTGCATTTACAATATTCATTGATTTTTGCCATTGAAAAACATCATGTTATTCATATACCAGAAATGATTGAAGCTACTGACTGAATGAAAGGAGCTGGCATCTCACTCTCTTTGAATCTTCTTTATCATGCTAGGAGGAGCAGGAAAAAGCAAAAAATTTCAGAATTGCACCTTGCAATGCGGAGAAATTACTGTTTGTGCATTTACAATATTCATTGATTTTTGCCATTGAAAAACGTCCAGAAATGATTGAAGCTACTGACTGAATGAAAGGAGCTGGCATCTCACTCTCTTTGAATCTTCTTTATCATGCTAAGAGGAGCAGGAAAAAGCAAAAAATTTCAGAATTGCACCTTGCAATGCGGAGAAATTACTGTTTGTGCATTTACAATATTCATTGATTTTTGCCATTGAAAAACGTCCAGAAATGATTGAAGCTACTGACTGAATGAAAGGAGCTGGCATCTCACTCTCTTTGAATCTTCTTTATCATGCTAAGAGGAGCAGGAAAAAGCAAAAAATTTCAGAATTGCACCTTGCAATGCGGAGAAATTACTGTTTGTGCATTTACAATATTCATTGATTTTTGCCATTGAAAAACGTCCAGAAATGATTGAAGCTACTGACTGAATGAAAGGAGCTGGCATCTCACTCTCTTTGAATCTTCTTTATCATGCTAAGAGGAGCAGGAAAAAGCAAAAAATTTCAGAATTGCACCTTGCAATGCGGAGAAATTACTGTTTGTGCATTTACAATATTCATTGATTTTTGCCATTGAAAAACATCATGTTATTCATATACCAGAAATGTTTGAAGCTACTGACTGAATGAAAGGAGCTGGCATCTCACTCTCTTTGAATCTTCTTTATCATGCTAAGAGGAGCAGGAAAAAGCAAAAAATTTCAGAATTGCACCTTGCAATGCGGAGAAATTACTGTTTGTGCATTTACAATATTCATTGATTTTTGCCATTGAAAAACGTCCAGAAATGATTGAAGCTACTGACTGAATGAAAGGAGCTGGCATCTCACTCTCTTTGAATCTTCTTTATCATGCTAAGAGGAGCAGGAAAATGCAAGAAATTTCAGAATTGCACCTTGCAATGCGGAGAAATTACTGTTTGTGCATTTACAATATTCATTGATTTTTGCCATTGAAAAACATCCAGAAATGATTGAAGCTACTGACTGAATGAAAGGAGCTGGCATCTCACTCTCTTTGAATCTTCTTTATCATGCTAAGAGGAGCAGGAAAAAGCCAAAAATTTCAGAATTGCACCTTGCAATGCGGAGAAATTACTGTTTGTGCATTTACAATATTCATTGATTTTTGCCATTGAAAAACATCATGTTATTCATATACCAGAAATGATTGAAGCTACTGACTGAATGAAAGGAGCTGGCATCTCACTCTCTTTGAATCTTCTTTATCATGCAAAGAGGAGCAGGAAAAAGCAAAAAATTTCAGAATTGCACTTTGCGATGCGGAGAAATTACTGTTTGTGCATTTACAATATTCATTGATTTTTGCCATTGAAAAACGTCCAGAAATGATTGAAGCTACTGACTGAATGAAAGGAGCTGGCATCTCACTCTCTTTGAATCTTCTTTATCATGCTAAGAGGAGCAGGAAAAAGCAAAAAATTTCAGAATTGCACCTTGCAATGCGGAGAAATTACTGTTTGTGCATTTACAATATTCATTGATTTTTGCCATTGAAAAACGTCCAGAAATGATTGAAGCAACTGACTGAATGAAAGGAGCTGGCATCTCACTCTCTTTGAATCTTCTTTATCATGCTAAGAGGAGCAGGAAAAAGCAAAAAATTTCAGAATTGCACCTTGCAATGCGGAGAAATTACTGTTTGTGCATTTACAATATTCATTGATTTTTGCCATTGAAAAACGTCCAGAAATAATTGAAGCTACTGACTGAATGAAAGGAGCTGGCATCTCACTCTCTTTGAATCTTCTTTATCATGCTAAGAGGAGCAGGAAAAAGCAAAAAAATTCAGAATTGCAACTTGCAATGCGGAGAAATTACTGTTTGTGCATTTACAATATTCATTGATTTTTGCCATTGAAAAACATCATGTTATTCATATACCAGAAATGATTGAAGCTACTGACTGAATGAAAGGAGCTGGCATCTCACTCTCTTTGAATCTTCTTTATCATGCTAAGAGGAGCAGGAAAAAGCAAAAAATTTCAGAATTGCACCTTGCAATGCGGAGAAATTACTGTTTGTGCATTTACAATATTCATTGATTTTTGCCATTGAAAAACGTCCAGAAATGATTGAAGCTACTGACTGAATGAAAGGAGCTGGCATCTCACTCTCTTTGAATCTTCTTTATCATGCTAAGAGGAGCAGGAAAAAGCAAAAAATTTCAGAATTGCACCTTGCAATGCGGAGAAATTACTGTTTGTGCTTTTACAATATTCATTGATTTTTGCCATTGAAAAACATCATGTTATTCATATACCAGAAATGTTTGAAGCTACTGACTGAATGAAAGGAGCTGGCATCTCACTCTCTTTGAATCTTCTTTATCATGCTAAGAGGAGCAGGAAAAAGCAAAAAATTTCAGAATTGCACCTTGCAATGCGGAGAAATTACTGTTTGTGCATTTACAATATTCATTGATTTTTGCCATTGAAAAACGTCCAGAAATGATTGAAGCTACTGACTGAATGAAAGGAGCTGGCATCTCACTCTCTTTGAATCTTCTTTATCATGCTAAGAGGAGCAGGAAAAAGCAAAAAATTTCAGAATTGCACCTTGCAATGCGGAGAAATTACTGTTTGTGCATTTACAATATTCATTGATTTTTGCCATTGAAAAACGTCCAGAAATGATTGAAGCTACTGACTGAATGAAAGGAGCTGGCATCTCACTCTCTTTGAATCTTCTTTATCATGCTAAGAGGAGCAGGAAAAAGCAAAAAATTTCAGAATTGCACCTTGCAATGCGGAGAAATTACTGTTTGTGCATTTACAATATTCATTGATTTTTGCCATTGAAAAACATCATGTTATTCATATACCAGAAATGATTGAAGCTACTGACTGAATGAAAGGAGCTGGCATCTCGCTCTCTTTGAATCTTCTTTGTCATGCTAAGAGGAGCAGGAAAAAGCAAAAAATTTCAGAATTGCACCTTGCAATGCGGAGAAATTACTGTTTGTGCATTTACAATATTCATTGATTTTTGCCATTGAAAAACGTCCAGAAATGATTGAAGCTACTGACTGAATGAAAGGAGCTGGCATCTCACTCTCTTTGAATCTTCTTTATCATGCTAAGAGGAGCAGGAAAAAGCAAAAAATTTCAGAATTGCACCTTGCAATGTGGAGAAATTACTGTTTGTGCATTTACAATATTCATTGATTTTTGCCATTGAAAAACATCATGTTATTCATATACCAGAAATGATTGAAGCTACTGACTGAATGAAAGGAGCTGGCATCTCACTCTCTTTGAATCTTCTTTATCATGCTAAGAGGAGCAGGAAAAAGCAAAAAATTTCAGAATTGCACCTTGCAATGCGGAGAAATTACTGTTTGTGCATTTACAATATTCATTGATTTTTGCCATTGAAAAACGTCCAGAAATGATTGAAGCTACTGACTGAATGAAAGGAGCTGGCATCTCACTCTCTTTGAATCTTCTTTATCATGCTAAGATGAGCAGGAAAAAGCAAAAAATTTCAGAATTGCACCTTGCAATGCGGAGAAATTACTGTTTGTGCTTTTACAATATTCATTGATTTTTGCCATTGAAAAACATCATGTTATTCATATACCAGAAATGTTTGAAGCTACTGACTGAATGAAAGGAGCTGGCATCTCACTCTCTTTGAATCTTCTTTATCATGCTAAGAGGAGCAGGAAAAAGCAAAAAATTTCAGAATTGCACCTTGCAATGCGGAGAAATTACTGTTTGTGCATTTACAATATTCATTGATTTTTGCCATTGAAAAACGTCCAGAAATGATTGAAGCTACTTACTGAATGAATGGAGCTGGCATCTCACTCTCTTTGAATCTTCTTTATCATGCTAAGAGGAGCAGGAAAAAGCAAAAAATTTCAGAATTGCACCTTGCAATGCGGAGAAATTACTGTTTGTGCATTTACAATATTCATTGATTTTTGCCATTGAAAAACGTCCAGAAATGATTGAAGCTACTGACTGAATGAAAGGAGCTGGCATCTCACTCTCTTTGAATCTTCTTTATCATGCTAAGAGGAGCAGGAAAAAGCAAAAAATTTCAGAATTGCAACTTGCAATGCGGAGAAATTACTGTTTGTGCATTTACAATATTCATTGATTTTTGCCATTGAAAAACATCATGTTATTCATATACCAGAAATGATTGAAGCTACTGACTGAATGAAAGGAGCTGGCATCTCACTCTCTTTGAATCTTCTTTATCATGCTAAGAGGAGCAGGAAAAAGCAAAAAATTTCAGAATTGCACCTTGCAATGCGGAGAAATTACTGTTTGTGCATTTACAATATTCATTGATTTTTGCCATTGAAAAACGTCCAGAAATGATTGAAGCTACTGACTGAATGAAAGGAGCTGGCATCTCACTCTCTTTGAATCTTCTTTATCATGCTAAGAGGAGCAGGAAAAAGCAAAAAATTTCAGAATTGCACCTTGCAATGCGGAGAAATTACTGTTTGTGCTTTTACAATATTCATTGATTTTTGCCATTGAAAAACATCATGTTATTCATATACCAGAAATGTTTGAAGCTACTGACTGAATGAAAGGAGCTGGCATCTCACTCTCTTTGAATCTTCTTTATCATGCTAAGAGGAGCAGGAAAAAGCAAAAAATTTCAGAATTGCACCTTGCAATGCGGAGAAATTACTGTTTGTGCATTTACAATATTCATTGATTTTTGCCATTGAAAAACGTCCAGAAATGATTGAAGCTACTGACTGAATGAAAGGAGCTGGCATCTCACTCTCTTTGAATCTTCTTTATCATGCTAAGAGGAGCAGGAAAAAGCAAAAAATTTCAGAATTGCACCTTGCAATGCGGAGAAATTACTGTTTGTGCATTTACAATATTCATTGATTTTTGCCATTGAAAAACGTCCAGAAATGATTGAAGCTACTGACTGAATGAAAGGAGCTGGCATCTCACTCTCTTTGAATCTTCTTTATCATGCTAAGAGGAGCAGGAAAAAGCAAAAAATTTCAGAATTGCACCTTGCAATGCGGAGAAATTACTGTTTGTGCTTTTACAATATTCATTGATTTTTGCCATTGAAAAACATCATGTTATTCATATACCAGAAATGTTTGAAGCTACTGACTGAATGAAAGGAGCTGGCATCTCACTCTCTTTGAATCTTCTTTATCATGCTAAGAGGAGCAGGAAAAAGCAAAAAATTTCAGAATTGCACCTTGCAATGCGGAGAAACTACTGTTTGTGCATTTACAATATTCATTGATTTTTGCCATTGAAAAACGTCCAGAAATGATTGAAGCTACTGACTGAATGAAAGGAGCTGGCATCTCACTCTCTTTGAATCTTCTTTATCATGCTAAGAGGAGCAGGAAAAAGCAAAAAATTTCAGAATTGCACCTTGCAATGCGGAGAAATTACTGTTTGTGCATTTACAATATTCATTGATTTTTGCCATTGAAAAACGTCCAGAAATGATTGAAGCTACTGACTGAATGAAAGGAGCTGGCATCTCACTCTCTTTGAATCTTCTTTATCATGCTAAGAGGAGCAGGAAAAAGCAAAAAATTTCAGAATTGCACCTTGCAATGCGGAGAAATTACTGTTTGTGCATTTACAATATTCATTGATTTTTGCCATTGAAAAACATCATGTTATTCATATACCAGAAATGATTGAAGCTACTGACTGAATGAAAGGAGCTGGCATCTTACTCTCTTTGAATCTTCTTTGTCATGCTAAGAGGAGCAGGAAAAAGCAAAAAATTTCAGAATTGCACCTTGCAATGCGGAGAAATTACTGTTTGTGCATTTACAATATTCATTGATTTTTGCCATTGAAAAACGTCCAGAAATGATTGAAGCTACTGACTGAATGAAAGGAGCTGGCATCTCACTCTCTTTGAATCTTCTTTATCATGCTAAGAGGAGCAGGAAAAAGCAAAAAATTTCAGAATTGCACCTTGCAATGCGGAGAAATTACTGTTTGTGCATTTACAATATTCATTGATTTTTGCCATTGAAAAACGTCCAGAAATGATTGAAGCTACTGACTGAATGAAAGGAGCTGGCATCTCACTCTCTTTGAATCTTCTTTATCATGCTAAGAGGAGCAGGAAAAAGCAAAAAATTTCAGAATTGCACCTTGCAATGCGGAGAAATTACTGTTTGTGCATTTACAATATTCATTGATTTTTGCCATTGAAAAACATCATGTTATTCATATACCAGAAATGTTTGAAGCTACTGACTGAATGAAAGGAGCTGGCATCTCACTCTCTTTGAATCTTCTTTATCATGCTAAGAGGAGCAGGAAAAAGCAAAAAATTTCAGAATTGCACCTTGCAATGCGGAGAAATTACTGTTTGTGCATTTACAATATTCATTGATTTTTGCCATTGAAAAACGTCCAGAAATGATTGAAGCTACTGACTGAATGAAAGGAGCTGGCATCTCACTCTCTTTGAATCTTATTTATCATGCTAAGAGGAGCAGGAAAAAGCAAAAAATTTCAGAATTGCACCTTGCAATGCGGAGAAATTACTGTTTGTGCATTTACAATATTCATTGATTTTTGCCATTGAAAAACGTCCAGAAATGATTGAAGCTACTGACTGAATGAAAGGAGCTGGCATCTCACTCTCTTTGAATCTTCTTTATCATGCTAAGAGGAGCAGGAAAAAGCAAAAAATTTCAGAATTGCACCTTGCAATGCGGAGAAATTACTCTTTGTGCATTTACAATATTCATTGATTTTTGCCATTGAAAAACATCATGTTATTCATATACCAGAAATGTTTGAAGCTACTGACTGAATGAAAGGAGCTGGCATCTCACTCTCTTTGAATCTTCTTTATCATGCTAAGAGGAGCAGGAAAAAGCAAAAAATTTCAGAATTGCACCTTGCAATGCGGAGAAATTACTGTTTGTGCATTTACAATATTCATTGATTTTTGCCATTGAAAAACATCATGTTATTCATATACCAGAAATGTTTGAAGCTACTGACTGAATGAAAGGAGCTGGCATCTCACTCTCTTTGAATCTTCTTTATCATGCTAAGAGGAGCAGGAAAAAGCAAAAAATTTCAGAATTGCACCTTGCAATGTGGAGAAATTACTGTTTGTGCATTTACAATATTCATTGATTTTTACCATTGAAAAACGTCCAGAAATGATTGAAGCTACTGACTGAATGAAAGTAGCTGGCATCTCACTCTCTTTGAATCTTCTTTATCATGCTAAGAGGAGCAGGAAAAAGCAAAAAATTTCAGACTTGCACCTTGCAATGCGGAGAAATTACTGTTTGTGCATTTACAATATTCATTGATTTTTGCCATTGAAAAACATCATGTTATTCATATACCAGAAATGTTTGAAGCTACTGACTGAATGAAAGGAGCTGGCATCTCACTCTCTTTGAATCTTCTTTATCATGCTAAGAGGAGCAGGAAAAAGCAAAAAATTTCAGAATTGCACCTTGCAATGCGGAGAAATTACTGTTTGTGCATTTACAATATTCATTGATTTTTGCCATTGAAAAACGTCCAGAAATGATTGAAGCTACTGACTGAATGAAAGGAGCTGGCATCTCACTCTCTTTGAATCTTCTTTATCATGCTAAGAGGAGCAGGAAAAAGCAAAAAATTTCAGAATTGCACCTTGCAATGCGGAGAAATTACTGTTTGTGCATTTACAATATTCATTGATTTTTGCCATTGAAAAACGTCCAGAAATGATTGAAGCTACTGACTGAATGAAAGGAGCTGGCATCTCACTCTCTTTGAATCTTCTTTATCATGCTAAGAGGAGCAGGAAAAATCAAAAAATTTCAGAATTGCACCTTGCAATGCGGAGAAATTACTGTTTGTGCATTTACAATATTCAATGATTTTTGCCATTGAAAAACATGTTATTCATATACCAGAAATGTTTGAAGCTACTGACTGAATGAAAGGAGCTGGCACCTCACTCTCTTTGAATCTTCTTTATCATGCTAAGAGGAGCGGGAAAAAGCAAAAAATTTCAGAATTGCACCTTGCAATGCGGAGAAATTACTGTTTGTGCATTTACAATATTAATTGATTTTTGCCATTGAAAAACATCCAGAAATGATTGAAGGTACTGACTGAATGAAAGGAGCTGGCATCTCACTCTCTTTGAATCTTCTTTATCATGCTAAGAGGAGCAGGAAAAAGCAAAAAAATTCAGAATTGCACCTTGCAATGCGGAGAAATTACTGTTTGTGCATTTACAATATTCATTGATTTTTGCCATTGAAAAACGTCCAGAAATGATTGAAGCTACTGACTGAATGAAAGGAGCTGGCATCTCACTCTCTTTGAATCTTCTTTATCATGCTAAGAGGAGCAGGAAAAAGCAAAAAATTTCAGAATTGCACCTTGCAATGCGGAGAAATTACAGTTTGTGCATTTACAATATTCATTGATTTTTGCCATTGAAAAACATCCAGAAATGATTGAAGCTACTGACTGAATGAAAGGAGCTGGCATCTCACTCTCTTTGAATCTTCTTTATCATGCTAAGAGGAGCAGGAAAAAGCAAAAAATTTCAGAATTGCACCTTGCAATGCGGAGAAATTACTGTTTGTGCATTTACAATATTCATTGATTTTTGCCATTGAAAAACGTCCAGAAATGATTGAAGCTACTGACTGAATGAAAGGAGCTGGCATCTCACTCTCTTTGAATCTTCTTTATCATGCTAAGAGGAGCAGGAAAAAGCAAAAAATTTCAGAATTGCACCTTGCAATGCGGAGAAATTACTGTTTGTGCATTTACAATATTCATTGATTTTTGCCATTGAAAAACATCATGTTATTCATATACCAGAAATGATAGAAGCTACTGACTGAATGAAAGGAGCTGGCATCTTACTCTCTTTGAATCTTCTTTGTCATGCTAAGAGGAGCAGGAAAAAGCAAAAAATTTCAGAATTGCACCTTGCAATGCGGAGAAATTACTGTTTGTGCATTTACAATATTCATTGATTTTTGCCATTGAAAAACGTCCAGAAATGATTGAAGCTACTGACTGAATGAAAGGAGCTGGCATCTCACTCTCTTTGAATCTTCTTTATCATGCTAAGTGGAGCAGGAAAAAGCAAAAAATTTCAGAATTGCACCTTGCAATGCGGAGAAATTACTGTTTGTGCATTTACAATATTCATTGATTTTTGCCATTGAAAAACGTCCAGAAATGATTGAAGCTACTGACTGAATGAAAGGAGCTGGCATCTCACTCTCTTTGAATCTTCTTTATCATGCTAAGAGGAGCAGGAAAAAGCAAAAAATTTCAGAATTGCACCTTGCAATGTGGAGAAATTACTGTTTGTGCATTTACAATATTCATTGATTTTTGCCATTGAAAAACATCATGTTATTCATATACCAGAAATGATTGAAGCTACTGACTGAATGAAAGGAGCTGGCATCTCACTCTCTTTGAATCTTCTTTATCATGCTAAGAGGAGCAGGAAAAAGCAAAAAATTTCAGAATTGCACCTTGCAATGCGGAGAAATTACTGTTTGTGCATTTACAATATTCATTGATTTTTGCCATTGAAAAACGTCCAGAAATGATTGAAGCTACTGACTGAATGAAAGGAGCTGGCATCTCACTCTCTTTGAATCTTCTTTATCATGCTAAGAGGAGCAGGAAAAAGCAAAAAATTTCAGAATTGCACCTTGCAATGCGGAGAAATTACTGTTTGTGCTTTTACAATATTCATTGATTTTTGCCATTGAAAAACATCATGTTATTCATATACCAGAAATGTTTGAAGCTACTGACTGAATGAAAGGAGCTGGCATCTCACTCTCTTTGAATCTTCTTTATCATGCTAAGAGGAGCAGGAAAAAGCAAAAAATTTCAGAATTGCACCTTGCAATGCGGAGAAATTACTGTTTGTGCATTTACAATATTCATTGATTTTTGCCATTGAAAAACGTCCAGAAATGATTGAAGCTACTGACTGAATGAATGGAGCTGGCATCTCACTCTCTTTGAATCTTCTTTATCATGCTAAGAGGAGCAGGAAAAAGCAAAAAATTTCAGAATTGCACCTTGCAATGCGGAGAAATTACTGTTTGTGCATTTACAATATTCATTGATTTTTGCCATTGAAAAACGTCCAGAAATGATTGAAGCTACTGACTGAATGAAAGGAGCTGGCATCTCACTCTCTTTGAATCTTCTTTATCATGCTAAGAGGAGCAGGAAAAAGCAAAAAATTTCAGAATTGCAACTTGCAATGCGGAGAAATTACTGTTTGTGCATTTACAATATTCATTGATTTTTGCCATTGAAAAACATCATGTTATTCATATACCAGAAATGATTGAAGCTACTGACTGAATGAAAGGAGCTGGCATCTCACTCTCTTTGAATCTTCTTTATCATGCTAAGAGGAGCAGGAAAAAGCAAAAAATTTCAGAATTGCACCTTGCAATGCGGAGAAATTACTGTTTGTGCATTTACAATATTCATTGATTTTTGCCATTGAAAAACGTCCAGAAATGATTGAAGCTACTGACTGAATGAAAGGAGCTGGCATCTCACTCTCTTTGAATCTTCTTTATCATGCTAAGAGGAGCAGGAAAAAGCAAAAAATTTCAGAATTGCACCTTGCAATGCGGAGAAATTACTGTTTGTGCTTTTACAATATTCATTGATTTTTGCCATTGAAAAACATCATGTTATTCATATACCAGAAATGTTTGAAGCTACTGACTGAATGAAAGGAGCTGGCATCTCACTCTCTTTGAATCTTCTTTATCATGCTAAGAGGAGCAGGAAAAAGCAAAAAATTTCAGAATTGCACCTTGCAATGCGGAGAAATTACTGTTTGTGCATTTACAATATTCATTGATTTTTGCCATTGAAAAACGTCCAGAAATGATTGAAGCTACTGACTGAATGAAAGGAGCTGGCATCTCACTCTCTTTGAATCTTCTTTATCATGCTAAGAGGAGCAGGAAAAAGCAAAAAATTTCAGAATTGCACCTTGCAATGCGGAGAAATTACTGTTTGTGCATTTACAATATTCATTGATTTTTGCCATTGAAAAACGTCCAGAAATGATTGAAGCTACTGACTGAATGAAAGGAGCTGGCATCTCACTCTCTTTGAATCTTCTTTATCATGCTAAGAGGAGCAGGAAAAAGCAAAAAATTTCAGAATTGCACCTTGCAATGCGGAGAAATTACTGTTTGTGCTTTTACAATATTCATTGATTTTTGCCATTGAAAAACATCATGTTATTCATATACCAGAAATGTTTGAAGCTACTGACTGAATGAAAGGAGCTGGCATCTCACTCTCTTTGAATCTTCTTTATCATGCTAAGAGGAGCAGGAAAAAGCAAAAAATTTCAGAATTGCACCTTGCAATGCGGAGAAATTACTGTTTGTGCATTTACAATATTCATTGATTTTTGCCATTGAAAAACGTCCAGAAATGATTGAAGCTACTGACTGAATGAAAGGAGCTGGCATCTCACTCTCTTTGAATCTTCTTTATCATGCTAAGAGGAGCAGGAAAAAGCAAAAAATTTCAGAATTGCACCTTGCAATGCGGAGAAATTACTGTTTGTGCATTTACAATATTCATTGATTTTTGCCATTGAAAAACATCATGTTATTCATATACCAGAAATGATTGAAGCTACTGACTGAATGAAAGGAGCTGGCATCTTACTCTCTTTGAATCTTCTTTGTCATGCTAAGAGGAGCAGGAAAAAGCAAAAAATTTCAGAATTGCACCTTGCAATGCGGAGAAATTACTGTTTGTGCATTTACAATATTCATTGATTTTTGCCATTGAAAAACGTCCAGAAATGATTGAAGCTACTGACTGAATGAAAGGAGCTGGCATCTCACTCTCTTTGAATCTTCTTTATCATGCTAAGAGGAGCAGGAAAAAGCAAAAAATTTCAGAATTGCACCTTGCAATGCGGAGAAATTACTGTTTGTGCATTTACAATATTCATTGATTTTTGCCATTGAAAAACGTCCAGAAATGATTGAAGCTACTGACTGAATGAAAGGAGCTGGCATCTCACTCTCTTTGAATCTTCTTTATCATGCTAAGAGGAGCAGGAAAAAGCAAAAAATTTCAGAATTGCACCTTGCAATGCGGAGAAATTACTGTTTGTGCATTTACAATATTCATTGATTTTTGCCATTGAAAAACATCATGTTATTCATATACCAGAAATGTTTGAAGCTACTGACTGAATGAAAGGAGCTGGCATCTCACTCTCTTTGAATCTTCTTTATCATGCTAAGAGGAGCAGGAAAAAGCAAAAAATTTCAGAATTGCACCTTGCAATGCGGAGAAATTACTGTTTGTGCATTTACAATATTCATTGATTTTTGCCATTGAAAAACGTCCAGAAATGATTGAAGCTACTGACTGAATGAAAGGAGCTGGCATCTCACTCTCTTTGAATCTTCTTTATCATGCTAAGAGGAGCAGGAAAAAGCAAAAAATTTCAGAATTGCACCTTGCAATGCGGAGAAATTACTGTTTGTGCATTTACAATATTCATTGATTTTTGCCATTGAAAAACGTCCTGAAATGATTGAAGCTACTGACTGAATGAAAGGAGCTGGCATCTCACTCTCTTTGAATCTTCTTTATCATGCTAAGAGGAGCAGGAAAAAGCAAAAAATTTCAGAATTGCACCTTGCAATGCGGAGAAATTACTCTTTGTGCATTTACAATATTCATTGATTTTTGCCATTGAAAAACATCATGTTATTCATATACCAGAAATGTTTGAAGCTACTGACTGAATGAAAGGAGCTGGCATCTCACTCTCTTTGAATCTTCTTTATCATGCTAAGAGGAGCAGGAAAAAGCAAAAAATTTCAGAATTGCACCTTGCAATGCGGAGAAATTACTGTTTGTGCATTTACAATATTCATTGATTTTTGCCATTGAAAAACATCATGTTATTCATATACCAGAAATGTTTGAAGCTACTGACTGAATGAAAGGAGCTGGCATCTCACTCTCTTTGAATCTTCTTTATCATGCTAAGAGGAGCAGGAAAAAGCAAAAAATTTCAGAATTGCACCTTGCAATGTGGAGAAATTACTGTTTGTGCATTTACAATATTCATTGATTTTTACCATTGAAAAACGTCCAGAAATGATTGAAGCTACTGACTGAATGAAAGTAGCTGGCATCTCACTCTCTTTGAATCTTCTTTATCATGCTAAGAGGAGCAGGAAAAAGCAAAAAATTTCAGACTTGCACCTTGCAATGCGGAGAAATTACTGTTTGTGCATTTACAATATTCATTGATTTTTGCCATTGAAAAACATCATGTTATTCATATACCAGAAATGTTTGAAGCTACTGACTGAATGAAAGGAGCTGGCATCTCACTCTCTTTGAATCTTCTTTATCATGCTAAGAGGAGCAGGAAAAAGCAAAAAATTTCAGAATTGCACCTTGCAATGCGGAGAAATTACTGTTTGTGCATTTACAATATTCATTGATTTTTGCCATTGAAAAACGTCCAGAAATGATTGAAGCTACTGACTGAATGAAAGGAGCTGGCATCTCACTCTCTTTGAATCTTCTTTATCATGCTAAGAGGAGCAGGAAAAAGCAAAAAATTTCAGAATTGCACCTTGCAATGCGGAGAAATTACTGTTTGTGCATTTACAATATTCATTGATTTTTGCCATTGAAAAACGTCCAGAAATGATTGAAGCTACTGACTGAATGAAAGGAGCTGGCATCTCACTCTCTTTGAATCTTCTTTATCATGCTAAGAGGAGCAGGAAAAATCAAAAAATTTCAGAATTGCACCTTGCAATGCGGAGAAATTACTGTTTGTGCATTTACAATATTCAATGATTTTTGCCATTGAAAAACATGTTATTCATATACCAGAAATGTTTGAAGCTACTGACTGAATGAAAGGAGCTGGCACCTCACTCTCTTTGAATCTTCTTTATCATGCTAAGAGGAGCGGGAAAAAGCAAAAAATTTCAGAATTGCACCTTGCAATGCGGAGAAATTACTGTTTGTGCATTTACAATATTCATTGATTTTTGCCATTGAAAAACATCCAGAAATGATTGAAGGTACTGACTGAATGAAAGGAGCTGGCATCTCACTCTCTTTGAATCTTCTTTATCATGCTAAGAGGAGCAGGAAAAAGCAAAAAATTTCAGAATTGCACCTTGCAATGCGGAGAAATTACTGTTTGTGCATTTACAATATTCATTGATTTTTGCCATTGAAAAACGTCCAGAAATGATTGAAGCTACTGACTGAATGAAAGGAGCTGGCATCTCACTCTCTTTGAATCTTCTTTATCATGCTAAGAGGAGCAGGAAAAAGCAAAAAATTTCAGAATTGCACCTTGCAATGCGGAGAAATTACTGTTTGTGCATTTACAATATTCATTGATTTTTGCCATTGAAAAACATCATGTTATTCATATACCAGAAATGATAGAAGCTACTGACTGAATGAAAGGAGCTGGCATCTTACTCTCTTTGAATCTTCTTTGTCATGCTAAGAGGAGCAGGAAAAAGCAAAAAATTTCAGATTTGCACCTTGCAATGCGGAGAAATTACTGTTTGTGCATTTACAATATTCATTGATTTTTGCCATTGAAAAACGTCCAGAAATGATTGAAGCTACTGACTGAATGAAAGGAGCTGGCATCTCACTCTCTTTGAATCTTCTTTATCATGCTAAGTGGAGCAGGAAAAAGCAAAAAATTTCAGAATTGCACCTTGCAATGCGGAGAAATTACTGTTTGTGCATTTACAATATTCATTGATTTTTGCCATTGAAAAACATCATGTTATTCATATACCAGAAATGTTTGAAGCTACTGACTGAATGAAAGGAGCTGGCATCTCACTCTCTTTGAATCTTCTTTATCATGCTAAGAGGAGCAGGAAAAAGCAAAAAATTTCAGAATTGCACCTTGCAATGTGGAGAAATTACTGTTTGTGCATTTACAATATTCATTGATTTTTACCATTGAAAAACGTCCAGAAATGATTGAAGCTACTGACTGAATGAAAGTAGCTGGCATCTCACTCTCTTTGAATCTTCTTTATCATGCTAAGAGGAGCAGGAAAAAGCAAAAAATTTCAGAATTGCACCTTGCAATCCAGAGAAATTACTGTTTGTGCATTTACAATATTCATTGATTTTTGCCATTGAAAAACATCATGTTATTCATATACCAGAAATGTTTGAAGCTACTGACTGAATGAAAGGAGCTGGCATCTCACTCTCTTTGAATCTTCTTTATCATGCTAAGAGGAGCAGGAAAAAGCAAAAAATTTCAGAATTGCACCTTGCAATGTGGAGAAATTACTGTTTGTGCATTTACAATATTCATTGATTTTTACCATTGAAAAACGTCCAGAAATGATTGAAGCTACTGACTGAATGAAAGTAGCTGGCATCTCACTCTCTTTGAATCTTCTTTATCATGCTAAGAGGAGCAGGAAAAAGCAAAAAATTTCAGACTTGCACCTTGCAATGCGGAGAAATTACTGTTTGTGCATTTACAATAATCATTGATTTTTGCCATTGAAAAACATCATGTTATTCATATACCAGAAATGTTTGAAGCTACTGACTGAATGAAAGGAGCTGGCATCTCACTCTCTTTGAATCTTCTTTATCATGCTAAGAGGAGCAGGAAAAAGCAAAAAATTTCAGAATTGCACCTTGCAATGCGGAGAAATTACTGTTTGTGCATTTACAATATTCATTGATTTTTGCCATTGAAAAATGTCCAGAAATGATTGAAGCTACTGACTGAATGAAAGGAGCTGGCATCTCACTCTCTTTGAATCTTGTTTATCATGCTAAGAGGAGCAGGAAAAAGCAAAAAATTTCAGAATTGCACCTTGCAATGCGGAGAAATTACTGTTTGTGCATTTACAATATTCATTGATTTTTGCCATTGAAAAACGTCCAGAAATGATTGAAGCTACTGACTGAATGAAAGGAGCTGGCATCTCACTCTCTTTGAATCTTCTTTATCATGCTAAGAGGAGCAGGAAAAAGCAAAAAATTTCAGAATTGCACCTTGCAATGCGGAGAAATTACTGTTTGTGCATTTACAATATTCATTGATTTTTGCCATTGAAAAACATCATGTTATTCATATACCAGAAATGATTGAAGCTACTGACTGAATGAAAGGAGCTGGCATCTCACTCTCTTTGAATCTTCTTTATCATGCTAAGAGGAGCAGGAAAAAGCAAAAAATTTCAGAATTGCACCTTGCAATGCGGAGAAATTACTGTTTGTGCATTTACAATATTCATTGATTTTTGCCATTGAAAAACGTCCAGAAATGTTTGAAGCTACTGACTGAATGAAAGGAGCTGGCATCTCACTCTCTTTGAATCTTCTTTATCATGCTAGGATTAGCAGGAAAAAGCAAAAAATTTCAGAATTGCACCTTGCAATGTGGAGATATTACTGTTTGTGCATTTACAATATTCATTGATTTTTGCCATTGAAAAACGTCCAGAAATGTTTGAAGCTACTGACTGAATGAAAGGAGCTGGCATCTCACTCTCTTTGAATCTTCTTTATCATGCTAGGAGTAGCAGGAAAAAGCAAAAAATTTCAGAATTGCACCTTGCAATGTGGAGATATTACTGTTTGTGCATTTACAATATTCATTGATTTTTGCCATTGAAAAACGTCCAGAAATGTTTGAAGCTACTGACTGAATGAAAGGAGCTGGCATCTCACTCTCTTTGAATCTTCTTTATCATGCTAGGATTAGCAGGAAAAAGCAAAAAATTTCAGAATTGCACCTTGCAATGTGGAGATATTACTGTTTGTGCATTTACAATATTCATTGATTTTTGCCATTGAAAAACATCATGTTATTCATATACCAGAAATGTTTGAAGCTACTGACTGAATGAAAGGAGCTGACATCTCACTCTCTTTGAATCTTCTTTATCATGCTAGGATTAGCAGGAAAAAGCAAAAAATTTCAGAATTGCACCTTGCAATGTGGAGATATTACTGTTTGTGCATTTACAATATTCATTGATTTTTGCCATTGAAAAACGTCCAGAAATGTTTGAAGCTACTGACTGAATGAAAGGAGCTGGCATCTCACTCTATTTGAATCTTCTTTATCATCCTAGGATTAGCAGGAAAAAGCAAAAAATTTCAGCATTGCACCTTGCAATGTGGAGATATTACTGTTTGTGCATTTACAATATTCATTGATTTTTGCCATTGAAAAACATCCAGAAATGTTTATACCAGAAATGTTTGAAGCTACTGACTGAATGAAAGGAGCTGGCATCTCACTCTCTTTGAATCTTCTTTATCATGCTAAGAGGAGCAGGAAAAAGCAAAAAATTTCAGAATTGCACTTTGCAATGCGGAGAAATTACTGTTTGTGCATTTACAATATTCATTGATTTTTGCCATTGAAAAACGTCCAGAAATGACTGAAGCTACTGACTGAATGAAAGGAGCTGGCATCTCACTCTCTTTGAATCTTCTTTATCATGCTAAGAGGAGCAGGAAAAAGCAAAAAATTTCAGAATTGCATCTTGCAATGCGGAGAAATTACTGTTTGTGCATTTACAATATTCATTGATTTTTGCCATTGAAAAACGTCCAGAAATGATTGAAGCTACTGACTGAATGAAAGGAGCTGGCATCTCACTCTCTTTGAATCTTCTTTATCATGCTAAGAGGAGCAGGAAAAAGCAAAAAATTTCAGAATTGCACCTTGCAATGCGGAGAAATTACTGTTTGTGCATTTACAATATTCATTGATTTTTGCCATTGAAAAACATCATGTTATTCATATACCAGATATGATTGAAGCTACTGACTGAATGAAAGGAGCTGGCATCTCACTCTCTTTGAATCTTCTTTATCATGCTAAGAGGAGCAGGAAAAAGCAAAAAATTTCAGAATTGCACCTTGCAATGCGGAGAAATTACTGTTTGTGCATTTACAATATTCATTGATTTTTGCCATTGAAAAACATCCAGAAATGATTGAAGCTACTGACTGAATGAAAGGAGCTGGCATCTCACTCTCTTTGAATCTTCTTTATCATGCTAAGAGGAGCAGGAAAAAGCAAAAAATTTCAGAATTGCACCTTGCAATGCGGAGAAATTACTGTTTGTGCATTTACAATATTCATTGATTTTTGCCATTGAAAAACGTCCAGAAATGATTGAAGCTACTGACTGAATGAAAGGAGCTGGCATCTCACTCTCTTTGAATCTTCTTTATCATGCTAAGAGGAGCAGGAAAAAGCAAAAAATTTCAGAATTGCACCTTGCAATGCGGAGAAATTACTGTTTGTGCTTTTACAATATTCATTGATTTTTGCCATTGAAAAACATCATGTTATTCATATACCAGAAATGTTTGAAGCTACTGACTGAATGAAAGGAGCTGGCATCTCACTCTCTTTGAATCTTCTTTATCATGCTAAGAGGAGCAGGAAAAAGCAAAAAATTTCAGAATTGCACCTTGCAATGCGGAGAAATTACTGTTTGTGCATTTACAATATTCATTGATTTTTGCCATTGAAAAACATCATGTTATTCATATACCAGAAATGATTGAAGCTACTGACTGAATCAAAGGAGCTGGCATCTCACTCTCTTTGAATCTTCTTTATCATGCTAAGAGGAGCAGGAAAAAGCAAAAAATTTCAGAATTGCACCTTGCAATGCGGAGAAATTACTGTTTGTGCATTTACAATATTCATTGATTTTTGCCATTGAAAAACGTCCAGAAATGATTGAAGCTACTGACTGAATGAAAGGAGCTGGCATCTCACTCTCTTTGAATCTTCTTTATCATGCTAAGAGGAGCAGGAAAAAGCAAAAAATTTCAGAATTGCACCTTGCAATGCGGAGAAATTACTGTTTGTGCATTTACAATATTCATTGATTTTTGCCATTGAAAAACGTCCAGAAATGATTGAAGCTACTGACTGAATGAAAGGAGCTGGCATCTCACTCTCTTTGAATCTTCTTTATCATGCTAAGAGGAGCAGGAAAAAGCAAAAAATTTCAGAATTGCACCTTGCAATGCGGAGAAATTACTGTTTGTGCATTTACAATATTCATTGATTTTTGCCATTGAAAAACATCATGTTATTCATATACCAGAAATGATTGAAGCTACTGACTGAATGAAAGGAGCTGGCATCTCGCTCTCTTTGAATCTTCTTTGTCATGCTAAGAGGAGCAGGAAAAAGCAAAAAATTTCAGAATTCCACCTTGCAATGCGGAGAAATTACTGTTTGTGCATTTACAATATTCATTGATTTTTGCCATTGAAAAACGTCCAGAAATGATTGAAGCTACTGACTGAATGAAAGGAGCTGGCATCTCACTCTCTTTGAATCTTCTTTATCATGCTAAGAGGAGCAGGAAAAAGCAAAAAATTTCAGAATTGCACCTTGCAATGTGGAGAAATTACTGTTTGTGCATTTACAATATTCATTGATTTTTGCCATTGAAAAACATCATGTTATTCATATACCAGAAATGATTGAAGCTACTGACTGAATGAAAGGAGCTGGCATCTCACTCTCTTTGAATCTTCTTTATCATGCTAAGAGGAGCAGGAAAAAGCAAAAAATTTCAGAATTGCACCTTGCAATGCGGAGAAATTACTGTTTGTGCATTTACAATATTCATTGATTTTTGCCATTGAAAAACGTCCAGAAATGTTTGAAGCTACTGACTGAATGAAAGGAGCTGGCATCTCACTCTCTTTGAATCTTCTTTATCATGCTAGGATTAGCAGGAAAAAGCAAAAAATTTCAGAATTGCACCTTGCAATGTGGAGATATTACTGTTTGTGCATTTACAATATTCATTGATTTTTGCCATTGAAAAACGTCCAGAAATGTTTGAAGCTACTGACTGAATGAAAGGAGCTGGCATCTCACTCTCTTTGAATCTTCTTTATCATGCTAGGAGTAGCAGGAAAAAGCAAAAAATTTCAGAATTGCACCTTGCAATGTGGAGATATTACTGTTTGTGCATTTACAATATTCATTGATTTTTGCCATTGAAAAACGTCCAGAAATGTTTGAAGCTACTGACTGAATGAAAGGAGCTGGCATCTCACTCTCTTTGAATCTTCTTTATCATGCTAGGATTAGCAGGAAAAAGCAAAAAATTTCAGAATTGCACCTTGCAATGTGGAGATATTACTGTTTGTGCATTTACAATATTCATTGATTTTTGCCATTGAAAAACATCATGTTATTCATATACCAGAAATGTTTGAAGCTACTGACTGAATGAAAGGAGCTGACATCTCACTCTCTTTGAATCTTCTTTATCATGCTAGGATTAGCAGGAAAAAGCAAAAAATTTCAGAATTGCACCTTGCAATGTGGAGATATTACTGTTTGTGCATTTACAATATTCATTGATTTTTGCCATTGAAAAACGTCCAGAAATGTTTGAAGCTACTGACTGAATGAAAGGAGCTGGCATCTCACTCTATTTGAATCTTCTTTATCATCCTAGGATTAGCAGGAAAAAGCAAAAAATTTCAGCATTGCACCTTGCAATGTGGAGATATTACTGTTTGTGCATTTACAATATTCATTGATTTTTGCCATTGAAAAACATCCAGAAATGTTTATACCAGAAATGTTTGAAGCTACTGACTGAATGAAAGGAGCTGGCATCTCACTCTCTTTGAATCTTCTTTATCATGCTAAGAGGAGCAGGAAAAAGCAAAAAATTTCAGAATTGCACTTTGCAATGCGGAGAAATTACTGTTTGTGCATTTACAATATTCATTGATTTTTGCCATTGAAAAACGTCCAGAAATGACTGAAGCTACTGACTGAATGAAAGGAGCTGGCATCTCACTCTCTTTGAATCTTCTTTATCATGCTAAGAGGAGCAGGAAAAAGCAAAAAATTTCAGAATTGCATCTTGCAATGCGGAGAAATTACTGTTTGTGCATTTACAATATTCATTGATTTTTGCCATTGAAAAACGTCCAGAAATGATTGAAGCTACTGACTGAATGAAAGGAGCTGGCATCTCACTCTCTTTGAATCTTCTTTATCATGCTAAGAGGAGCAGGAAAAAGCAAAAAATTTCAGAATTGCACCTTGCAATGCGGAGAAATTACTGTTTGTGCATTTACAATATTCATTGATTTTTGCCATTGAAAAACATCATGTTATTCATATACCAGAAATGATTGAAGCTACTGACTGAATGAAAGGAGCTGGCATCTCACTCTCTTTGAATCTTCTTTATCATGCTAAGAGGAGCAGGAAAAAGCAAAAAATTTCAGAATTGCACCTTGCAATGCGGAGAAATTACTGTTTGTGCATTTACAATATTCATTGATTTTTGCCATTGAAAAACATCCAGAAATGATTGAAGCTACTGACTGAATGAAAGGAGCTGGCATCTCACTCTCTTTGAATTTTCTTTATCATGCTAAGAGGAGCAGGAAAAAGCAAAAAATTTCAGAATTGCACCTTGCAATGCGGAGAAATTACTGTTTGTGCATTTACAATATTCATTGATTTTTGCCATTGAAAAACGTCCAGAAATGATTGAAGCTACTGACTGAATGAAAGGAGCTGGCATCTCACTCTCTTTGAATCTTCTTTATCATGCTAAGAGGAGCAGGAAAAAGCAAAAAATTTCAGAATTGCACCTTGCAATGCGGAGAAATTACTGTTTGTGCTTTTACAATATTCATTGATTTTTGCCATTGAAAAACATCATGTTATTCATATACCAGAAATGTTTGAACCTACTGACTGAATGAAAGGAGCTGGCATCTCACTCTCTTTGAATCTTCTTTATCATGCTAAGAGGAGCAGGAAAAAGCAAAAAATTTCAGAATTGCACCTTGCAATGCGGAGAAATTACTGTTTGTGCATTTACAATATTCATTGATTTTTGCCATTGAAAAACATTATGTTATTCATATACCAGAAATGATTGAAGCTACTGACTGAATGAAAGGAGCTGGCATCTCACTCTCTTTGAATCTTCTTTATCATGCTAAGAGGAGCAGGAAAAAGCAAAAAATTTCAGAATTGCACCTTGCAATGCGGAGAAATTACTGTTTGTGCATTTACAATATTCATTGATTTTTGCCATTGAAAAACGTCCAGAAATGATTGAAGCTACTGACTGAATGAAAGGAGCTGGCATCTCACTCTCTTTGAATCTTCTTTATCATGCTAAGAGGAGCAGGAAAAAGCAAAAAATTTCAGAATTGCACCTTGCAATGCGGAGAAATTACTGTTTGTGCATTTACAATATTCATTGATTTTTGCCATTGAAAAACGTCCAGAAATGATTGAAGCTACTGACTGAATGAAAGGAGCTGGCATCTCACTCTCTTTGAATCTTCTTTATCATGCTAAGAGGAGCAGGAAAAAGCAAAAAATTTCAGAATTGCACCTTGCAATGCGGAGAAATTACTGTTTGTGCATTTACAATATTCATTGATTTTTGCCATTGAAAAACATCATGTTATTCATATACCAGAAATGATTGAAGCTACTGACTGAATGAAAGGAGCTGGCATCTCGCTCTCTTTGAATCTTCTTTGTCATGCTAAGAGGAGCAGGAAAAAGCAAAAAATTTCAGAATTGCACCTTGCAATGCGGAGAAATTACTGTTTGTGCATTTACAATATTCATTGATTTTTGCCATTGAAAAACGCACAGAAATGATTGAAGCTACTGACTGAATGAAAGGAGCTGGCATCTCACTCTCTTTGAATCTTCTTTATCATGCTAAGAGGAGCAGGAAAAAGCAAAAAATTTCAGAATTGCACCTTGCAATGTGGAGAAATTACTGTTTGTGCATTTACAATATTCATTGATTTTTGCCATTGAAAAACATCATGTTATTCATATACCAGAAATGATTGAAGCTACTGACTGAATGAAAGGAGCTGGCATCTCACTCTCTTTGAATCTTCTTTATCATGCTAAGAGGAGCAGGAAAAAGCAAAAAATTTCAGAATTGCACCTTGCAATGCGGAGAAATTACTGTTTGTGCATTTACAATATTCATTGATTTTTGCCATTGAAAAACGTCCAGAAATGATTGAAGCTACTGACTGAATGAAAGGAGCTGGCATCTCACTCTCTTTGAATCTTCTTTATCATGCTAAGAGGAGCAGGAAAAAGCAAAAAATTTCAGAATTGCACCTTGCAATGCGGAGATATTACTGTTTGTGCTTTTACAATATTCATTGATTTTTGCCATTGAAAAACATCATGTTATTCATATACCAGAAATGTTTGAAGCTACTGACTGAATGAAAGGAGCTGGCATCTCACTCTCTTTGAATCTTCTTTATCATGCTAAGAGGAGCAGGAAAAAGCAAAAAATTTCAGAATTGCACCTTGCAATGCGGAGAAATTACTGTTTGTGCATTTACAATATTCATTGATTTTTGCCATTGAAAAACGTCCAGAAATGATTGAAGCTACTGACTGAATGAATGGAGCTGGCATCTCACTCTCTTTGAATCTTCTTTATCATGCTAAGAGGAGCAGGAAAAAGCAAAAAATTTCAGAATTGCACCTTGCAATGCGGAGAAATTACTGTTTGTGCATTTACAATATTCATTGATTTTTGCCATTGAAAAACGTCCAGAAATGATTGAAGCTACTGACTGAATGAAAGGAGCTGGCATCTCACTCTCTTTGAATCTTCTTTATCATGCTAAGTGGAGCAGGAAAAAGCAAAAAATTTCAGAATTGCAACTTGCAATGCGGAGAAATTACTGTTTGTGCATTTACAATATTCATTGATTTTTGCCATTGAAAAACATCATGTTATTCATATACCAGAAATGATTGAAGCTACTGACTGAATGAAAGGAGCTGGCATCTCACTCTCTTTGAATCTTCTTTATCATGCTAAGAGGAGCAGGAAAAAGCAAAAAATTTCAGAATTGCACCTTGCAATGCGGAGAAATTACTGTTTGTGCATTTACAATATTCATTGATTTTTGCCATTGAAAAACGTCCAGAAATGATTGAAGCTACTGACTGAATGAAAGGAGCTGGCATCTCACTCTCTTTGAATCTTCTTTATCATGCTAAGAGGAGCAGGAAAAAGCAAAAAATTTCAGAATTGCACCTTGCAATGCGGAGAAATTACTGTTTGTGCTTTTACAATATTCATTGATTTTTGCCATTGAAAAACATCATGTTATTCATATACCAGAAATGTTTGAAGCTACTGACTGAATGAAAGGAGCTGGCATCTCACTCTCTTTGAATCTTCTTTATCATGCTAAGAGGAGCAGGAAAAAGCAAAAAATTTCAGAATTGCACCTTGCAATGCGGAGAAATTACTGTTTGTGCATTTACAATATTCATTGATTTTTGCCATTGAAAAACGTCCAGAAATGATTGAAGCTACTGACTGAATGAAAGGAGCTGGCATCTCACTCTCTTTGAATCTTCTTTATCATGCTAAGAGGAGCAGGAAAAAGCAAAAAATTTCAGAATTGCACCTTGCAATGCGGAGAAATTACTGTTTGTGCATTTACAATATTCATTGATTTTTGCCATTGAAAAACGTCCAGAAATGATTGAAGCTACTGACTGAATGAAAGGAGCTGGCATCTCACTCTCTTTGAATCTTCTTTATCATGCTAAGAGGAGCAGGAAAAAGCAAAAAATTTCAGAATTGCACCTTGCAATGCGGAGAAATTACTGTTTGTGCTTTTACAATATTCATTGATTTTTGCCATTGAAAAACATCATGTTATTCATATACCAGAAATGTTTGAAGCTACTGACTGAATGAAAGGAGCTGGCATCTCACTCTCTTTGAATCTTCTTTATCATGCTAAGAGGAGCAGGAAAAAGCAAAAAATTTCAGAATTGCACCTTGCAATGCGGAGAAATTACTGTTTGTGCATTTACAATATTCATTGATTTTTGCCATTGAAAAACGTCCAGAAATGATTGAAGCTACTGACTGAATGAAAGGAGCTGGCATCTCACTCTCTTTGAATCTTCTTTATCATGCTAAGAGGAGCAGGAAAAAGCAAAAAATTTCAGAATTGCACCTTGCAATGCGGAGAAATTACTGTTTGTGCATTTACAATATTCATTGATTTTTGCCATTGAAAAACGTCCAGAAATGATTGAAGCTACTGACTGAATGAAAGGAGCTGGCATCTCACTCTCTTTGAATCTTCTTTATCATGCTAAGAGGAGCAGGAAAAAGCAAAAAATTTCAGAATTGCACCTTGCAATGCGGAGAAATTACTGTTTGTGCATTTACAATATTCATTGATTTTTGACATTGAAAAACATCATGTTATTCATATACCAGAAATGATTGAAGCTACTGACTGAATGAAAGGAGCTGGCATCTTACTCTCTTTGAATCTTCTTTGTCATGCTAAGAGGAGCAGGAAAAAGCAAAAAATTTCAGAATTGCACCTTGCAATGCGGAGAAATTACTGTTTGTGCATTTACAATATTCATTGATTTTTGCCATTGAAAAACGTCCAGAAATGATTGAAGCTACTGACTGAATGAAAGGAGCTGGCATCTCACTCTCTTTGAATCTTCTTTATCATGCTAAGAGGAGCAGGAAAAAGCAAAAAATTTCAGAATTGCACCTTGCAATGCGGAGAAATTACTGTTTGTGCATTTACAATATTCATTGATTTTTGCCATTGAAAAACGTCCAGAAATGATTGAAGCTACTGACTGAATGAAAGGAGCTGGCATCTCACTCTCTTTGAATCTTCTTTATCATGCTAAGAGGAGCAGGAAAAAGCAAAAAATTTCAGAATTGCACCTTGCAATGCGGAGAAATTACTGTTTGTGCATTTACAATATTCATTGATTTTTGCCATTGAAAAACATCATGTTATTCATATACCAGAAATGTTTGAAGCTACTGACTGAATGAAAGGAGCTGGCATCTCACTCTCTTTGAATCTTCTTTATCATGCTAAGAGGAGCAGGAAAAAGCAAAAAATTTCAGAATTGCACCTTGCAATGCGGAGAAATTACTGTTTGTGCATTTACAATATTCATTGATTTTTGCCATTGAAAAACGTCCAGAAATGATTGAAGCTACTGACTGAATGAAAGGAGCTGGCATCTCACTCTCTTTGAATCTTCTTTATCATGCTAAGAGGAGCAGGAAAAAGCAAAAAATTTCAGAATTGCACCTTGCAATGCGGAGAAATTACTGTTTGTGCATTTACAATATTCATTGAATTTTGCCATTGAAAAACGTCCAGAAATGATTGAAGCTACTGACTGAATGAAAGGAGCTGGCATCTCACTCTCTTTGAATCTTCTTTATCATGCTAAGAGGAGCAGGAAAAAGCAAAAAATTTCAGAATTGCACCTTGCAATGCGGAGAAATTACTCTTTGTGCATTTACAATATTCATTGATTTTTGCCATTGAAAAACATCATGTTATTCATATACCAGAAATGTTTGAAGCTACTGACTGAATGAAAGGAGCTGGCATCTCACTCTCTTTGAATCTTCTTTATCATGCTAAGAGGAGCAGGAAAAAGCAAAAAATTTCAGAATTGCACCTTGCAATGCGGAGAAATTACTGTTTGTGCATTTACAATATTCATTGATTTTTGCCATTGAAAAACATCATGTTATTCATATACCAGAAATGTTTGAAGCTACTGACTGAATGAAAGGAGCTGGCATCTCACTCTCTTTGAATCTTCTTTATCATGCTAAGAGGAGCAGGAAAAAGCAAAAAATTTCAGAATTGCACCTTGCAATGTGGAGAAATTACTGTTTGTGCATTTACAATATTCATTGATTTTTACCATTGAAAAACGTCCAGAAATGATTGAAGCTACTGACTGAATGAAAGTAGCTGGCATCTCACTCTCTTTGAATCTTCTTTATCATGCTAAGAGGAGCAGGAAAAAGCAAAAAATTTCAGACTTGCACCTTGCAATGCGGAGAAATTACTGTTTGTGCATTTACAATATTCATTGATTTTTGCCATTGAAAAACATCATGTTATTCATATACCAGAAATGTTTGAAGCTACTGACTGAATGAAAGGAGCTGGCATCTCACTCTCTTTGAATCTTCTTTATCATGCTAAGAGGAGCAGGAAAAAGCAAAAAATTTCAGAATTGCACCTTGCAATGCGGAGAAATTACTGTTTGTGCATTTACAATATTCATTGATTTTTGCCATTGAAAAACGTCCAGAAATGATTGAAGCTACTGACTGAATGAAAGGAGCTGGCATCTCACTCTCTTTGAATCTTCTTTATCATGCTAAGAGGAGCAGGAAAAAGCAAAAAATTTCAGAATTGCACCTTGCAATGCGGAGAAATTACTGTTTGTGCATTTACAATATTCATTGATTTTTGCCATTGAAAAACGTCCAGAAATGATTGAAGCTACTGACTGAATGAAAGGAGCTGGCATCTCACTCTCTTTGAATCTTCTTTATCATGCTAAGAGGAGCAGGAAAAATCAAAAAATTTCAGAATTGCACCTTGCAATGCGGAGAAATTACTGTTTGTGCATTTACAATATTCAATGATTTTTGCCATTGAAAAACATGTTATTCATATACCAGAAATGTTTGAAGCTACTGACTGAATGAAAGGAGCTGGCACCTCACTCTCTTTGAATCTTCTTTATCATGCTAAGAGGAGCGGGAAAAAGCAAAAAATTTCAGAATTGCACCTTGCAATGCGGAGAAATTACTGTTTGTGCATTTACAATATTCATTGATTTTTGCCATTGAAAAACATCCAGAAATGATTGAAGGTACTGACTGAATGAAAGGAGCTGGCATCTCACTCTCTTTGAATCTTCTTTATCATGCTAAGAGGAGCAGGAAAAAGCAAAAAATTTCAGAATTGCACCTTGCAATGCGGAGAAATTACTGTTTGTGCATTTACAATATTCATTGATTTTTGCCATTGAAAAACGTCCAGAAATGATTGAAGCTACTGACTGAATGAAAGGAGCTGGCATCTCACTCTCTTTGAATCTTCTTTATCATGCTAAGAGGAGCAGGAAAAAGCAAAAAATTTCAGAATTGCACCTTGCAATGCGGAGAAATTACAGTTTGTGCATTTACAATATTCATTGATTTTTGCCATTGAAAAACGTCCAGAAATGATTGAAGCTACTGACTGAATGAAAGGAGCTGGCATCTCACTCTCTTTGAATCTTCTTTATCATGCTAAGAGGAGCAGGAAAAAGCAAAAAATTTCAGAATTGCACCTTGCAATGCGGAGAAATTACTGTTTGTGCATTTACAATATTCATTGATTTTTGCCATTGAAAAACGTCCAGAAATGATTGAAGCTACTGACTGAATGAAAGGAGCTGGCATCTCACTCTCTTTGAATCTTCTTTATCATGCTAAGAGGAGCAGGAAAAAGCAAAAAATTTCAGAATTGCACCTTGCAATGCGGAGAAATTACTGTTTGTGCATTTACAATATTCATTGATTTTTGCCATTGAAAAACATCATGTTATTCATATACCAGAAATGATAGAAGCTACTGACTGAATGAAAGGAGCTGGCATCTTACTCTCTTTGAATCTTCTTTGTCATGCTAAGAGGAGCAGGAAAAAGCAAAAAATTTCAGAATTGCACCTTGCAATGCGGAGAAATTACTGTTTGTGCATTTACAATATTCATTGATTTTTGCCATTGAAAAACGTCCAGAAATGATTGAAGCTACTGACTGAATGAAAGGAGCTGGCATCTCACTCTCTTTGAATCTTCTTTATCATGCTAAGTGGAGCAGGAAAAAGCAAAAAATTTCAGAATTGCACCTTGCAATGCGGAGAAATTACTGTTTGTGCATTTACAATATTCATTGATTTTTGCCATTGAAAAACATCATGTTATTCATATACCAGAAATGTTTGAAGCTACTGACTGAATGAAAGGAGCTGGCATCTCACTCTCTTTGAATCTTCTTTATCATGCTAAGAGGAGCAGGAAAAAGCAAAAAATTTCAGAATTGCACCTTGCAATGTGGAGAAATTACTGTTTGTGCATTTACAATATTCATTGATTTTTACCATTGAAAAACGTCCAGAAATGATTGAAGCTACTGACTGAATGAAAGTAGCTGGCATCTCACTCTCTTTGAATCTTCTTTATCATGCTAAGAGGAGCAGGAAAAAGCAAAAAATTTCAGAATTGCACCTTGCAATCCAGAGAAATTACTGTTTGTGCATTTACAATATTCATTGATTTTTGCCATTGAAAAACATCATGTTATTCATATACCAGAAATGTTTGAAGCTACTGACTGAATGAAAGGAGCTGGCATCTCACTCTCTTTGAATCTTCTTTATCATGCTAAGAGGAGCAGGAAAAAGCAAAAAATTTCAGAATTGCACCTTGCAATGTGGAGAAATTACTGTTTGTGCATTTACAATATTCATTGATTTTTACCATTGAAAAACGTCCAGAAATGATTGAAGCTACTGACTGAATGAAAGTAGCTGGCATCTCACTCTCTTTGAATCTTCTTTATCATGCTAAGAGGAGCAGGAAAAAGCAAAAAATTTCAGACTTGCACCTTGCAATGCGGAGAAATTACTGTTTGTGCATTTACAATATTCATTGATTTTTGCCATTGAAAAACATCATGTTATTCATATACCAGAAATGTTTGAAGCTACTGACTGAATGAAAGGAGCTGGCATCTCACTCTCTTTGAATCTTCTTTATCATGCTAAGAGGAGCAGGAAAAAGCAAAAAATTTCAGAATTGCACCTTGCAATGCGGAGAAATTACTGTTTGTGCATTTACAATATTCATTGATTTTTGCCATTGAAAAACGTCCAGAAATGATTGAAGCTACTGACTGAATGAAAGGAGCTGGCATCTCACTCTCTTTGAATCTTGTTTATCATGCTAAGAGGAGCAGGAAAAAGCAAAAAATTTCAGAATTGCACCTTGCAATGCGGAGAAATTACTGTTTGTGCATTTACAATATTCATTGATTTTTGCCATTGAAAAACGTCGAGAAATGATTGAAGCTACTGACTGAATGAAAGGAGCTGGCATCTCACTCTCTTTGAATCTTCTTTATCATGCTAAGAGGAGCAGGAAAAAGCAAAAAATTTCAGAATTGCACCTTGCAATGCGGAGAAATTACTGTTTGTGCATTTACAATATTCATTGATTTTTGCCATTGAAAAACATCATGTTATTCATATACCAGAAATGATTGAAGCTACTGACTGAATGAAAGGAGCTGGCATCTCACTCTCTTTGAATCTTCTTTATCATGCTAAGAGGAGCAGGAAAAAGCAAAAAATTTCAGAATTGCACCTTGCAATGCGGAGAAATTACTGTTTGTGCATTTACAATATTTATTGATTTTTGCCATTGAAAAACGTCCAGAAATGTTTGAAGCTACTGACTGAATGAAAGGAGCTGGCATCTCACTCTCTTTGAATCTTCTTTATCATGCTAGGATTAGCAGGAAAAAGCAAAAAATTTCAGAATTGCACCTTGCAATGTGGAGATATTACTGTTTGTGCATTTACAATATTCATTGATTTTTGCCATTGAAAAACGTCCAGAAATGTTTGAAGCTACTGACTGAATGAAAGGAGCTGGCATCTCACTCTCTTTGAATCTTCTTTATCATGCTAGGAGTAGCAGGAAAAAGCAAAAAATTTCAGAATTGCACCTTGCAATGTGGAGATATTACTGTTTGTGCATTTACAATATTCATTGATTTTTGCCATTGAAAAACGTCCAGAAATGTTTGAAGCTACTGACTGAATGAAAGGAGCTGGCATCTCACTCTCTTTGAATCTTCTTTATCATGCTAGGATTAGCAGGAAAAAGCAAAAAATTTCAGAATTGCACCTTGCAATGTGGAGATATTACTGTTTGTGCATTTACAATATTCATTGATTTTTGCCATTGAAAAACATCATGTTATTCATATACCAGAAATGTTTGAAGCTACTGACTGAATGAAAGGAGCTGACATCTCACTCTCTTTGAATCTTCTTTATCATGCTAGGATTAGCAGGAAAAAGCAAAAAATTTCAGAATTGCACCTTGCAATGTGGAGATATTACTGTTTGTGCATTTACAATATTCATTGATTTTTGCCATTGAAAAACGTCCAGAAATGTTTGAAGCTACTGACTGAATGAAAGGAGCTGGCATCTCACTCTATTTGAATCTTCTTTATCATCCTAGGATTAGCAGGAAAAAGCAAAAAATTTCAGCATTGCACCTTGCAATGTGGAGATATTACTGTTTGTGCATTTACAATATTCATTGATTTTTGCCATTGAAAAACATCCAGAAATGTTTATACCAGAAATGTTTGAAGCTACTGACTGAATGAAAGGAGCTGGCATCTCACTCTCTTTGAATCTTCTTTATCATGCTAAGAGGAGCAGGAAAAAGCAAAAAATTTCAGAATTGCACTTTGCAATGCGGAGAAATTACTGTTTGTGCATTTACAATATTCATTGATTTTTGCCATTGAAAAACGTCCAGAAATGACTGAAGCTACTGACTGAATGAAAGGAGCTGGCATCTCACTCTCTTTGAATCTTCTTTATCATGCTAAGAGGAGCAGGAAAAAGCAAAAAATTTCAGAATTGCATCTTGCAATGCGGAGAAATTACTGTTTGTGCATTTACAATATTCATTGATTTTTGCCATTGAAAAACGTCCAGAAACGATTGAAGCTACTGACTGAATGAAAGGAGCTGGCATCTCACTCTCTTTGAATCTTCTTTATCATGCTAAGTGGAGCAGGAAAAAGCAAAAAATTTCAGAATTGCACCTTGCAATGCGGAGAAATTACTGTTTGTGCATTTACAATATTCATTGATTTTTGCCATTGAAAAACATCATGTTATTCATATACCAGAAATGATTGAAGCTACTGACTGAATGAAAGGAGCTGGCATCTCACTCTCTTTGAATCTTCTTTATCATGCTAAGAGGAGCAGGAAAAAGCAAAAAATTTCAGAATTGCACCTTGCAATGCGGAGAAATTACTGTTTGTGCATTTACAATATTCATTGATTTTTGCCATTGAAAAACATCCAGAAATGATTGAAGCTACTGACTGAATGAAAGGAGCTGGCATCTCACTCTCTTTGAATCTTCTTTATCATGCTAAGAGGAGCAGGAAAAAGCAAAAAATTTCAGAATTGCACCTTGCAATGCGGAGAAATTACTGTTTGTGCATTTACAATATTCATTGATTTTTGCCATTGAAAAACGTCCAGAAATGATTGAAGCTACTGACTGAATGAAAGGAGCTGGCATCTCACTCTCTTTGAATCTTCTTTATCATGCTAGGATTGGCAGGAAAAAGCAAAAAATTTCAGAATTGCACCTTGCAATGTGGAGATATTACTGTTTGTGCATTTACAATATTCATTGAATTTTGCCATTGAAAAACGTCCAGAAATGTTTGAAGCTACTGACTGAATGAAAGGAGCTGGCATCTCACTCTATTTGAATCTTCTTTATCATGCTAGGATTAGCAGGAAAAAGCAAAAAATTTCAGAATTGCACCTTGCAATGTGGAGATATTACTGTTTGTGCATTTACAATATTCATTGATTTTTGCCATTGAAAAACGTCCAGAAATGTTTATACCAGAAATGTTTGAAGCTACTGACTGAATGAAAGGAGCTGGCATCTCACTCTCTTTGAATCTTCTTTATCATGCTAAGAGGAGCAGGAAAAAGCAAAAAATTTCAGAATTGCACCTTGCAATGCGGAGAAATTACTTTTTGTGCATTTACAATATTCATTGATTTTTGCCATTGAAAAACGTCCAGAAATGACTGAAGCTACTGACTGAATGAAAGGAGCTGGCATCTCACTCTCTTTGAATCTTCTTTACCATGCTAAGAGGAGCAGGAAAAAGCAAAAAAATTCAGAATTGCACCTTGCAATGCGGAGAAATTACTGTTTGTGCATTTACAATATTCATTGATTTTTGCCATTGAAAAACGTCCAGAAATGATTGAAGCTACTGACTGAATGAAAGGAGCTGGCATCTCACTCTCTTTGAATCTTCTTTATCATGCTAGGAGTAGCAGGAAAAAGCAAAAAATTTCAGAATTGCACCTTGCAATGTGGAGATATTACTGTTTGTGCATTTACAATATTCATTGATTTTTGCCATTGAAAAACGTCCAGAAATGTTTGAAGCTACTGACTGACTGAAAGGAGCTGGCATCTCACTCTCTTTGAATCTTCTTTATCATGCTAGGATTAGCAGGAAAAAGCAAAAAATTTCAGAATTGCACCTTGCAATGTGGAGATATTACTGTTTGTGCATTTACAATATTCATTGATTTTTGCCATTGAAAAACATCATGTTATTCATATACCAGAAATGTTTGAAGCTACTGACTGAATGAAAGGAGCTGACATCTCACTCTCTTTGAATCTTCTTTATCATGCTAGGATTAGCAGGAAAAAGCAAAAAATTTCAGAATTGCACCTTGCAATGTGGAGATATTACTGTTTGTGCATTTACAATATTCATTGATTTTTGCCAATGAAAAACGTCCAGAAATGTTTGAAGCTACTGACTGAATGAAAGGAGCTGGCATCTCACTCTATTTGAATCTTCTTTATCATGCTAGGATTAGCAGGAAAAAGCAAAAAATTTCAGCATTGCACCTTGCAATGTGGAGATATTACTGTTTGTGCATTTACAATATTCATTGATTTTTGCCATTGAAAAACGTCCAGAAATGTTTATACCAGAAATGTTTGAAGCTACTGACTGAAAGAAAGGAGCTGGCATCTCACTCTCTTTGAATCTTCTTTATCATGCTAAGAGGAGCAGGAAAAAGCAAAAAATTTCAGAATTGCACCTTGCAATGCGGAGAAATTACTGTTTGTGCATTTACAATATTCATTGATTTTTGCCATTGAAAAACGTCCAGAAATGACTGAAGCTACTGACTGAATGAAAGGAGCTGGCATCTCACTCTCTTTGAATCTTCTTTATCATGCTAAGAGGAGCAGGAAAAACCAAAAAATTTCAGAATTGCATCTTGCAATGCGGAGAAATTACTGTTTGTGCATTTACAATATTCATTGATTTTTGCCATTGAAAAACGTCCAGAAATGATTGAAGCTACTGACTGAATGAAAGGAGCTGGCATCTCACTCTCTTTGAATCTTCTTTATCATGCTAAGAGGAGCAGGAAAAAGCAAAAAATTTCAGAATTGCACCTTGCAATGCGGAGAAATTACTGTTTGTGCATTTACAATATTCATTGATTTTTGCCATTGAAAAACATCATGTTATTCATATACCAGAAATGATTGAAGCTACTGACTGAATGAAAGGAGCTGGCATCTCACTCTCTTTGAATCTTCTTTATCATGCTAAGAGGAGCAGGAAAAAGCAAAAAATTTCAGAATTGCACCTTGCAATGCGGAGAAATTACTGTTTGTGCATTTACAATATTCATTGATTTTTGCCATTGAAAAACGTCCAGAAATGATTGAAGCTACTGACTGAATGAAAGGAGCTGGCATCTCACTCTCTTTGAATCTTCTTTATCATGCTAAGAGGAGCAGGAAAAAGCAAAAAATTTCAGAATTGCACCTTGCAATGCGGAGAAATTACTGTTTGTGCATTTACAATATTCATTGATTTTTGCCATTGAAAAACGTCCAGAAATGATTGAAGCTACTGACTGAATGAAAGGAGCTGGCATCTCACTCTCTTTGAATCTTCTTTATCATGCTAGGATTAGCAGGAAAAAGCAAAAAATTTCAGAATTGCACCTTGCAATGTGGAGATATTACTGTTTGTGCATTTACAATATTCATTGATTTTTGCCATTGAAAAACGTCCAGAAATGTTTATACCAGAAATGTTTGAAGCTACTGACTGAATGAAAGGAGCTGGCATCTCACTCTCTTTGAATCTTCTTTATTATGCTAAGAGGAGCAGGAAAAAGCAAAAAATTTCAGAATTGCACCTTGCAATGCGGAGAAATTACTGTTTGTGCATTTACAATATTCATTCATTTTTGCCATTGAAAAACGTCCAGAAATGACTGAAGCTACTGACTGAATGAAAGGAGCTGGCATCTCACTCTCTTTGAATCTTCTTTATCATGCTAAGAGGAGCAGGAAAAAGCAAAAAATTTCAGAATTGCACCTTGCAATGCGGAGAAATTACAGTTTGTGCATTTACAATATTCATTGATTTTTGCCATTGAAAAACGTCCAGAAATGATTGAAGCTACTGACTGAATGAAAGGAGCTGGCATCTCACTCTCTTTGAATCTTCTTTATCATGCTAAGAGGAGCAGGAAAAAGCAAAAAATTTCAGAATTGCACCTTGCAATGCGGAGAAATTACTGTTTGTGCATTTACAATATTCATTGATTTTTGCCATTGAAAAACATCATGTTATTCATATACCAGAAATGATTGAAGCTACTGACTGAATGAAAGGAGCTGGCATCTCACTCTCTTTGAATCTTCTTTATCATGCTAAGAGGAGCAGGAAAAAGCAAAAAATTTCAGAATTGCACCTTGCAATGCGGAGAAATTACTGTTTGTGCATTTACAATATTCATTGATTTTTGCCATTGAAAAACGTCCAGAAATGATTGAAGCTACTGACTGAATGAAAGGAGCTGGCATCTCACTCTCTTTGAATCTTCTTTATCATGCTAAGAGGAGCAGGAAAAAGCAAAAAATTTCAGAATTGCATCTTGCAATGCGGAGAAATTACTGTTTGTGCATTTACAATATTCATTGATTTTTGCCATTGAAAAACGTCCAGAAATGATTGAAGCTACTGACTGAATGAAAGGAGCTGGCATCTCACTCTCTTTGAATCTTCTTTATCATGCTAAGAGGAGCAGGAAAAAGCAAAAAATTTCAGAATTGCACCTTGCAATGCGGAGAAATTACTGTTTGTGCATTTACAATATTCATTGATTTTTGCCATTGAAAAACGTCCAGAAATGATTGAAGCTACTGACTGAATGAAAGGAGCTGGAATCTCACTCTCTTTGAATCTTCTTTATCATGCTAAGAGGAGCAGGAAAAAGCAAAAAATTTCAGAATTGCAACTTGCAATGCGGAGAAAATACTGTTTGTGCATTTACAATATTCATTGATTTTTGCCATTGAAAAACATCATGTTATTCATATACCAGAAATGATTGAAGCTACTGACTGAATGAAAGGAGCTGGCATCTCACTCTCTTTGAATCTTCTTTATCATGCTAAGAGGAGCAGGAAAAAGCAAAAAATTTCAGAATTGCACCTTGCAATGCGGAGAAATTACTGTTTGTGCATTTACAATATTCATTGATTTTTGCCATTGAAAAACGTCCAGAAATGATTGAAGCTACTGACTGAATGAAAGGAGCTGGCATCTCACTCTCTTTGAATCTTCTTTATCATGCTAAGAGGAGCAGGAAAAAGCAAAAAATTTCAGAATTGCACCTTGCAATGCGGAGAAATTACTGTTTGTGCATTTACAATATTCATTGATTTTTGCCATTGAAAAACATCATGTTATTCATATACCAGAAATGATTGAAGCTACTGACTGAATGAAAGGAGCTGGCATCTCACTCTCTTTGAATCTTCTTTATCATGCTAAGAGGAGCAGGAAAAAGCAAAAAATTTCAGAATTGCACCTTGCAATGCGGAGAAATTACTGTTTGTGCATTTACAATATTCATTGATTTTTGCCATTGAAAAACGTCCAGAAATGACTGAAGCTACTGACTGAATGAAAGGAGCTGGCATCTCACTCTCTTTGAATCTTCTTTATCATGCTAAGAGGAGCAGGAAAAAGCAAAAAATTTCAGAATTGCACCTTGCAATGCGGAGAAATTACAGTTTGTGCATTTACAATATTCATTGATTTTTGCCATTGAAAAACGTCCAGAAATGATTGAAGCTACTGACTGAATGAAAGGAGCTGGCATCTCACTCTCTTTGAATCTTCTTTATCATGCTAAGAGGAGCAGGAAAAAGCAAAAAATTTCAGAATTGCACCTTGCAATGCGGAGAAATTACTGTTTGTGCATTTACAATATTCATTGATTTTTGCCATTGAAAAACATCATGTTATTCATATACCAGAAATGATTGAAGCTACTGACTGAATGAAAGGAGCTGGCATCTCACTCTCTTTGAATCTTCTTTATCATGCTAAGAGGAGCAGGAAAAAGCAAAAAATTTCAGAATTGCACCTTGCAATGCGGAGAAATTACTGTTTGTGCATTTACAATATTCATTGATTTTTGCCATTGAAAAACGTCCAGAAATGATTGAAGCTACTGACTGAATGAAAGGAGCTGGCATCTCACTCTCTTTGAATCTTCTTTATCATGCTAAGAGGAGCAGGAAAAAGCAAAAAATTTCAGAATTGCATCTTGCAATGCGGAGAAATTACTGTTTGTGCATTTACAATATTCATTGATTTTTGCCATTGAAAAACGTCCAGAAATGATTGAAGCTACTGACTGAATGAAAGGAGCTGGCATCTCACTCTCTTTGAATCTTCTTTATCATGCTAAGAGGAGCAGGAAAAAGCAAAAAATTTCAGAATTGCACCTTGCAATGCGGAGAAATTACTGTTTGTGCATTTACAATATTCATTGATTTTTGCCATTGAAAAACGTCCAGAAATGATTGAAGCTTCTGACTGAATGAAAGGAGCTGGAATCTCACTCTCTTTGAATCTTCTTTATCATGCTAAGAGGAGCAGGAAAAAGCAAAAAATTTCAGAATTGCAACTTGCAATGCGGAGAAAATACTGTTTGTGCATTTACAATATTCATTGATTTTTGCCATTGAAAAACATCATGTTATTCATATACCAGAAATGATTGAAGCTACTGACTGAATGAAAGGAGCTGGCATCTCACTCTCTTTGAATCTTCTTTATCATGCTAAGAGGAGCAGGAAAAAGCAAAAAATTTCAGAATTGCACCTTGCAATGCGGAGAAATTACTGTTTGTGCATTTACAATATTCATTGATTTTTGCCATTGAAAAACGTCCAGAAATGATTGAAGCTACTGACTGAATGAAAGGAGCTGGCATCTCACTCTCTTTGAATCTTCTTTATCATGCTAAGAGGAGCAGGAAAAAGCAAAAAATTTCAGAATTGCACCTTGTAATGCGGAGAAATTACTGTTTGTGCATTTACAATATTCATTGATTTTTGCCATTGAAAAACGTCCAGAAATGATTGAAGCTACTGACTGAATGAAAGGAGCTGGCATCTCACTCTCTTTGAATCTTCTTTATCATGCTAAGAGGAGCAGGAAAAAGCAAAAAATTTCAGAATTGCACCTTGCAATGCGGAGAAATTACTGTTTGTGCATTTACAATATTCATTAATTTTTGCCATTGAAAAACATCATGTTATTCATATCCCAGAAATGTTTGAAGCTACTGACTGAATGAAAGAAGCTGGCATCTCACTCTCTTTGAATCTTCTTTATCATGCTAAGAGGAGCAGGAAAAAGCAAAAAATTTCAGAATTGCACCTTGCAATGCGGAGAAATTACTGTTTGTGCATTTACAATATTCATTGATTTTTGCCATTGAAAAACGTCCAGAAATGATTGAAGCTACTGACTGAATGAAAGGAGCTGGCATCTCACTCTCTTTGAATCTTCTTTATCATGCTAAGAGGAGCAGGAAAAAGCAAAAAATTTCAGAATTGCACCTTGCAATGCGGAGAAATTACTGTTTGTGCATTTACAATATTCATTGATTTTTGCCATTGAAAAACATCATGTTATTCATATACCAGAAATGTTTGAAGCTACTGACTGAATGAAAGGAGCTGGCATCTCACTCTCTTTGAATCTTCTTTATCATGCTAAGAGGAGCAGGAAAAAGCAAAAAATTTCAGAATTGCACCTTGCAATGTGGAGAAATTACTGTTTGTGCATTTACAATATTCATTGATTTTTGCCATTGAAAAACATCCAGAAATCATTGAAGCTACTGACTGAATGAAAGGAGCTGGCATCTCATTCTCTTTGAATCTTCTTTATCATGCTAAGAGGAGCAGGAAAATGCAAGAAATTTCAGAATTGCACCTTGCAATGCGGAGAAATTACTGTTTGTGCATTTACAATATTCATTGATTTTTGCCATTGAAAAACATCCAGAAATGATTGAAGCTACTGACTGAATGAAAGGAGCTGGCATCTCACTCTCTTTGAATCTTCTTTATCATGCTAAGAGGAGCAGGAAAAAGCAAAAAATTTCAGAATTGCACCTTGCAATGCGGAGAAATTACTGTTTGTGCATTTACAATATTCATTGATTTTTGCCATTGAAAAACATCATGTTATTCATATACCAGAAATGATTGAAGCTACTGACTGAATGAAAGGAGCTGGCATCTCACTCTCTTTGAATCTTCTTTATCATGCTAAGAGGAGCAGGAAAAAGCAAAAAATTTCAGAATTGCACCTTGCAATGCGGAGAAATTACTGTTTGTGCATTTACAATATTCATTGATTTTTGCCATTGAAAAACGTCCAGAAATGACTGAAGCTACTGACTGAATGAAAGGAGCTGGCATCTCACTCTCTTTGAATCTTCTTTATCATGCTAAGAGGAGCAGGAAAAAGCAAAAAATTTCAGAATTGCACCTTGCAATGCGGAGAAATTACAGTTTGTGCATTTACAATATTCATTGATTTTTGCCATTGAAAAACGTCCAGAAATGATTGAAGCTACTGACTGAATGAAAGGAGCTGGCATCTCACTCTCTTTGAATCTTCTTTATCATGCTAAGAGCAGCAGGAAAAAGCAAAAAATTTCAGAATTGCAACTTGCAATGCGGAGAAATTACTGTTTGTGCATTTACAATATTCATTGATTTTTGCCATTGAAAAACATCATGTTATTCATATACCAGAAATGATTGAAGCTACTGACTGAATGAAAGGAGCTGGCATCTCACTCTCTTTGAATCTTCTTTATCATGCTAAGAGGAGCAGGAAAAAGCAAAAAATTTCAGAATTGCACCTTGCAATGCGGAGAAATTACTGTTTGTGCATTTACAATATTCATTGATTTTTGCCATTGAAAAACGTCCAGAAATGATTGAAGCTACTGACTGAATGAAAGGAGCTGGCATCTCACTCTCTTTGAATCTTCTTTATCATGCTAAGAGGAGCAGGAAAAAGCAAAAAATTTCAGAATTGCATCTTGCAATGCGGAGAAATTACTGTTTGTGCATTTACAATATTCATTGATTTTTGCCATTGAAAAACGTCCAGAAATGATTGAAGCTACTGACTGAATGAAAGGAGCTGGCATCTCACTCTCTTTGAATCTTCTTTATCATGCTAAGAGGAGCAGGAAAAATCAAAAAATTTCAGAATTGCACCTTGCAATGCGGAGAAATTACTGTTTGTGCATTTACAATATTCATTGATTTTTGCCATTGAAAAACGTCCAGAAATGATTGAAGGTTCTGACTGAATGAAAGGAGCTGGAATCTCACTCTCTTTGAATCTTCTTTATCATGCTAAGAGGAGCAGGAAAAAGCAAAAAATTTCAGAATTGCAACTTGCAATGCGGAGAAATTACTGTTTGTGCATTTACAATATTCATTGATTTTTGCCATTGAAAAACATCATGTTATTCATATACCAGAAATGATTGAAGCTACTGACTGAATGAAAGGAGCTGGCATCTCACTCTCTTTGAATCTTCTTTATCATGCTAAGAGGAGCAGGAAAAAGCAAAAAATTTCAGAATTGCACCTTGCAATGCGGAGAAATTACTGTTTGTGCATTTACAATATTCATTGATTTTTGCCATTGAAAAACGTCCAGAAATGATTGAAGCTACTGACTGAATGAAAGGAGCTGGCATCTCACTCTCTTTGAATCTTCTTTATCATGCTAAGAGGAGCAGGAAAAAGCAAAAAATTTCAGAATTGCACCTTGCAATGCGGAGAAATTACTGTTTGTGCATTTACAATATTCATTGATTTTTGCCATTGAAAAACGTCCAGAAATGATTGAAGCTACTGACTGAATGAAAGGAGCTGGCATCTCACTCTCTTTGAATCTTCTTTATCATGCTAAGAGGAGCAGGAAAAAGCAAAAAATTTCAGAATTGCACCTTGCAATGCGGAGAAATTACTGTTTGTGCATTTACAATATTCATTAATTTTTGCCATTGAAAAACATCATGTTATTCATATCCCAGAAATGTTTGAAGCTACTGACTGAATGAAAGAAGCTGGCATCTCACTCTCTTTGAATCTTCTTTATCATGCTAAGAGGAGCAGGAAAAAGCAAAAAATTTCAGAATTGCACCTTGCAATGCGGAGAAATTACTGTTTGTGCATTTACAATATTCATTGATTTTTGCCATTGAAAAACGTCCAGAAATGATTGAAGCTACTGACTGAATGAAAGGAGCTGGCATCTCACTCTCTTTGAATCTTCTTTATCATGCTAAGAGGAGCAGGAAAAAGCAAAAAATTTCAGAATTGCACCTTGCAATGCGGAGAAATTACTGTTTGTGCATTTACAATATTCATTGATTTTTGCCATTGAAAAACATCATGTTATTCATATACCAGAAATGTTTGAAGCTACTGACTGAATGAAAGGAGCTGGCATCTCACTCTCTTTGAATCTTCTTTATCATGCTAAGAGGAGCAGGAAAAAGCAAAAAATTTCAGAATTGCACCTTGCAATGCGGAGAAATTACTGTTTGTGCATTTACAATATTCATTGATTTTTGCCATTGAAAAACGTCCAGAAATGATTGAAGCTACTGACTGAATGAAAGGAGCTGGCATCTCATTCTCTTTGAATCTTCTTTATCATGCTAAGAGGAGCAGGAAAATGCAAGAAATTTCAGAATTGCACCTTGCAATGCGGAGAAATTACTGTTTGTGCATTTACAATATTCATTGATTTTTGCCATTGAAAAACGTCCAGAAATGATTGAAGCTACTGACTGAATGAAAGGAGCTGGCATCTCACTCTCTTTGAATCTTCTTTATCATGCTAAGAGGAGCAGGAAAAAGCAAAAAATTTCAGAATTGCACCTTGCAATGCGGAGAAATTACTGTTTGTGCATTTACAATATTCATTGATTTTTGCCATTGAAAAACGTCCAGAAATGATTGAAGCTACTGACTGAATGAAAGGAGCTGGCATCTCACTCTCTTTGAATCTTCTTTATCATGCTAAGAGGAGCAGGAAAAAGCAAAAAATTTCAGAATTGCACCTTGCAATGCGGAGAAATTACTGTTTGTGCATTTACAATATTCATTAATTTTTGCCATTGAAAAACATCATGTTATTCATATCCCAGAAATGTTTGAAGCTACTGACTGAATGAAAGAAGCTGGCATCTCACTCTCTTTGAATCTTCTTTATCATGCTAAGAGGAGCAGGAAAAAGCAAAAAATTTCAGAATTGCACCTTGCAATGCGGAGAAATTACTGTTTGTGCATTTACAATATTCATTGATTTTTGCCATTGAAAAACGTCCAGAAATGATTGAAGCTACTGACTGAATGAAAGGAGCTGGCATCTCACTCTCTTTGAATCTTCTTTATCATGCTAAGAGGAGCAGGAAAAAGCAAAAAATTTCAGAATTGCACCTTGCAATGCGGAGAAATTACTGTTTGTGCATTTACAATATTCATTGATTTTTGCCATTGAAAAACATCATGTTATTCATATACCAGAAATGTTTGAAGCTACTGACTGAATGAAAGGAGCTGGCATCTCACTCTCTTTGAATCTTCTTTATCATGCTAAGAGGAGCAGGAAAAAGCAAAAAATTTCAGAATTGCACCTTGCAATGCGGAGAAATTACTGTTTGTGCATTTACAATATTCATTGATTTTTGCCATTGAAAAACATCCAGAAATGATTGAAGCTACTGACTGAATGAAAGGAGCTGGCATCTCATTCTCTTTGAATCTTCTTTATCATGCTAAGAGGAGCAGGAAAATGCAAGAAATTTCAGAATTGCACCTTGCAATGCGGAGAAATTACTGTTTGTGCATTTACAATATTCATTGATTTTTGCCATTGAAAAACATCATGTTATTCATATACCAGAAATGATTGAAGCTACTGACTGAATGAAAGGAGCTGGCATCTCACTCTCTTTGAATCTTCTTTATCATGCTAAGAGGAGCAGGAAAAAGCAAAAAATTTCAGAATTGCACCTTGCAATGCGGAGAAATTACTGTTTGTGCATTTACAATATTCATTGATTTTTGCCATTGAAAAACGTCCAGAAATGACTGAAGCTACTGACTGAATGAAAGGAGCTGGCATCTCACTCTCTTTGAATCTTCTTTATCATGCTAAGAGGAGCAGGAAAAAGCAAAAAATTTCAGAATTGCACCTTGCAATGCGGAGAAATTACAGTTTGTGCATTTACAATATTCATTGATTTTTGCCATTGAAAAACGTCCAGAAATGATTGAAGCTACTGACTGAATGAAAGGAGCTGGCATCTCACTCTCTTTGAATCTTCTTTATCATGCTAAGAGGAGCAGGAAAAAGCAAAAAATTTCAGAATTGCAACTTGCAATGCGGAGAAACTACTGTTTGTGCATTTACAATATTCATTGATTTTTGCCATTGAAAAACATCATGTTATTCATATACCAGAAATGATTGAAGCTACTGACTGAATGAAAGGAGCTGGCATCTCACTCTCTTTGAATCTTCTTTATCATGCTAAGAGGAGCAGGAAAAAGCAAAAAATTTCAGAATTGCACCTTGCAATGCGGAGAAATTACTGTTTGTGCATTTACAATATTCATTGATTTTTGCCATTGAAAAACGTCCAGAAATGATTGAAGCTACTGACTGAATGAAAGGAGCTGGCATCTCACTCTCTTTGAATCTTCTTTATCATGCTAAGAGGAGCAGGAAAAAGCAAAAAATTTCAGAATTGCATCTTGCAATGCGGAGAAATTACTGTTTGTGCATTTACAATATTCATTGATTTTTGCCATTGAAAAACGTCCAGAAATGATTGAAGCTACTGACTGAATGAAAGGAGCTGGCATCTCACTCTCTTTGAATCTTCTTTATCATGCTAAGAGGAGCAGGAAAAAGCAAAAAATTTCAGAATTGCACCTTGCAATGCGGAGAAATTACTGTTTGTGCATTTACAATATTCATTGATTTTTGCCATTGAAAAACGTCCAGAAATGATTGAAGCTTCTGACTGAATGAAAGGAGCTGGAATCTCACTCTCTTTGAATCTTCTTTATCATGCTAAGAGGAGCAGGAAAAAGCAAAAAATTTCAGAATTGCAACTTGCAATGCGGAGAAATTACTGTTTGTGCATTTACAATATTCATTGATTTTTGCCATTGAAAAACATCATGTTATTCATATACCAGAAATGATTGAAGCTACTGACTGAATGAAAGGAGCTGGCATCTCACTCTCTTTGAATCTTCTTTATCATGCTAAGAGGAGCAGGAAAAAGCAAAAAATTTCAGAATTGCACCTTGCAATGCGGAGAAATTACTGTTTGTGCATTTACAATATTCATTGATTTTTGCCATTGAAAAACGTCCAGAAATGATTGAAGCTACTGACTGAATGAAAGGAGCTGGCATCTCACTCTCTTTGAATCTTCTTTATCATGCTAAGAGGAGCAGGAAAAAGCAAAAAATTTCAGAATTGCACCTTGCAATGCGGAGAAATTACTGTTTGTGCATTTACAATATTCATTGATTTTTGCCATTGAAAAACGTCCAGAAATGATTGAAGCTACTGACTGAATGAAAGGAGCTGGCATCTCACTCTCTTTGAATCTTCTTTATCATGCTAAGAGGAGCAGGAAAAAGCAAAAAATTTCAGAATTGCACCTTGCAATGCGGAGAAATTACTGTTTGTGCATTTACAATATTCATTGATTTTTGCAATTGAAAAACGTCCAGAAATGATTGAAGCTACTGACTGAATGAAAGGAGCTGGCATCTCACTCTCTTTGAATCTTCTTTATCATGCTAAGAGGAGCAGGAAAAAGCAAAAAATTTCAGAATTGCACCTTGCAATGCGGAGAAATTACTGTTTGTGCATTTACAATATTCATTAATTTTTGCCATTGAAAAACATCATGTTATTCATATCCCAGAAATGTTTGAAGCTACTGACTGAATGAAAGAAGCTGGCATCTCACTCTCTTTGAATCTTCTTTATCATGCTAAGAGGAGCAGGAAAAAGCAAAAAATTTCAGAATTGCACCTTGCAATGCGGAGAAATTACTGTTTGTGCATTTACAATATTCATTGATTTTTGCCATTGAAAAACGTCCAGAAATGATTGAAGCTACTGACTGAATGAAAGGAGCTGGCATCTCACTCTCTTTGAATCTTCTTTATCATGCTAAGAGGAGCAGGAAAAAGCAAAAAATTTCAGAATTGCACCTTGCAATGCGGAGAAATTACTGTTTGTGCATTTACAATATTCATTGATTTTTGCCATTGAAAAACATCATGTTATTCATATACCAGAAATGTTTGAAGCTACTGACTGAATGAAAGGAGCTGGCATCTCACTCTCTTTGAATCTTCTTTATCATGCTAAGAGGAGCAGGAAAAAGCAAAAAATTTCAGAATTGCACCTTGCAATGCGGAGAAATTACTGTTTGTGCATTTACAATATTCATTGATTTTTGCCATTGAAAAACGTCCAGAAATGATTGAAGCTACTGACTGAATGAAAGGAGCTGGCATCTCATTCTCTTTGAATCTTCTTTATCATGCTAAGAGGAGCAGGAAAATGCAAGAAATTTCAGAATTGCACCTTGCAATGCGGAGAAATTACTGTTTGTGCATTTACAATATTCATTGATTTTTGCCATTGAAAAACATCCAGAAATGATTGAAGCTACTGACTGAATGAAAGGAGCTGGCATCTCACTCTCTTTGAATCTTCTTTATCATGCTAAGAGGAGCAGGAAAAAGCAAAAAATTTCAGAATTGCACCTTGCAATGCGGAGAAATTACTGTTTGTGCATTTACAATATTCATTGATTTTTGCCATTGAAAAACATCATGTTATTCATATACCAGAAATGATTGAAGCTACTGACTGAATGAAAGGAGCTGGCATCTCACTCTCTTTGAATCTTCTTTATCATGCTGAGGAGCAGGAAAAAGCAAAAAATTTCAGAATTGCACCTTGCAATGCGGAGAAATTACTGTTTGTGCATTTACAATATTCATTGATTTTTGCATTGAAAAACGTCCAGAAATGACTGAAGCTACTGACTGAATGAAAGGAGCTGGCATCTCACTCTCTTTGAATCTTCTTTATCATGCTAAGAGGAGCAGGAAAAAGCAAAAAATTTCAGAATTGCATCTTGCAATGCGGAGAAATTACTGTTTGTGCATTTACAATATTCATTGATTTTTGCCATTGAAAAACGTCCAGAAATGATTGAAGCTACTGACTGAATGAAAGGAGCTGGCATCTCACTCTCTTTGAATCTTCTTTATCATGCTAAGAGGAGCAGGAAAAAGCAAAAAATTTCAGAATTGCACCTTGCAATGCGGAGAAATTACTGTTTGTGCATTTACAATATTCATTGATTTTTGCCATTGAAAAACATCATGTTATTCATATACCAGAAATGATTGAAGCTACTGACTGAATGAAAGGAGCTGGCATCTCACTCTCTTTGAATCTTCTTTATCATGCTAAGAGGAGCAGGAAAAAGCAAAAAATTTCAGAATTGCACCTTGCAATGCGGAGAAATTACTGTTTGTGCATTTACAATATTCATTGATTTTTGCCATTGAAAAACGTCCAGAAATGATTGAAGCTACTGACTGAATGAAAGGAGCTGGCATCTCACTCTCTTTGAATCTTCTTTATCATGCTAAGAGGAGCAGGAAAAAGCAAAAAATTTCAGAATTGCACCTTGCAATGCGGAGAAATTACTGTTTGTGCATTTACAATATTCATTGATTTTTGCCATTGAAAAACGTCCAGAAATGATTGAAGCTACTGACTGAATGAAAGGAGCTGGCATCTCACTCTCTTTGAATCTTCTTTATCATGCTAGGATTAGCAGGAAAAAGCAAAAAATTTCAGAATTGCACCTGGCAATGTGGAGATATTACTGTTTGTGCATTTACAATATTCATTGAATTTTGCCATTGAAAAACGTCCAGAAATGTTTGAAGCTACTGACTGAATGAAAGGAGCTGGCATCTCACTCTATTTGAATCTTCTTTATCATGCTAGGATTAGCAGGAAAAAGCAAAAAATTTCAGAATTGCACCTTGCAATGTGGAGATATTACTGTTTGTGCATTTACAATATTCATTGATTTTTGCCATTGAAAAACGTCCAGAAATGTTTATACCAGAAATGTTTGAAGCTACTGACTGAATGAAAGGAGCTGGCATCTCACTCTCTTTGATTCTTCTTTATCATGCTAAGAGGAGCAGGAAAAAGCAAAAAATTTCAGAATTGCACCTTGCAATGCGGAGAAATTACTGTTTGTGCATTTACAATATTCATTGATTTTTGCCATTGAAAAACGTCCAGAAATGACTGAAGCTACTGACTGAATGAAAGGAGCTGGCATCTCACTCTCTTTGAATCTTCTTTATCATGCTAAGAGGAGCAGGAAAAAGCAAAAAATTTCAGAATTGCACCTTGCAATGCGGAGAAATTACTGTTTGTGCATTTACAATATTCATTGATTTTTGCCATTGAAAAACGTCCAGAAATGATTGAAGCTACTGACTGAATGAAAGGAGCTGGCATCTCACTCTCTTTGAATCTTCTTTATCATGCTAAGAGGAGCAGGAAAAAGCAAAAAATTTCAGAATTGCACCTTGCAATGCGGAGAAATTACTGTTTGTGCATTTACAATATTCATTGATTTTTGCCATTGAAAAACATCATGTTATTCATATACCAGAAATGATTGAAGCTACTGACTGAATGAAAGAGCTGGCATCTCACTCTCTTTGAATCTTCTTTATCATGCTAAGAGGAGCAGGAAAAAGCAAAAAATTTCAGAATTGCACCTTGCAATGCGGAGAAATTACTGTTTGTGCATTTACAATATTCATTGATTTTTGCCATTGAAAAACGTCCAGAAATGATTGAAGCTACTGACTGAATGAAAGGAGCTGGCATCTCACTCTCTTTGAATCTTTTTTATCATGCTAAGAGGAGCAGGAAAAAGCAAAAAATTTCAGAATTGCATCTTGCAATGCGGAGAAATTACTGTTTGTGCATTTACAATATTCATTGATTTTTGCCATTGAAAAACGTCCAGAAATGATTGAAGCTACTGACTGAATGAAAGGAGCTGGCATCTCACTCTCTTTGAATCTTCTTTATCATGCTAAGAGGAGCAGGAAAAAGCAAAAAATTTCAGAATTGCACCTTGCAATGCGGAGAAATTACTGTTTGTGCATTTACAATATTCATTGATTTTTGCCATTGAAAAACGTCCAGAAATGATTGAAGCTACTGACTGAATGAAAGGAGCTGGAATCTCACTCTCTTTGAATCTTCTTTATCATGCTAAGAGGAGCAGGAAAAAGCAAAAAATTTCAGAATTGCAACTTGCAATGCGGAGAAATTACTGTTTGTGCATTTACAATATTCATTGATTTTTGCCATTGAAAAACATCATGTTATTCATATACCAGAAATGATTGAAGCTACTGACTGAATGAAAGGAGCTGGCATCTCACTCTCTTTGAATCTTCTTTATCATGCTAAGAGGAGCAGGAAAAAGCAAAAAATTTCAGAATTGCACCTTGCAATGCGGAGAAATTACTGTTTGTGCATTTACAATATTCATTGATTTTTGCCATTGAAAAACGTCCAGAAATGATTGAAGCTACTGACTGAATGAAAGGAGCTGGCATCTCACTCTCTTTGAATCTTCTTTATCATGCTAAGAGGAGCAGGAAAAAGCAAAAAATTTCAGAATTGCACCTTGCAATGCGGAGAAATTACTGTTTGTGCATTTACAATATTCATTGATTTTTGCCATTGAAAAACATCATGTTATTCATATACCAGAAATGTTTGAAGCTACTGACTGAATGAAAGGAGCTGGCATCTCACTCTCTTTGAATCTTCTTTATCATGCTAAGAGGAGCAGGAAAAAGCAAAAAATTTCAGAATTGCACCTTGCAATGCGGAGAAATTACTGTTTGTGCATTTACAATATTCATTGATTTTTGCCATTGAAAAACGTCCAGAAATGATTGAAGCTACTGACTGAATGAAAGGAGCTGGCATCTCACTCTCTTTGAATCTTCTTTATCATGCTAAGAGGAGCAGGAAAATGCAAGAAATTTCAGAATTGCACCTTGCAATGCGGAGAAATTACTGTTTGTGCATTTACAATATTCATTGATTTTTGCCATTGAAAAACATCCAGAAATGATTGAAGCTACTGACTGAATGAAAGGAGCTGGCATCTCACTCTCTTTGAATCTTCTTTATCATGCTAAGAGGAGCAGGAAAAAGCCAAAAATTTCAGAATTGCACCTTGCAATGCGGAGAAATTACTGTTTGTGCATTTACAATATTCATTGATTTTTGCCATTGAAAAACATCATGTTATTCATATACCAGAAATGATTGAAGCTACTGACTGAATGAAAGGAGCTGGCATCTCACTCTCTTTGAATCTTCTTTATCATGCAAAGAGGAGCAGGAAAAAGCAAAAAATTTCAGAATTGCACCTTGCAATGCGGAGAAATTACTGTTTGTGCATTTACAATATTCATTGATTTTTGCCATTGAAAAACGTCCAGAAATGATTGAAGCTACTGACTGAATGAAAGGAGCTGGCATCTCACTCTCTTTGAATCTTCTTTATCATGCTAAGAGGAGCAGGAAAAAGCAAAAAATTTCAGAATTGCACCTTGCAATGCGGAGAAATTACTGTTTGTGCATTTACAATATTCACTGATTTTTGCCATTGAAAAACGTCCAGAAATGATTGAAGCAACTGACTGAATGAAAGGAGCTGGCATCTCACTCTCTTTGAATCTTCTTTATCATGCTAAGAGGAGCAGGAAAAAGCAAAAAATTTCAGAATTGCACCTTGCAATGCGGAGAAATTACTGTTTGTGCATTTACAATATTCATTGATTTTTGCCATTGAAAAACGTCCAGAAATAATTGAAGCTACTGACTGAATGAAAGGAGCTGGCATCTCACTCTCTTTGAATCTTCTTTATCATGCTAAGAGGAGCAGGAAAAAGCAAAAAATTTCAGAATTGCAACTTGCAATGCGGAGAAATTACTGTTTGTGCATTTACAATATTCATTGATTTTTGCCATTGAAAAACATCATGTTATTCATATACCAGAAATGATTGAAGCTACTGACTGAATGAAAGGAGCTGGCATCTCACTCTCTTTGAATCTTCTTTATCATGCTAAGAGGAGCAGGAAAAAGCAAAAAATTTCAGAATTGCACCTTGCAATGCGGAGAAATTACTGTTTGTGCATTTACAATATTCATTGATTTTTGCCATTGAAAAACGTCCAGAAATGATTGAAGCTACTGACTGAATGAAAGGAGCTGGCATCTCACTCTCTTTGAATCTTCTTTATCATGCTAAGAGGAGCAGGAAAAAGCAAAAAATTTCAGAATTGCACCTTGCAATGCGGAGAAATTACTGTTTGTGCTTTTACAATATTCATTGATTTTTGCCATTGAAAAACATCATGTTATTCATATACCAGAAATGTTTGAAGCTACTGACTGAATGAAAGGAGCTGGCATCTCACTCTCTTTGAATCTTCTTTATCATGCTAAGAGGAGCAGGAAAAAGCAAAAAATTTCAGAATTGCACCTTGCAATGCGGAGAAATTACTGTTTGTGCATTTACAATATTCATTGATTTTTGCCATTGAAAAATGTCCAGAAATGATTGAAGCTGCTGACTGAATGAAAGGAGCTGGCATCTCACTCTCTTTGAATCTTCTTTATCATGCTAAGAGGAGCAGGAAAAAGCAAAAAATTTCCGAATTGCACCTTGCAATGCGGAGAAATTACTGTTTGTGCATTTACAATATTCATTGATTTTTGCCATTGAAAAACATCATGTTATTCATATACCAGAAATGATTGAAGCTACTGACTGAATGAAAGGAGCTGGCATCTCACTCTCTTTGAATCTTCTTTATCATGCTAAGAGGAGCAGGAAAAAGCAAAAAATTTCAGAATTGCACCTTGCAATGCGGAGAAATTACTGTTTGTGCATTTACAATATTCATTGATTTTTGCCATTGAAAAACGTCCAGAAATGATTGAAGCTACTGACTGAATGAAAGGAGCTGGCATCTCACTCTCTTTGAATCTTCTTTATCATGCTAAGAGGAGCAGGAAAAAGCAAAAAATTTCAGAATTGCACCTTGCAATGCGGAGAAATTACTGTTTGTGCATTTACAATATTCATTGATTTTTGCCATTGAAAAACGTCCAGAAATGATTGAAGCTACTGACTGAATGAAAGGAGCTGGCATCTCACTCTCTTTGAATCTTCTTTATCATGCTAAGAGGAGCAGGAAAAAGCAAAAAATTTCAGAATTGCACCTTGCAATGCGGAGAAATTACTGTTTGTGCATTTACAATATTCATTGATTTTTGCCATTGAAAAACATCATGTTATTCATATACCAGAAATGTTTGAAGCTACTGACTGAATGAAAGGAGCTGGCATCTCACTCTCTTTGAATCTTCTTTATCATGCTAAGAGGAGCAGGAAAAAGCAAAAAATTTCAGAATTGCACCTTGCAATGCGGAGAAATTACTGTTTGTGCATTTACAATATTCATTGATTTTTGCCATTGAAAAACGTCCAGAAATGATTGAAGCTACTGACTGAATGAAAGGAGCTGGCATCTCACTCTCTTTGAATCTTCTTTATCATGCTAAGAGGAGCAGGAAAAAGCAAAAAATTTCAGAATTGCACCTTGCAATGCGGAGAAATTACTGTTTGTGCATTTACAATATTCATTGATTTTTGCCATTGAAAAACATCATGTTATTCATATACCAGAAATGATTGAAGCTACTGACTGAATGAAAGGAGCTGGCATCTCGCTCTCTTTGAATCTTCTTTATCATGCTAAGAGGAGCAGGAAAAAGCAAAAAATTTCAGAATTGCAACTTGCAATGCGGAGAAATTACTGTTTGTGCATTTACAATATTCATTGATTTTTGCCATTGAAAAACGTCCAGAAATGATTGAAGCTACTGACTGAATGAAAGGAGCTGGCATCTCACTCTCTTTGAATCTTCTTTATCATGCTAAGAGGAGCAGGAAAAAGCAAAAAATTTCAGAATTGCACCTTGCAATGTGGAGAAATTACTGTTTGTGCATTTACAATATTCATTGATTTTTGCCATTGAAAAACATCATGTTATTCATATACCAGAAATGATTGAAGCTACTGACTGAATGAAAGGAGCTGGCATCTCACTCTCTTTGAATCTTCTTTATCATGCTAAGAGGAGCAGGAAAAAGCAAAAAATTTCAGAATTGCACCTTGCAATGCGGAGAAATTACTGTTTGTGCATTTACAATATTCATTGATTTTTGCCATTGAAAAACGTCCAGAAATGATTGAAGCTACTGACTGAATGAAAGGAGCTGGCATCTCACTCTCTTTGAATCTTCTTTATCATGCTAAGAGGAGCAGGAAAAAGCAAAAAATTTCAGAATTGCACCTTGCAATGCGGAGAAATTACTGTTTGTGCTTTTACAATATTCATTGATTTTTGCCATTGAAAAACATCATGTTATTCATATACCAGAAATGTTTGAAGCTACTGACTGAATGAAAGGAGCTGGCATCTCACTCTCTTTGAATCTTCTTTATCATGCTAAGAGGAGCAGGAAAAAGCAAAAAATTTCAGAATTGCACCTTGCAATGCGGAGAAATTACTGTTTGTGCATTTACAATATTCATTGATTTTTGCCATTGAAAAACGTCCAGAAATGATTGAAGCTACTGACTGAATGAAAGGAGCTGGCATCTCACTCTCTTTGAATCTTCTTTATCATTCTAAGAGGAGCAGGAAAAAGCAAAAAATTTCAGAATTGCACCTTGCAATGCGGAGAAATTACTGTTTGTGCATTTACAATATTCATTGATTTTTGCCATTGAAAAACGTCCAGAAATGATTGAAGCTACTGACAGAATGAAAGGAGCTGGCATCTCACTCTCTTTGAATCTTCTTTATCATGCTAAGAGGAGCAGGAAAAAGCAAAAAATTTCAGAATTGCAACTTGCAATGCGGAGAAATTACTGTTTGTGCATTTACAATATTCATTGATTTTTGCCATTGAAAAACATCATGTTATTCATATACCAGAAATGATTGAAGCTACTGACTGAATGAAAGGAGCTGGCATCTCACTCTCTTTGAATCTTCTTTATCATGCTAAGAGGAGCAGGAAAAAGCAAAAAATTTCAGAATTGCACCTTGCAATGCGGAGAAATTACTGTTTGTGCATTTACAATATTCATTGATTTTTGCCATTGAAAAACATCATGTTATTCATATACCAGAAATGTTTGAAGCTACTGACTGAATGAAAGGAGCTGGCATCGCACTCTCTTTGAATCTTCTTTATCATGCTAAGAGGAGCAGGAAAAAGCAAAAAATTTCAGAATTGCACCTTGCAATGCGGAGAAATTACTGTTTGTGCATTTACAATATTCATTGATTTTTGCCATTGAAAAACGTCCAGAAATGATTGAAGCTACTGACTGAATGAAAGGAGCTGGCATCTCACTCTCTTTGAATCTTCTTTATCATGCTAAGAGGAGCAGGAAAATGCAAGAAATTTCAGAATTGCACCTTGCAATGCGGAGAAATTACTGTTTGTGCATTTACAATATTCATTGATTTTTGCCATTGAAAAACATCCAGAAATGATTGAAGCTACTGACTGAATGAAAGGAGCTGGCATCTCACTCTCTTTGAATCTTCTTTATCATGCTAAGAGGAGCAGGAAAAAGCCAAAAATTTCAGAATTGCACCTTGCAATGCGGAGAAATTACTGTTTGTGCATTTACAATATTCATTGATTTTTGCCATTGAAAAACATCATGTTATTCATATACCAGAAATGATTGAAGCTACTGACTGAATGAAAGGAGCTGGCATCTCACTCTCTTTGAATCTTCTTTATCATGCAAAGAGGAGCAGGAAAAAGCAAAAAATTTCAGAATTGCACCTTGCAATGCGGAGAAATTACTGTTTGTGCATTTACAATATTCATTGATTTTTGCCATTGAAAAACGTCCAGAAATGATTGAAGCTACTGACTGAATGAAAGGAGCTGGCATCTCACTCTCTTTGAATCTTCTTTATCATGCTAAGAGGAGCAGGAAAAAGCAAAAAATTTCAGAATTGCACCTTGCAATGCGGAGAAATTACTGTTTGTGCATTTACAATATTCACTGATTTTTGCCTTTGAAAAACGTCCAGAAATGATTGAAGCAACTGACTGAATGAAAGGAGCTGGCATCTCACTCTCTTTGAATCTTCTTTATCATGCTAAGAGGAGCAGGAAAAAGCAAAAAATTTCAGAATTGCACCTTGCAATGCGGAGAAATTACTGTTTGTGCATTTACAATATTCATTGATTTTTGCCATTGAAAAACGTCCAGAAATAATTGAAGCTACTGACTGAATGAAAGGAGCTGGCATCTCACTCTCTTTGAATCTTCTTTATCATGCTAAGAGGAGCAGGAAAAAGCAAAAAATTTCAGAATTGCACCTTGCAATGCGGAGAAATTACTGTTTGTGCATTTACAATATTCATTGATTTTTGCCATTGAAAAACATCATGTTATTCATATACCAGAAATGATTGAAGCTACTGACTGAATGAAAGGAGCTGGAATCTCACTCTCTTTGAATCTTCTTTATCATGCTAAGAGGAGCAGGAAAAAGCAAAAAATTTCAGAATGGCACCTTGCAATGCGGAGAAATTACTGTTTGTGCATTTACAATATTCATTGATTTTTGCCATTGAAAAACGTCCAGAAATGATTGAAGCTACTGACTGAATGAAAGGAGCTGGCATCTCACTCTCTTTGAATCTTCTTTATCATGCTAAGAGGAGCAGGAAAAAGCAAAAAATTTCAGAATTGCACCTTGCAATGCGGAGAAATTACTGTTTGTGCTTTTACAATATTCATTGATTTTTGCCATTGAAACAAATCATGTTATTCATATACCAGAAATGTTTGAAGCTACTGACTGAATGAAAGGAGCTGGCATCTCACTCTCTTTGAATCTTCTTTATCATGCTAAGAGGAGCAGGAAAAAGCAAAACATTTCAGAATTGCACCTTGCAATGCGGAGAAATTACTGTTTGTGCATTTACAATATTCATTGATTTTTGCCATTGAAAAATGTCCAGAAATGATTGAAGCTGCTGACTGAATGAAAGGAGCTGGCATCTCACTCTCTTTGAATCTTCTTTATCATGCTAAGAGGAGCAGGAAAAAGCAAAAAATTTCAGAATTGCACCTTGCAATGCGGAGAAATTACTGTTTGTGCATTTACAATATTCATTGATTTTTGCCATTGAAAAACATCATGTTATTCATATACCAGAAATGATTGAAGCTACTGACTGAATGAAAGGAGCTGGCATCTCACTCTCTTTGAATCTTCTTTATCATGCTAAGAGGAGCAGGAAAAAGCAAAAAATTTCAGAATTGCACCTTGCAATGCGGAGAATTACTGTTTGTGCATTTACAATATTCATTGATTTTTGCCATTGAAAAACGTCCAGAAATGATTGAAGCTACTGACTGAATGAAAGGAGCTGGCATCTCACTCTCTTTGAATCTTCTTTATCATGCTAAGAGGAGCAGGAAAAAGCAAAAAATTTCAGAATTGCACCTTGCAATGCGGAGAAATTACTGTTTGTGCATTTACAATATTCATTGATTTTTGCCATTGAAAAACGTCCAGAAATGATTGAAGCTACTGACTGAATGAAAGGAGCTGGCATCTCACTCTCTTTGAATCTTCTTTATCATGCTAAGAGGAGCAGGAAAAAGCAAAAAATTTCAGAATTGCACCTTGCAATGCGGAGAAATTACTGTTTGTGCATTTACAATATTCATTGATTTTTGCCATTGAAAAACATCATGTTATTCATATACCAGAAATGTTTGAAGCTACTGACTGAATGAAAGGAGCTGGCATCTCACTCTCTTTGAATCTTCTTTATCATGCTAAGAGGAGCAGGAAAAAGCAAAAAATTTCAGAATTGCACCTTGCAATGCGGAGAAATTACTGTTTGTGCATTTACAATATTCATTGATTTTTGCCATTGAAAAACGTCCAGAAATGATTGAAGCTACTGACTGAATGAAAGGAGCTGGCATCTCACTCTCTTTGAATCTTCTTTATCATGCTAAGAGGAGCAGGAAAAAGCAAAAAATTTCAGAATTGCACCTTGCAATGCGGAGAAATTACTGTTTGTGCATTTACAATATTCATTGATTTTTGCCATTGAAAAACATCATGTTATTCATATACCAGAAATGATTGAAGCTACTGACTGAATGAAAGGAGCTGGCATCTCGCTCTCTTTGAATCTTCTTTATCATGCTAAGAGGAGCAGGAAAAAGCAAAAAATTTCAGAATTGCACCTTGCAATGCGGAGAAATTACTGTTTGTGCATTTACAATATTCATTGATTTTTGCCATTGAAAAACGTCCAGAAGAGATTGAAGCTACTGACTGAATGAAAGGAGCTGGCATCTCACTCTCTTTGAATCTTCTTTATCATGCTAAGAGGAGCAGGAAAAAGCAAAAAATTTCAGAATTGCACCTTGCAATGTGGAGAAATTACTGTTTGTGCATTTACAATATTCATTGATTTTTGCCATTGAAAAACATCATGTTATTCATATACCAGAAATGATTGAAGCTACTGACTGAATGAAAGGAGCTGGCATCTCACTCTCTTTGAATCTTCTTTATCATGCTAAGAGGAGCAGGAAAAAGCAAAAAATTTCAGAATTGCACCTTGCAATGCGGAGAAATTACTGTTTGTGCATTTACAATATTCATTGATTTTTGCCATTGAAAAACGTCCAGAAATGATTGAAGCTACTGACTGAATGAAAGGAGCTGGCATCTCACTCTCTTTGAATCTTCTTTATCATGCTAAGAGGAGCAGGAAAAAGCAAAAAATTTCAGAATTGCACCTTGCAATGCGGAGAAATTACTGTTTGTGCATTTACAATATTCATTGATTTTTGCCATTGAAAAACGTCCAGAAATGATTGAAGCTACTGACTGAATGAAAGGAGCTGGCATCTCACTCTCTTTGAATCTTCTTTATCATGCTAAGAGGAGCAGGAAAAAGCAAAAAATTTCAGAATTGCAACTTGCAATGCGGAGAAATTACTGTTTGTGCATTTACAATATTCATTGATTTTTGCCATTGAAAAACATCATGTTATTCATATACCAGAAATGATTGAAGCTACTGACTGAATGAAAGGAGCTGGCATCTCACTCTCTTTGAATCTTCTTTATCATGCTAAGAGGAGCAGGAAAAAGCAAAAAATTTCAGAATTGCACCTTGCAATGCGGAGAAATTACTGTTTGTGCATTTACAATATTCATTGATTTTTGCCATTGAAAAACGTCCAGAAATGATTGAAGCTACTGACTGAATGAAAGGAGCTGGCATCTCACTCTCTTTGAATCTTCTTTATCATGCTAAGAGGAGCAGGAAAAAGCAAAAAATTTCAGAATTGCACCTTGCAATGCGGAGAAATTACTGTTTGTGCATTTACAATATTCATTGATTTTTGCCATTGAAAAACGTCCAGAAATGATTGAAGCTACTGACTGAATGAAAGGAGCTGGCATCTCACTCTCTTTGAATCTTCTTTATCATGCTAAGAGGAGCAGGAAAAAGCAAAAAATTTCAGAATTGCACCTTGCAATGCGGAGAAATTACTGTTTGTGCATTTAAAATATTCATTAATTTTTGCCATTGAAAAACATCATGTTATTCATATCCCAGAAATGTTTGAAGCTACTGACTGAATGAAAGAAGCTGGCATCTCACTCTCTTTGAATCTTCTTTACCATGCTAAGAGGAGCAGGAAAAAGCAAAAAATTTCAGAATTGCACCTTGCAATGCGGAGAAATTACTGTTTGTGCATTTACAATATTCATTGATTTTTGCCATTGAAAAACGTCCAGAAATGATTGAAGCTACTGACTGAATGAAAGGAGCTGGCATCTCACTCTCTTTGAATCTTCTTTATCATGCTAAGAGGAGCAGGAAAAAGCAAAAAATTTCAGAATTGCACCTTGCAATGCGGAGAAATTACTGTTTGTGCATTTACAATATTCATTGATTTTTGCCATTGAAAAACATCATGTTATTCATATACCAGAAATGTTTGAAGCTACTGACTGAATGAAAGGAGCTGGCATCTCACTCTCTTTGAATCTTCTTTATCATGCTAAGAGGAGCAGGAAAAAGCAAAAAATTTCAGAATTGCACCTTGCAATGCGGAGAAATTACTGTTTGTGCATTTACAATATTCATTGATTTTTGCCATTGAAAAACGTCATGTTATTCATATACCATTAATGATTGAAGCTACTGACTGAATGAAAGGAGCTGGCATCTCACTCTCTTTGAATCTTCTTTATCATGCTAAGAGGAGCAGGAAAAAGCAAAAAATTTCAGAATTGCACCTTGCAATGCGGAGAAATTACTGTTTGTGCATTTACAATATTCATTGATTTTTGCCATTGAAAAACGTCCAGAAATGATTGAAGCTACTGACTGAATGAAAGGAGCTGGCATCTCACTCTCTTTGAATCTTCTTTATCATGCTAAGAGGAGCAGGAAAAAGCAAAAAATTTCAGAATTGCACCTTGCAATGCGGAGAAATTACTGTTTGTGCTTTTACAATATTCATTGATTTTTGCCATTGAAAAACATCATGTTATTCATATACCAGAAATGTTTGAAGCTACTGACTGAATGAAAGGAGCTGGCATCTCACTCTCTTTGAATCTTCTTTATCATGCTAAGAGGAGCAGGAAAAAGCAAAAAATTTCAGAATTGCACCTTGCAATGCGGAGAAATTACTGTTTGTGCATTTACAATATTCATTGATTTTTGCCATTGAAAAATGTCCAGAAATGATTGAAGCTGCTGACTGAATATAAGGAGCTGGCATCTCACTCTCTTTGAATCTTCTTTATCATGCTAAGAGGAGCAGGAAAAAGCAAAAAATTTCAGAATTGCACCTTGCAATGCGGAGAAATTACTGTTTGTGCATTTACAATATTCATTGATTTTTGCCATTGAAAAACATCATGTTATTCATATACCAGAAATGATTGAAGCTACTGACTGAATGAAAGGAGCTGGCATCTCACTCTCTTTGAATCTTCTTTATCATGCTAAGAGGAGCAGGAAAAAGCAAAAAATTTCAGAATTGCACCTTGCAATGCGGAGAAATTACTGTTTGTGCATTTACAATATTCATTGATTTTTGCCATTGAAAAACGTCCAGAAATGATTGAAGCTACTGACTGAATGAAAGGAGCTGGCATCTCACTCTCTTTGAATCTTCTTTATCATGCTAAGAGGAGCAGGAAAAAGCAAAAAATTTCAGAATTGCACCTTGCAATGCGGAGAAATTACTGTTTGTGCATTTACAATATTCATTGATTTTTGCCATTGAAAAACGTCCAGAAATGATTGAAGCTACTGACTGAATGAAAGGAGCTGGCATCTCACTCTCTTTGAATCTTCTTTATCATGCTAAGAGGAGCAGGAAAAAGCAAAAAATTTCAGAATTGCACCTTGCAATGCGGAGAAATTACTGTTTGTGCATTTACAATATTCATTGATTTTTGCCATTGAAAAACATCATGTTATTCATATACCAGAAATGTTTGAAGCTACTGACTGAATGAAAGGAGCTGGCATCTCACTCTCTTTGAATCTTCTTTATCATGCTAAGAGGAGCAGGAAAAAGCAAAAAATTTCAGAATTGCACCTTGCAATGCGGAGAAATTACTGTTTGTGCATTTACAATATTCATTGATTTTTGCCATTGAAAAACGTCCAGAAATGATTGAAGCTACTGACTGAATGAAAGGAGCTGGCATCTCACTCTCTTTGAATCTTCTTTATCATGCTAAGAGGAGCAGGAAAAAGCAAAAAATTTCAGAATTGCACCTTGCAATGCGGAGAAATTACTGTTTGTGCATTTACAATATTCATTGATTTTTGCCATTGAAAAACATCATGTTATTCATATACCAGAAATGATTGAAGCTACTGACTGAATGAAAGGAGCTGGCATCTCGCTCTCTTTGAATCTTCTTTATCATGCTAAGAGGAGCAGGAAAAAGCAAAAAATTTCAGAATTGCACCTTGCAATGCGGAGAAATTACTGTTTGTGCATTTACAATATTCATTGATTTTTGCCATTGAAAAACGTCCAGAAATGATTGAAGCTACTGACTGAATGAAAGGAGCTGGCATCTCACTCTCTTTGAATCTTCTTTATCATGCTAAGAGGAGCAGGAAAAAGCAAAAAATTTCAGAATTGCACCTTGCAATGTGGAGAAATTACTGTTTGTGCATTTACAATATTCATTGATTTTTGCCATTGAAAAACATCATGTTATTCATATACCAGAAATGATTGAAGCTACTGACTGAATGAAAGGAGCTGGCATCTCACTCTCTTTGAATCTTCTTTATCATGCTAAGAGGAGCAGGAAAAAGCAAAAAATTTCAGAATTGCACCTTGCAATGCGGAGAAATTACTGTTTGTGCATTTACAATATTCATTGATTTTTGCCATTGAAAAACGTCCAGAAATGATTGAAGCTACTGACTGAATGAAAGGAGCTGGCATCTCACTCTCTTTGAATCTTCTTTATCATGCTAAGAGGAGCAGGAAAAAGCAAAAAATTTCAGAATTGCACCTTGCAATGCGGAGAAATTACTGTTTGTGCATTTACAATATTCATTAATTTTTGCCATTGAAAAACATCATGTTATTCATATCCCAGAAATGTTTGAAGCTACTGACTGAATGAAAGGAGCTGGCATCTCACTCTCTTTGAATATTCTTTATCATGCTAAGAGGAGCAGGAAAAAGCAAAAAATTTCAGAATTGCACCTTGCAATGCGGAGAAATTACTGTTTGTGCATTTACAATATTCATTGATTTTTGCCATTGAAAAACGTCCAGAAATGATTGAAGCTACTGACTGAATGAAAGGAGCTGGCATCTCACTCTCTTTGAATCTTCTTTATCATGCTAAGAGGAGCAGGAAAATGCAAGAAATTTCAGAATTGCACCTTGCAATGCGGAGAAATTACTGTTTGTGCATTTACAATATTCATTGATTTTTGCCATTGAAAAACATCCAGAAATGATTGAAGCTACTGACTGAATGAAAGGAGCTGGCATCTCACTCTCTTTGAATCTTCTTTATCATGCTAAGAGGAGCAGGAAAAGGCCAAAAATTTCAGAATTGCACCTTGCAATGCGGAGAAATTACTGTTTGTGCATTTACAATATTCATTGATTTTTGCCATTGAAAAACATCATGTTATTCATATACCAGAAATGATTAAAGCTACTGACTGAATGAAAGGAGCTGGCATCTCACTCTCTTTGAATCTTCTTTATCATGCAAAGAGGAGCAGGAAAAAGCAAAAAATTTCAGAATTGCACCTTGCAATGCGGAGAAATTACTGTTTGTGCATTTACAATATTCATTGATTTTTGCCATTGAAAAACGTCCAGAAATGATTGAAGCTACTGACTGAATGAAAGGAGCTGGCATCTCACTCTCTTTGAATCTTCTTTATCATGCTAAGAGGAGCAGGAAAAAGCAAAAAATTTCAGAATTGCACCTTGCAATGCGGAGAAATTACTGTTTGTGCATTTACAATATTCATTGATTTTTGCCATTGAAAAACGTCCAGAAATGATTGAAGCAACTGACTGAATGAAAGGAGCTGGCATCTCACTCTCTTTGAATCTTCTTTATCATGCTAAGAGGAGCAGGAAAAAGCAAAAAATTTCAGAATTGCACCTTGCAATGCGGAGAAATTACTGTTTGTGCATTTACAATATTCATTGATTTTTGCCATTGAAAAACGTCCAGAAATAATTGAAGCTACTGACTGAATGAAAGGAGCTGGCATCTCACTCTCTTTGAATCTTCTTTATCATGCTAAGAGGAGCAGGAAAAAGCAAAAAATTTCAGAATTGCAACTTGCAATGCGGAGAAATTACTGTTTGCGCATTTACAATATTCATTGATTTTTGCCATTGAAAAACATCATGTTATTCATATACCAGAAATGATTGAAGCTACTGACTGAATGAAAGGAGCTGGCATCTCACTCTCTTTGAATCTTCTTTATCATGCTAAGAGGAGCAGGAAAAAGCAAAAAATTTCAGAATTGCACCTTGCAATGCGGAGAAATTACTGTTTGTGCATTTACAATATTCATTGATTTTTGCCATTGAAAAACGTCCAGAAATGATTGAAGCTACTGACTGAATGAAAGGAGCTGGCATCTCACTCTCTTTGAATCTTCTTTATCATGCTAAGAGGAGCAGGAAAAAGCAAAAAATTTCAGAATTGCACCTTGCAATGCGGAGAAATTACTGTTTGTGCTTTTACAATATTCATTGATTTTTGCCATTGAAAAACATCATGTTATTCATATACCAGAAATGTTTGAAGCTACTGACTGAATGAAAGGAGCTGGCATCTCACTCTCTTTGAATCTTCTTTATCATGCTAAGAGGAGCAGGAAAAAGCAAAAAATTTCAGAATTGCACCTTGCAATGCGGAGAAATTACTGTTTGTGCATTTACAATATTCATTGATTTTTGCCATTGAAAAATGTCCAGAAATGATTGAAGCTGCTGACTGAATGAAAGGAGCTGGCATCTCACTCTCTTTGAATCTTCTTTATCATGCTAAGAGGAGCAGGAAAAAGCAAAAAATTTCAGAATTGCACCTTGCAATGCGGAGAAATTACTGTTTGTGCATTTACAATATTCATTGATTTTTGCCATTGAAAAACATCATGTTATTCATATACCAGAAATGATTGAAGCTACTGACTGAATGAAAGGAGCTGGCATCTCACTCTCTTTGAATCTTCTTTATCATGCTAAGAGGAGCAGGAAAAAGCAAAAAATTTCAGAATTGCACCTTGCAATGCGGAGAAATTACTGTTTGTGCATTTACAATATTCATTGATTTTTGCCATTGAAAAACGTCCAGAAATGATTGAAGCTACTGACTGAATGAAAGGAGCTGGCATCTCACTCTCTTTGAATCTTCTTTATCATGCTAAGAGGAGCAGGAAAAAGCAAAAAATTTCAGAATTGCACCTTGCAATGCGGAGAAATTACTGTTTGTGCATTTACAATATTCATTGATTTTTGCCATTGAAAAACGTCCAGAAATGATTGAAGCTACTGACTGAATGAAAGGAGCTGGCATCTCACTCTCTTTGAATCTTCTTTATCATGCTAAGAGGAGCAGGAAAAAGCAAAAAATTTCAGAATTGCACCTTGCAATGCGGAGAAATTACTGTTTGTGCATTTACAATATTCATTAATTTTTGCCATTGAAAAACATCATGTTATTCATATCCCAGAAATGTTTGAAGCTACTGACTGAATGAAAGGAGCTGGCATCTCACTCTCTTTGAATCTTCTTTATCATGCTAAGAGGAGCAGGAAAAAGCAAAAAATTTCAGAATTGCACCTTGCAATGCGGAGAAATTACTGTTTGTGCATTTACAATATTCATTGATTTTTGCCATTGAAAAACGTCCAGAAATGATTGAAGCTACTGACTGAATGAAAGGAGCTGGCATCTCACTCTCTTTGAATCTTCTTTATCATGCTAAGAGGAGCAGGAAAATGCAAGAAATTTCAGAATTGCACCTTGCAATGCGGAGAAATTACTGTTTGTGCATTTACAATATTCATTGATTTTTGCCATTGAAAAACATCCAGAAATGATTGAAGCTACTGACTGAATGAAAGGAGCTGGCATCTCACTCTCTTTGAATCTTCTTTATCATGCTAAGAGGAGCAGGAAAAGGCCAAAAATTTCAGAATTGCACCTTGCAATGCGGAGAAATTACTGTTTGTGCATTTACAATATTCATTGATTTTTGCCATTGAAAAACATCATGTTATTCATATACCAGAAATGATTAAAGCTACTGACTGAATGAAAGGAGCTGGCATCTCACTCTCTTTGAATCTTCTTTATCATGCAAAGAGGAGCAGGAAAAAGCAAAAAATTTCAGAATTGCACCTTGCAATGCGGAGAAATTACTGTTTGTGCATTTACAATATTCATTGATTTTTGCCATTGAAAAACGTCCAGAAATGATTGAAGCTACTGACTGAATGAAAGGAGCTGGCATCTCACTCTCTTTGAATCTTCTTTATCATGCTAAGAGGAGCAGGAAAAAGCAAAAAATTTCAGAATTGCACCTTGCAATGCGGAGAAATTACTGTTTGTGCATTTACAATATTCATTGATTTTTGCCATTGAAAAACGTCCAGAAATGATTGAAGCAACTGACTGAATGAAAGGAGCTGGCATCTCACTCTCTTTGAATCTTCTTTATCATGCTAAGAGGAGCAGGAAAAAGCAAAAAATTTCAGAATTGCACCTTGCAATGCGGAGAAATTACTGTTTGTGCATTTACAATATTCATTGATTTTTGCCATTGAAAAACGTCCAGAAATAATTGAAGCTACTGACTGAATGAAAGGAGCTGGCATCTCACTCTCTTTGAATCTTCTTTATCATGCTAAGAGGAGCAGGAAAAAGCAAAAAATTTCAGAATTGCAACTTGCAATGCGGAGAAATTACTGTTTGCGCATTTACAATATTCATTGATTTTTGCCATTGAAAAACATCATGTTATTCATATACCAGAAATGATTGAAGCTACTGACTGAATGAAAGGAGCTGGCATCTCACTCTCTTTGAATCTTCTTTATCATGCTAAGAGGAGCAGGAAAAAGCAAAAAATTTCAGAATTGCACCTTGCAATGCGGAGAAATTACTGTTTGTGCATTTACAATATTCATTGATTTTTGCCATTGAAAAACGTCCAGAAATGATTGAAGCTACTGACTGAATGAAAGGAGCTGGCATCTCACTCTCTTTGAATCTTCTTTATCATGCTAAGAGGAGCAGGAAAAAGCAAAAAATTTCAGAATTGCACCTTGCAATGCGGAGAAATTACTGTTTGTGCTTTTACAATATTCATTGATTTTTGCCATTGAAAAACATCATGTTATTCATATACCAGAAATGTTTGAAGCTACTGACTGAATGAAAGGAGCTGGCATCTCACTCTCTTTGAATCTTCTTTATCATGCTAAGAGGAGCAGGAAAAAGCAAAAAATTTCAGAATTGCACCTTGCAATGCGGAGAAATTACTGTTTGTGCATTTACAATATTCATTGATTTTTGCCATTGAAAAATGTCCAGAAATGATTGAAGCTGCTGACTGAATGAAAGGAGCTGGCATCTCACTCTCTTTGAATCTTCTTTATCATGCTAAGAGGAGCAGGAAAAAGCAAAAAATTTCAGAATTGCACCTTGCAATGCGGAGAAATTACTGTTTGTGCATTTACAATATTCATTGATTTTTGCCATTGAAAAACATCATGTTATTCATATACCAGAAATGATTGAAGCTACTGACTGAATGAAAGGAGCTGGCATCTCACTCTCTTTGAATCTTCTTTATCATGCTAAGAGGAGCAGGAAAAAGCAAAAAATTTCAGAATTGCACCTTGCAATGCGGAGAAATTACTGTTTGTGCATTTACAATATTCATTGATTTTTGCCATTGAAAAACGTCCAGAAATGATTGAAGCTACTGACTGAATGAAAGGAGCTGGCATCTCACTCTCTTTGAATCTTCTTTATCATGCTAAGAGGAGCAGGAAAAAGCAAAAAATTTCAGAATTGCACCTTGCAATGCGGAGAAATTACTGTTTGTGCATTTACAATATTCATTGATTTTTGCCATTGAAAAACGTCCAGAAATGATTGAAGCTACTGACTGAATGAAAGGAGCTGGCATCTCACTCTCTTTGAATCTTCTTTATCATGCTAAGAGGAGCATTAAAAAGCAAAAAATTTCAGAATTGCACCTTGCAATGCGGAGAAATTACTGTTTGTGCATTTACAATATTCATTGATTTTTGCCATTGAAAAACATCATGTTATTCATATACCAGAAATGTTTGAAGCTACTGACTGAATGAAAGGAGCTGGCATCTCACTCTCTTTGAATCTTCTTTATCATGCTAAGAGGAGCAGGAAAAAGCAAAAAATTTCAGAATTGCACCTTGCAATGCGGAGAAATTACTGTTTGTGCATTTACAATATTCATTGATTTTTGCCATTGAAAAACGTCCAGAAATGATTGAAGCTACTGACTGAATGAAAGGAGCTGGCATCTCACTCTCTTTGAATCTTCTTTATCATGCTAAGAGGAGCAGGAAAAAGCAAAAAATTTCAGAATTGCACCTTGCAATGCGGAGAAATTACTGTTTGTGCATTTACAATATTCATTGATTTTTGCCATTGAAAAACGTCCAGAAATGATTGAAGCTACTGACTGAATGAAAGGAGCTGGCATCTCACTCTCTTTGAATCTTCTTTATCATGCTAAGAGGAGCAGGAAAAAGCAAAAAATTTCAGAATTGCACCTTGCAATGCGGAGAAATTACTGTTTGTGCTTTTACAATATTCATTGATTTTTGCCATTGAAAAACATCATGTTATTCATATACCAGAAATGTTTGAAGCTACTGACTGAATGAAAGGAGCTGGCATCTCACTCTCTTTGAATCTTCTTTATCATGCTAAGAGGAGCAGGAAAAAGCAAAAAATTTCAGAATTGCACCTTGCAATGCGGAGAAATTACTGTTTGTGCATTTACAATATTCATTGATTTTTGCCATTGAAAAATGTCCAGAAATGATTGAAGCTGCTGACTGAATGAAAGGAGCTGGCATCTCACTCTCTTTGAATCTTCTTTATCATGCTAAGAGGAGCAGGAAAAAGCAAAACATTTCAGAATTGCACCTTGCAATGCGGAGAAATTACTGTTTGTGCATTTACAATATTCATTGATTTTTGCCATTGAAAAACATCATGTTATTCATATACCAGAAATGATTGAAGCTACTGACTGAATGAAAGGAGCTGGCATCTCACTCTCTTTGAATCTTCTTTATCATGCTAACAGGAGCAGGAAAAAGCAAAAAATTTCAGAATTGCACCTTGCAATGCGGAGAAATTACTGTTTGTGCATTTACAATATTCATTGATTTTTGCCATTGAAAAACGTCCAGAAATGATTAAAGCTACTGACTGAATGAAAGGAGCTGGCATCTCACTCTCTTTGAATCTTCTTTATCATGCTAAGAGGAGCAGGAAAAAGCAAAAAATTTCAGAATTGCACCTTGCAATGCGGAGAAATTACTGTTTGTGCATTTACAATATTCATTGATTTTTGCCATTGAAAAACGTCCAGAAATGATTGAAGCTACTGACTGAATGAAAGGAGCTGGCATCTCACTCTCTTTGAATCTTCTTTATCATGCTAAGAGGAGCATTAAAAAGCAAAAAATTTCAGAATTGCACCTTGCAATGCGGAGAAATTACTGTTTGTGCATTTACAATATTCATTGATTTTTGCCATTGAAAAACATCATGTTATTCATATACCAGAAATGTTTGAAGCTACTGACTGAATGAAAGGAGCTGGCATCTCACTCTCTTTGAATCTTCTTTATCATGCTAAGAGGAGCAGGAAAAAGCAAAAAATTTCAGAATTGCACCTTGCAATGCGGAGAAATTACTGTTTGTGCATTTACAATATTCATTGATTTTTGCCATTGAAAAACGTCCAGAAATGATTGAAGCTACTGACTGAATGAAAGGAGCTGGCATCTCACTCTCTTTGAATCTTCTTTATCATGCTAAGAGGAGCAGGAAAAAGCAAAAAATTTCAGAATTGCACCTTGCAATGCGGAGAAATTACTGTTTGTGCATTTACAATATTCATTGATTTTTGCCATTGAAAAACATCATGTTATTCATATACCAGAAATGATTGAAGCTACTGACTGAATGAAAGGAGCTGGCATCTCGCTCTCTTTGAATCTTCTTTATCATGCTAAGAGGAGCAGGAAAAAGCAAAAAATTTCAGAATTGCACCTTGCAATGCGGAGAAATTACTGTTTGTGCATTTACAATATTCATTGATTTTTGCCATTGAAAAACGTCCAGAAATGATTGAAGCTACTGACTGAATGAAAGGAGCTGGCATCTCACTCTCTTTGAATCTTCTTTATCATGCTAAGAGGAGCAGGAAAAAGCAAAAAATTTCAGAATTGCACCTTGCAATGTGGAGAAATTACTGTTTGTGCATTTACAATATTCATTGATTTTTGCCATTGAAAAACATCATGTTATTCATATACCAGAAATGATTGAAGCTACTGACTGAATGAAAGGAGCTGGCATCTCACTCTCTTTGAATCTTCTTTATCATGCTAAGAGGAGCAGGAAAAAGCAAAAAATTTCAGAATTGCACCTTGCAATGCGGAGAAATTACTGTTTGTGCATTTACAATATTCATTGATTTTTGCCATTGAAAAACGTCCAGAAATGATTGAAGCTACTGACTGAATGAAAGGAGCTGGCATCTCACTCTCTTTGAATCTTCTTTATCATGCTAAGAGGAGCAGGAAAAAGCAAAAAATTTCAGAATTGCACCTTGCAATGCGGAGAAATTACTGTTTGTGCTTTTACAATATTCATTGATTTTTGCCATTGAAAAACATCATGTTATTCATATACCAGAAATGTTTGAAGCTACTGACTGAATGAAAGGAGCTGGCATCTCACTCTCTTTGAATCTTCTTTATCATGCTAAGAGGAGCAGGAAAAAGCAAAAAATTTCAGAATTGCACCTTGCAATGCGGAGAAATTACTGTTTGTGCATTTACAATATTCATTGATTTTTGCCATTGAAAAACGTCCAGAAATGATTGAAGCTACTGACTGAATGAAAGGAGCTGGCATCTCACTCTCTTTGAATCTTCTTTATCATGCTAAGAGGAGCAGGAAAAAGCAAAAAATTTCAGAATTGCAACTTGCAATGCGGAGAAATTACTGTTTGTGCATTTACAATATTCATTGATTTTTGCCATTGAAAAACATCATGTTATTCATATACCAGAAATGATTGAAGCTACTGACTGAATGAAAGGAGCTGGCATCTCACTCTCTTTGAATCTTCTTTATCATGCTAAGAGGAGCAGGAAAAAGCAAAAAATTTCAGAATTGCACCTTGCAATGCGGAGAAATTACTGTTTGTGCATTTACAATATTCATTGATTTTTGCCATTGAAAAACGTCCAGAAATGATTGAAGCTACTGACTGAATGAAAGGAGCTGGCATCTCACTCTCTTTGAATCTTCTTTATCATGCTAAGAGGAGCAGGAAAAAGCAAAAAATTTCAGAATTGCACCTTGCAATGCGGAGAAATTACTGTTTGTGCTTTTACAATATTCATTGATTTTTGCCATTGAAAAACATCATGTTATTCATATACCAGAAATGTTTGAAGCTACTGACTGAATGAAAGGAGCTGGCATCTCACTCTCTTTGAATCTTCTTTATCATGCTAAGAGGAGCAGGAAAAAGCAAAAAATTTCAGAATTGCACCTTGCAATGCGGAGAAATTACTGTTTGTGCATTTACAATATTCATTGATTTTTGCCATTGAAAAACGTCCAGAAATGATTGAAGCTACTGACTGAATGAAAGGAGCTGGCATCTCACTCTCTTTGAATCTTCTTTATCATGCTAAGAGGAGCAGGAAAAAGCAAAAAATTTCAGAATTGCACCTTGCAATGCGGAGAAATTACTGTTTGTGCATTTACAATATTCATTGATTTTTGCCACTGAAAAACGTCCAGAAATGATTGAAGCTACTGACTGAATGAAAGGAGCTGGCATCTCACTCTCTTTGAATCTTCTTTATCATGCTAAGAGGAGCAGGAAAAAGCAAAAAAATTCAGAATTGCACCTTGCAATGCGGAGAAATTACTGTTTGTGCATTTACAATATTCATTGATTTTTGCCATTGAAAAACATCATGTTATTCATATACCAGAAATGATTGAAGCTACTGACTGAATGAAAGGAGCTGGCATCTTACTCTCTTTGAATCTTCTTTGTCATGCTAAGAGGAGCAGGAAAAAGCAAAAAATTTCAGAATTGCACCTTGCAATGCGGAGAAATTACTGTTTGTGCATTTACAATATTCATTGATTTTTGCCATTGAAAAACGTCCAGAAATGATTGAAGGTACTGACTGAATGAAAGGAGCTGGCATCTCACTCTCTTTGAATCTTCTTTATCAGTCTAAGAGGAGCAGGAAAAAGCAAAAAATTTCAGAATTGCACCTTGCAATGCGGAGAAATTACTGTTTGTGCATTTACAATATTCATTGATTTTTGCCATTGAAAAACGTCCAGAAATGATTGAAGCTACTGACTGAATGAAAGGAGCTGGCATCTCACTCTCTTTGAATCTTCTTTATCATGCTAAGAGGAGCAGGAAAAAGCAAAAAATTTCAGAATTGCACCTTGCAATGCGGAGAAATTACTGTTTGTGCATTTACAATACTCATTGATTTTTGCCATTGAAAAACATCATGTTATTCATATATCAGAAATGTTTGTAGCTACTGACTGAATGAAAGGAGCTGGCATCTCACTCTCTTTGAATCTTCTTTATCATGCTAAGAGGAGCAGGAAAAAGCAAAAAATTTCAGAATTGCACCTTGCAATGCGGAGAAATTACTGTTTGTGCATTTACAATATTCATTGATTTTTGCCATTGAAAAACGTCCAGAAATGATTGAAGCTACTGACTGAATGAAAGGAGCTGGCATCTCACTCTCTTTGAATCTTCTTTATCATGCTAAGAGGAGCAGGAAAAAGCAAAAAATTTCAGAATTGCACCTTGCAATGCGGAGAAATTACTGTTTGTGCTTTTACAATATTCATTGATTTTTGCCATTGAAAAACATCATGTTATTCATATACCAGAAATGTTTGAAGCTACTGACTGAATGAAAGGAGCTGGCATCTCACTCTCTTTGAATCTTCTTTATCATGCTAAGAGGAGCAGGAAAAAGCAAAAAATTTCAGAATTGCACCTTGCAATGCGGAGAAATTACTGTTTGTGCATTTACAATATTCATTGATTTTTGCCATTGAAAAATGTCCAGAAATGATTGAAGCTGCTGACTGAATGAAAGGAGCTGGCATCTCACTCTCTTTGAATCTTCTTTATCATGCTAAGAGGAGCAGGAAAAAGCAAAAAATTTCAGAATTGCACCTTGCAATGCGGAGAAATTACTGTTTGTGCATTTACAATATTCATTGATTTTTGCCATTGAAAAACATCATGTTATTCATATACCAGAAATGATTGAAGCTACTGACTGAATGAAAGGAGCTGGCATCTCACTCTCTTTGAATCTTCTTTATCATGCTAAGAGGAGCAGGAAAAAGCAAAAAATTTCAGAATTGCACCTTGCAATGCGGAGAAATTACTGTTTGTGCATTTACAATATTCATTGATTTTTGCCATTGAAAAACGTCCAGAAATGATTGAAGCTACTGACTGAATGAAAGGAGCTGGCATCTCACTCTCTTTGAATCTTCTTTATCATGCTAAGAGGAGCAGGAAAAAGCAAAAAATTTCAGAATTGCACCTTGCAATGCGGAGAAATTACTGTTTGTGCATTTACAATATTCATTGATTTTTGCCATTGAAAAACGTCCAGAAATGATTGAAGCTACTGACTGAATGAAAGGAGCTGGCATCTCACTCTCTTTGAATCTTCTTTATCATGCTAAGAGGAGCAGGAAAAAGCAAAAAATTTCAGAATTGCACCTTGCAATGCGGAGAAATTACTGTTTGTGCATTTACAATATTCATTGATTTTTGCCATTGAAAAACATCATGTTATTCATATACCAGAAATGTTTGAAGCTACTGACTGAATGAAAGGAGCTGGCATCTCACTCTCTTTGAATCTTCTTTATCATGCTAAGAGGAGCAGGAAAAAGCAAAAAATTTCAGAATTGCACCTTGCAATGCGGAGAAATTACTGTTTGTGCATTTACAATATTCATTGATTTTTGCCATTGAAAAACGTCCAGAAATGATTGAAGCTACTGACTGAATGAAAGGAGCTGGCATCTCACTCTCTTTGAATCTTCTTTATCATGCTAAGAGGAGCAGGAAAAAGCAAAAAATTTCAGAATTGCACCTTGCAATGCGGAGAAATTACTGTTTGTGCATTTACAATATTCATTGATTTTTGCCATTGAAAAACATCATGTTATTCATATACCAGAAATGATTGAAGCTACTGACTGAATGAAAGGAGCTGGCATTTCGCTCTCTTTGAATCTTCTTTATCATGCTAAGAGGAGCAGGAAAAAGCAAAAAATTTCAGAATTGCACCTTGCAATGCGGAGAAATTACTGTTTGTGCATTTACAATATTCATTGATTTTTGCCATTGAAAAACGTCCAGAAATGATTGAAGCTACTGACTGAATGAAAGGAGCTGGCATCTCACTCTCTTTGAATCTTCTTTATCATGCTAAGAGGAGCAGGAAAAAGCAAAAAATTTCAGAATTGCACCTTGCAATGTGGAGAAATTACTGTTTGTGCATTTACAATATTCATTGATTTTTGCCATTGAAAAACATCATGTTATTCATATACCAGAAATGATTGAAGCTACTGACTGAATGAAAGGAGCTGGCATCTCACTCTCTTTGAATCTTCTTTATCATGCTAAGAGGAGCAGGAAAAAGCAAAAAATTTCAGAATTGCACCTTGCAATGCGGAGAAATTACTGTTTGTGCATTTACAATATTCATTGATTTTTGCCATTGAAAAACGTCCAGAAATGATTGAAGCTACTGACTGAATGAAAGGAGCTGGCATCTCACTCTCTTTGAATCTTCTTTATCATGCTAAGAGGAGCAGGAAAAAGCAAAAAATTTCAGAATTGCACCTTGCAATGCGGAGAAATTATTGTTTGTGCTTTTACAATATTCATTGATTTTTGCCATTGAAAAACATCATGTTATTCATATACCAGAAATGTTTGAAGCTACTGACTGAATGAAAGGAGCTGGCATCTCACTCTCTTTGAATCTTCTTTATCATGCTAAGAGGAGCAGGAAAAAGCAAAAAATTTCAGAATTGCACCTTGCAATGCGGAGAAATTACTGTTTGTGCATTTACAATATTCATTGATTTTTGCCATTGAAAAACGTCCAGAAATGATTGAAGCTACTGACTGAATGAAAGGAGCTGGCATCTCACTCTCTTTGAATCTTCTTTATCATGCTAAGAGGAGCAGGAAAAAGCAAAAAATTTCAGAATTGCACCTTGCAATGCGGAGAAATTACTGTTTGTGCATTTACAATATTCATTGATTTTTGCCATTGAAAAACGTCCAGAAATGATTGAAGCTACTGACTGAATGAAAGGAGCTGGCATCTCACTCTCTTTGAATCTTCTTTATCATGCTAAGAGGAGCAGGAAAAAGCAAAAAATTTCAGAATTGCAACTTGCAATGCGGAGAAATTACTGTTTGTGCATTTACAAAATTCATTGATTTTTGCCATTGAAAAACATCATGTTATTCATATACCAGAAATGTTTGAAGCTACTGACTGAATGAAAGGAGCTGGCATCTCACTCTCTTTGAATCTTCTTTATCATGCTAAGAGGAGCAGGAAAAAGCAAAAAATTTCAGAATTGCACCTTGCAATGCGGAGAAATTACTGTTTGTGCATTTACAATATTCATTGATTTTTGCCATTGAAAAACGTCCAGAAATGATTGAAGCTACTGACTGAATGAAAGGAGCTGGCATCTCACTCTCTTTGAATCTTCTTTATCATGCTAAGAGGAGCAGGAAAAAGCAAAAAATTTCAGAATTGCACCTTGCAATGCGGAGAAATTACTGTTTGTGCATTTACAATATTCATTGATTTTTGCCATTGAAAAACGTCCAGAAATGATTGAAGCTACTGACTGAATGAAAGGAGCTGGCATCTCACTCTCTTTGAATCTTCTTTATCATGCTAAGAGGAGCAGGAAAAAGCAAAAAATTTCAGAATTGCACCTTGCAATGCGGAGAAATTACTGTTTGTGCATTTACAATATTCATTGATTTTTGCCATTGAAAAACATCATGTTATTCATATACCAGAAATGTTTGAAGCTACTGACTGAATGAAAGGAGCTGGCATCTCACTCTCTTTGAATCTTCTTTATCATGCTAAGAGGAGCAGGAAAAAGCAAAAAATTTCAGAATTGCACCTTGCAATGCGGAGAAATTACTGTTTGTGCATTTACAATATTCATTGATTTTTGCCATTGAAAAACGTCCAGAAATGATTGAAGCTACTGACTGAATGAAAGGAGCTGGCATCTCACTCTCTTTGAATCTTCTTTATCATGCTAAGAGGAGCAGGAAAAAGCAAAAAATTTCAGAATTGCACCTTGCAATGCGGAGAAATTACTGTTTGTGCATTTACAATATTCATTGATTTTTGCCATTGAAAAACATCATGTTATTCATATACCAGAAATGATTGAAGCTACTGACTGAATGAAAGGAGCTGGCATTTCGCTCTCTTTGAATCTTCTTTATCATGCTAAGAGGAGCAGGAAAAAGCAAAAAATTTCAGAATTGCACCTTGCAATGCGGAGAAATTACTGTTTGTGCATTTACAATATTCATTGATTTTTGCCATTGAAAAACGTCCAGAAATGATTGAAGCTACTGACTGAATGAAAGGAGCTGGCATCTCACTCTCTTTGAATCTTCTTTATCATGCTAAGAGGAGCAGGAAAAAGCAAAAAATTTCAGAATTGCACCTTGCAATGTGGAGAAATTACTGTTTGTGCATTTACAATATTCATTGATTTTTGCCATTGAAAAACATCATGTTATTCATATACCAGAAATGATTGAAGCTACTGACTGAATGAAAGGAGCTGGCATCTCACTCTCTTTGAATCTTCTTTATCATGCTAAGAGGAGCAGGAAAAAGCAAAAAATTTCAGAATTGCACCTTGCAATGCGGAGAAATTACTGTTTGTGCATTTACAATATTCATTGATTTTTGCCATTGAAAAACGTCCAGAAATGATTGAAGCTACTGACTGAATGAAAGGAGCTGGCATCTCACTCTCTTTGAATCTTCTTTATCATGCTAAGAGGAGCAGGAAAAAGCAAAAAATTTCAGAATTGCACCTTGCAATGCGGAGAAATTATTGTTTGTGCTTTTACAATATTCATTGATTTTTGCCATTGAAAAACATCATGTTATTCATATACCAGAAATGTTTGAAGCTACTGACTGAATGAAAGGAGCTGGCATCTCACTCTCTTTGAATCTTCTTTATCATGCTAAGAGGAGCAGGAAAAAGCAAAAAATTTCAGAATTGCACCTTGCAATGCGGAGAAATTACTGTTTGTGCATTTACAATATTCATTGATTTTTGCCATTGAAAAACGTCCAGAAATGATTGAAGCTACTGACTGAATGAAAGGAGCTGGCATCTCACTCTCTTTGAATCTTCTTTATCATGCTAAGAGGAGCAGGAAAAAGCAAAAAATTTCAGAATTGCACCTTGCAATGCGGAGAAATTACTGTTTGTGCATTTACAATATTCATTGATTTTTGCCATTGAAAAACGTCCAGAAATGATTGAAGCTACTGACTGAATGAAAGGAGCTGGCATCTCACTCTCTTTGAATCTTCTTTATCATGCTAAGAGGAGCAGGAAAAAGCAAAAAATTTCAGAATTGCAACTTGCAATGCGGAGAAATTACTGTTTGTGCATTTACAATATTCATTGATTTTTGCCATTGAAAAACATCATGTTATTCATATACCAGAAATGATTGAAGCTACTGACTGAATGAAAGGAGCTGGCATCTCACTCTCTTTGAATCTTCTTTATCATGCTAAGAGGAACAGGAAAAAGCAAAAAATTTCAGAATTGCACCTTGCAATGCGGAGAAATTACTGTTTGTGCATTTACAATATTCATTGATTTTTGCCATTGAAAAACGTCCAGAAATGATTGAAGCTACTGACTGAATGAAAGGAGCTGGCATCTCACTCTCTTTGAATCTTCTTTATCATGCTAAGAGGAGCAGGAAAAAGCAAAAAATTTCAGAATTGCACCTTGCAATGCGGAGAAATTACTGTTTGTGCTTTTACAATATTCATTGATTTTTGCCATTGAAAAACATCATGTTATTCATATACCAGAAATGTTTGAAGCTACTGACTGAATGAATGTTGCTGGCATCTCACTCTCTTTGAATCTTCTTTATCATGCTAAGAGGAGCAGGAAAAAGCAAAAAATTTCAGAATTGCACCTTGCAATGCGGAGAAATTACTGTTTGTGCATTTACAATATTCATTGATTTTTGCCATTGAAAAACGTCCAGAAATGATTGAAGCTACTGACTGAATGAAAGGAGCTGGCATCTCACTCTCTTTGAATCTTCTTTATCATGCTAAGAGGAGCAGGAAAAAGCAAAAAATTTCAGAATTGCACCTTGCAATGCGGAGAAATTACTGTTTGTGCATTTACAATATTCATTGATTTTTGCCACTGAAAAACGTCCAGAAATGATTGAAGCTACTGACTGAATGAAAGGAGCTGGCATCTCACTCTCTTTGAATCTTCTTTATCATGCTAAGAGGAGCAGGAAAAAGCAAAAAATTTCAGAATTGCACCTTGCAATGCGGAGAAATTACTGTTTGTGCATTTACAATATTCATTGATTTTTGCCATAAAAAACATCATGTTATTCATATACCAGAAATGATTGAAGCTACTGACTGAATGAAAGGAGCTGGCATCTTACTCTCTTTGTATCTTCTTTGTCATGCTAAGAGGAGCAGGAAAAAGCAAAAAATTAAAAAATTGCACCTTGCAATGCGGAGAAATTACTGTTTGTGCATTTACAATATTCATTGATTTTTGCCATTGAAAAACATCCAGAAATGATTGAAGCTACTGACTGAATGAAAGGAGCTGGCATCTCACTCTCTTTGAATCTTCTTTATCATGCTAAGAGGAGCAGGAAAAAGCAAAAAATTTCAGAATTGCACCTTGCAATGCGGAGAAATTACTGTTTGTGCATTTACAATATTCATTGATTTTTGCCATTGAAAAACGTCCAGAAATGATTGAAGCTACTGACTGAATGAAAGGAGCTGGCATCTCACTCTCTTTGAATCTTCTTTATCATGCTAAGAGGAGCAGGAAAAAGCAAAAAAATTCAGAATTGCACCTTGCAATGCGGAGAAATTACTGTTTGTGCATTTACAATATTCATTGATTTTTGCCATTGAAAAACATCATGTTATTCATATACCAGAAATGTTTGTAGCTACTGACTGAATGAAAGGAGCTGGCATCTCACTCTCTTTGAATCTTCTTTATCATGCTAAGAGGAGCAGGAAAAAGCAAAAAATTACAGAATTGCACCTTGCAATGCGGAGAAATTACTGTTTGTGCATTTACAATATTCATTGATTTTTGCCATTGAAAAACGTCCAGAAATGATTGAAGCTACTGACTGAATGAAAGGAGCTGGCATCTCACTCTCTTTGAATCTTCTTTATCATGCTAAGAGGAGCAGGAAAAAGCAAAAAATTTCAGAATTGCACCTTGCAATGCGGAGAAATTACTGTTTGTGCATTTACAATATTCATTGATTTTTGCCATTGAAAAACGTCCAGAAATGATTGAAGCTACTGACTGAATGAAAGGAGCTGGCATCTCACTCTCTTTGAATCTTCTTTATCATGCTAAGAGGAGCAGGAAAAAGCAAAAAATTTCAGAATTGCACCTTGCAATGCGGAGAAATTACTCTTTGTGCATTTACAATATTCATTGATTTTTGCCATTGAAAAACATCATGTTATTCATATACCAGATATGTTTGAAGCTACTGACTGAATGAAAGGAGCTGGCATCTCACTCTCTTTGAATCTTCTTTATCATGCTAAGAGGAGCAGGAAAAAGCAAAAAATTTCAGAATTGCACCTTGCAATGCGGAGAAATTACTGTTTGTGCATTTACAATATTCATTGATTTTTGCCATTGAAAAACATCATGTTATTCATATACCAGAAATGTTTGAAGCTACTGACTGAATGAAAGGAGCTGGCATCACACTCTCTTTGAATCTTCTTTATCATGCTAAGAGGAGCAGGAAAAAGCAAAAAATTTCAGAATTGCACCTTGCAATGCGGAGAAATTACTGTTTGTGCATTTACAATATTCATTGATTTTTGCCATTGAAAAACGTCCAGAAATGATTGAAGCTACTGACTGAATGAAAGGAGCTGGCATCTCACTCTCTTTGAATCTTCTTTATCATGCTAAGAGGAGCAGGAAAAAGCAAAAAATTTCAGAATTGCACCTTGCAATGCGGAGAAATTACTGTTTGTGCATTTACAATATTCATTGATTTTTGCCATTGAAAAACATCATGTTATTCATATACCAGAAATGATTGAAGCTACTGACTGAATGAAAGGAGCTGGCATCTCGCTCTCTTTGAATCTTCTTTATCATGCTAAGAGGAGCAGGAAAAAGCAAAAAATTTCAGAATTGCACCTTGCAATGCGGAGAAATTACTGTTTGTGCATTTACAATATTCATTGATTTTTGCCATTGAAAAACGTCCAGAAATGATTGAAGCTACTGACTGAATGAAAGGAGCTGTCATCTCACTCTCTTTGAATCTTCTTTATCATGCTAAGAGGAGCAGGAAAAAGCAAAAAATTTCAGAATTGCACCTTGCAATGTGGAGAAATTACTGTTTGTGCATTTACAATATTCATTGATTTTTGCCATTGAAAAACATCATGTTATTCATATACCAGAAATGATTGAAGCTACTGACTGAATGAAAGGAGCTGGCATCTCACTCTCTTTGAATCTTCTTTATCATGCTAAGAGGAGCAGGAAAAAGCAAAAAATTTCAGAATTGCACCTTGCAATGCGGAGAAATTACTGTTTGTGCATTTACAATATTCATTGATTTTTGCCATTGAAAAACGTCCAGAAATGATTGAAGCTACTGACTGAATGAAAGGAGCTGGCATCTCACTCTCTTTGAATCTTCTTTATCATGCTAAGAGGAGCAGGAAAAAGCAAAAAATTTCAGAATTGCACCTTGCAATGCGGAGAAATTACTGTTTGTGCATTTACAATATTCATTGATTTTTGCCATTGAAAAACATCATGTTATTCATATACCAGAAATGTTTGAAGCTACTGACTGAATGAAAGGAGCTGGCATCTCACTCTCTTTGAATCTTCTTTATCATGCTAAGAGGAGCAGGAAAAAGCAAAAAATTTCAGAATTGCACCTTGCAATGCGGAGAAATTACTGTTTGTGCATTTACAATATTCATTGATTTTTGCCATTGAAAAACGTCCAGAAATGATTGAAGCTACTGACTGAATGAAAGGAGCTGGCATCTCACTCTCTTTGAATCTTCTTTATCATGCTAAGAGGAGCAGGAAAAAGCAAAAAATTTCAGAATTGCACCTTGCAATGCGGAGAAATTACTTTTTGTGCATTTACAATATTCATTGATTTTTGCCATTGAAAAACGTCCAGAAATGATTGAAGCTACTGACTGAATGAAAGGAGCTGGCATCTCACTCTCTTTGAATCTTCTTTATCATGCTAAGAGGAGCAGGAAAAAGCAAAAAATTTCAGAATTGCAACTTGCAATGCGGAGAAATTACTGTTTGTGCATTTACAATATTCATTGATTTTTGCCATTGAAAAACATCATGTTATTCATATACCAGAAATGATTGAAGCTACTGACTGAATGAAAGGAGCTGGCATCTCACTCTCTTTGAATCTTCTTTATCATGCTAAGAGGAGCAGGAAAAAGCAAAAAATTTCAGAATTGCAACTTGCAATGCGGAGAAATTACTGTTTGTGCATTTACAATATTCATTGATTTTTGCCATTGAAAAACGTCCAGAAATGATTGAAGCTACTGACTGAATGAAAGGAGCTGGCATCTCACTCTCTTTGAATCTTCTTTATCATGCTAAGAGGAGCAGGAAAAAGCAAAAAATTTCAGAATTGCACCTTGCAATGCGGAGAAATTACTGTTTGTGCTTTTACAATATTCATTGATTTTTGCCATTGAAAAACATCATATTATTCATATACCAGAAATGTTTGAAGCTACTGACTGAATGAAAGGAGCTGGCATCTCACTCTCTTTGAATCTTCTTTATCATGCTAAGAGGAGCAGGAAAAAGCAAAAAATTTCAGAATTGCACCTTGCAATGCGGAGAAATTACTGTTTGTGCATTTACAATATTCATTGATTTTTGCCATTGAAAAACGTCCAGAAATGATTGAAGCTACTGACTGAATGAAAGGAGCTGGCATCTCACTCTCTTTGAATCTTCTTTATCATGCTAAGAGGAGCAGGAAAAAGCAAAAAATTTCAGAATTGCACCTTGCAATGCGGAGAAATTACTGTTTGTGCATTTACAATATTCATTGATTTTTGCCATTGAAAAACGTCCAGAAATGATTGAAGCTACTGACTGAATGAAAGGAGCTGGCATCTCACTCTCTTTGAATCTTCTTTATCATGCTAAGAGGAGCAGGAAAAAGCAAAAAATTTCAGAATTGCACCTTGCAATGCGGAGAAATTACTGTTTGTGCATTTACAATATTCATTGATTTTTGCCATTGAAAAACATCATGTTATTCATATACCAGAAATGATTGAAGCTACTGACTGAATGAAAGGAGCTGGCATCTTACTCTCTTTGAATCTTCTTTGTCATGCTAAGAGGAGCAGGAAAAAGCAAAAAATTTCAGAATTGCACCTTGCAATGCGGAGAAATTACTGTTTGTGCATTTACAATATTCATTGATTTTTGCCATTGAAAAACGTCCAGAAATGATTGAAGCTACTGACTGAATGAAAGGAGCTGGCATCTCACTCTCTTTGAATCTTCTTTATCATGCTAAGAGGAGCAGGAAAAAGCAAAAAATTTCAGAATTGCACCTTGCAATGCGGAGAAATTACTGTTTGTGCATTTACAATATTCATTGATTTTTGCCATTGAAAAACGTCCAGAAATGATTGAAGCTACTGACTGAATGAAAGGAGCTGGCATCTCACTCTCTTTGAATCTTCTTTATCATGCTAAGAGGAGCAGGAAAAAGCAAAAAATTTCAGAATTGCACCTTGCAATGCGGAGAAATTACTGTTTGTGCATTTACAATATTCATTGATTTTTGCCATTGAAAAACATCATGTTATTCATATACCAGAAATGTTTGAAGCTACTGACTGAATGAAAGGAGCTGGCATCTCACTCTCTTTGAATCTTCTTTATCATGCTAAGAGGAGCAGGAAAAAGCAAAAAATTTCAGAATTGCACCTTGCAATGCGGAGAAATTACTGTTTGTGCATTTACAATATTCATTGATTTTTGCCATTGAAAAACGTCCAGAAATGATTGAAGCTACTGACTGAATGAAAGGAGCTGGCATCTCACTCTCTTTGAATCTTCTTTATCATGCTAAGAGGAGCAGGAAAAAGCAAAACATTTCAGAATTGCACCTTGCAATGCGGAGATATTACTGTTTGTGCATTTACAATATTCATTGATTTTTGCCATTGAAAAACGTCCAGAAATGATTGAAGCTACTGACTGAATGAAAGGAGCTGGCATCTCACTCTCTTTGAATCTTCTTTATCATGCTAAGAGGAGCAGGAAAAAGCAAAAAATTTCAGAATTGCACCTTGCAATGCGGAGAAATTACTGTTTGTGCATTTACAATATTCATTGATTTTTGCCATTGAAAAACATCATGTTATTCATATACCAGAAATGTTTGAAGCTACTGACTGAATGAAAGGAGCTGGCATCTCACTCTCTTTGAATCTTCTTTATCATGCTAAGAGGAGCAGGAAAAAGCAAAAAATTTCAGAATTGCACCTTGCAATGCGGAGAAATTACTGTTTGTGCATTTACAATATTCATTGATTTTTGCCATTGAAAAACGTCCAGAAATGATTGAAGCTACTGACTGAATGAAAGGAGCTGGCATCTCACTCTCTTTGAATCTTCTTTATCATGCTAAGAGGAGCAGGAAAAAGCAAAAAATTTCAGAATTGCACCTTGCAATGCGGAGAAATTACTGTTTGTGCATTTACAATATTCATTGATTTTTGCCATTGAAAAACGTCCAGAAATGATTGAAGCTACTGACTGAATGAAAGGAGCTGGCATCTCACTCTCTTTGAATCTTCTTTATCATGCTAAGAGGAGCAGGAAAAAGCAAAAAATTTCAGAATTGCAACTTGCAATGCGGAGAAATTACTGTTTGTGCATTTACAATATTCATTGATTTTTGCCATTGAAAAACATCATGTTATTCATATACCAGAAATGATTGAAGCTACTGACTGAATGAAAGGAGCTGGCATCTCACTCTCTTTGAATCTTCTTTATCATGCTAAGAGGAGCAGGAAAAAGCAAAAAATTTCAGAATTGCACCTTGCAATGCGGAGAAATTACTGTTTGTGCATTTACAATATTCATTGATTTTTGCCATTGAAAAACGTCCAGAAATGATTGAAGCTACTGACTGAATGAAAGGAGCTGGCATCTCACTCTCTTTGAATCTTCTTTATCATGCTAAGAGGAGCAGGAAAAAGCAAAAAATTTCAGAATTGCACCTTGCAATGCGGAGAAATTACTGTTTGTGCTTTTACAATATTCATTGATTTTTGCCATTGAAAAACATCATATTATTCATATACCAGAAATGTTTGAAGCTACTGACTGAATGAAAGGACCTGGCATCTCACTCTCTTTGAATCTTCTTTATCATGCTAAGAGGAGCAGGAAAAAGCAAAAAATTTCAGAATTGCACCTTGCAATGCGGAGAAATTACTGTTTGTGCATTTACAATATTCATTGATTTTTGCCATTGAAAAACGTCCAGAAATGATTGAAGCTACTGACTGAATGAAAGGAGCTGGCATCTCACTCTCTTTGAATCTTCTTTATCATGCTAAGAGGAGCAGGAAAAAGCAAAAAATTTCAGAATTGCACCTTGCAATGCGGAGAAATTACTGTTTGTGCATTTACAATATTCATTGATTTTTGCCATTGAAAAACGTCCAGAAATGATTGAAGCTACTGACTGAATGAAAGGAGCTGGCATCTCACTCTCTTTGAATCTTCTTTATCATGCTAAGAGGAGCAGGAAAAAGCAAAAAATTTCAGAATTGCAACTTGCAATGCGGAGAAATTACTGTTTGTGCATTTACAATATTCATTGATTTTTGCCATTGAAAAACATCATGTTATTCATATACCAGAAATGATTGAAGCTACTGACTGAATGAAAGGAGCTGGCATCTCACTCTCTTTGAATCTTCTTTATCATGCTAAGAGGAGCAGGAAAAAGCAAAAAATTTCAGAATTGCACCTTGCAATGCGGAGAAATTACTGTTTGTGCATTTACAATATTCATTGATTTTTGCCATTGAAAAACGTCCAGAAATGATTGAAGCTACTGACTGAATGAAAGGAGCTGGCATCTCACTCTCTTTGAATCTTCTTTATCATGCTAAGAGGAGCAGGAAAAAGCAAAAAATTTCAGAATTGCACCTTGCAATGCGGAGAAATTACTGTTTGTGCATTTACAATATTCATTGATTTTTGCCATTGAAAAACGTCCAGAAATGATTGAAGCTACTGACTGAATGAAAGGAGCTGGCATCTCACTCTCTTTGAATCTTCTTTATCATGCTAAGAGGAGCAGGAAAAAGCAAAAAATTTCAGAATTGCACCTTGCAATGCGGAGAAATTACTGTTTGTGCATTTACAATATTCATTGATTTTTGCCATTGAAAAACATCATGTTATTCATATACCAGAAATGATTGAAGCTACTGACTGAATGAAAGGAGCTGGCATATTACTCTCTTTGAATCTTCTTTGTCATGCTAAGAGGAGCAGGAAAAAGCAAAAAATTTCAGAATTGCACCTTGCAATGCGGAGAAATTACTGTTTGTGCATTTACAATATTCATTGATTTTTGCCATTGAAAAACGTCCAGAAATGATTGAAGCTACTGACTGAATGAAAGGAGCTGGCATCTCACTCTCTTTGAATCTTCTTTATCATGCTAAGAGGAGCAGGAAAAAGCAAAAAATTTCAGAATTGCACCTTGCAATGCGGAGAAATTACTGTTTGTGCATTTACAATATTCATTGATTTTTGCCATTGAAAAACATCATGTTATTCATATACCAGAAATGTTTGAAGCTACTGACTGAATGAAAGGAGCTGGCATCTCACTCTCTTTGAATCTTCTTTATCATGCTAAGAGGAGCAGGAAAAAGCAAAAAATTTCAGAATTGCACCTTGCAATGCGGAGAAATTACTGTTTGTGCATTTACAATATTCATTGATTTTTGCCATTGAAAAACGTCCAGAAATGATTGAAGCTACTGACTGAATGAAAGGAGCTGGCATCTCACTCTCTTTGAATCTTCTTTATCATGCTAAGAGGAGCAGGAAAAAGCAAAAAATTTCAGAATTGCAACTTGCAATGCGGAGAAATTACTGTTTGTGCATTTACAATATTCATTGATTTTTGCCATTGAAAAACATCATGTTATTCATATACCAGAAATGATTGAAGCTACTGACTGAATGAAAGGAGCTGGCATCTCACTCTCTTTGAATCTTCTTTATCATGCTAAGAGGAGCAGGAAAAAGCAAAAAATTTCAGAATTGCACCTTGCAATGCGGAGAAATTACTGTTTGTGCATTTACAATATTCATTGATTTTTGCCATTGAAAAACGTCCAGAAATGATTGAAGCTACTGACTGAATGAAAGGAGCTGGCATCTCACTCTCTTTGAATCTTCTTTATCATGCTAAGAGGAGCAGGAAAAAGCAAAAAATTTCAGAATTGCACCTTGCAATGCGGAGAAATTACTGTTTGTGCTTTTACAATATTCATTGATTTTTGCCATTGAAAAACATCATATTATTCATATACCAGAAATGTTTGAAGCTACTGACTGAATGAAAGGACCTGGCATCTCACTCTCTTTGAATCTTCTTTATCATGCTAAGAGGAGCAGGAAAAAGCAAAAAATTTCAGAATTGCACCTTGCAATGCGGAGAAATTACTGTTTGTGCATTTACAATATTCATTGATTTTTGCCATTGAAAAACGTCCAGAAATGATTGAAGCTACTGACTGAATGAAAGGAGCTGGCATCTCACTCTCTTTGAATCTTCTTTATCATGCTAAGAGGAGCAGGAAAAAGCAAAAAATTTCAGAATTGCACCTTGCAATGCGGAGAAATTACTGTTTGTGCATTTACAATATTCATTGATTTTTGCCATTGAAAAACGTCCAGAAATGATTGAAGCTACTGACTGAATGAAAGGAGCTGGCATCTCACTCTCTTTGAATCTTCTTTATCATGCTAAGAGGAGCAGGAAAAAGCAAAAAATTTCAGAATTGCACCTTGCAATGCGGAGAAATTACTGTTTGTGCATTTACAATATTCATTGATTTTTGCCATTGAAAAACATCATGTTATTCATATACCAGAAATGATTGAAGCTACTGACTGAATGAAAGGAGCTGGCATCTTACTCTCTTTGAATCTTCTTTGTCATGCTAAGAGGAGCAGGAAAAAGCAAAAAATTTCAGAATTGCACCTTGCAATGCGGAGAAATTACTGTTTGTGCATTTACAATATTCATTGATTTTTGCCATTGAAAAACGTCCAGAAATGATTGAAGCTACTGACTGAATGAAAGGAGCTGGCATCTCACTCTCTTTGAATCTTCTTTATCATGCTAAGAGGAGCAGGAAAAAGCAAAAAATTTCAGAATTGCACCTTGCAATGCGGAGAAATTACTGTTTGTGCATTTACAATATTCATTGATTTTTGCCATTGAAAAACGTCCAGAAATGATTGAAGCTACTGACTGAATGAAAGGAGCTGGCATCTCACTCTCTTTGAATCTTCTTTATCATGCTAAGAGGAGCAGGAAAAAGCAAAAAATTTCAGAATTGCACCTTGCAATGCGGAGAAATTACTGTTTGTGCATTTACAATATTCATTGATTTTTGCCATTGAAAAACATCATGTTATTCATATACCAGAAATGTTTGTAGCTACTGACTGAATGAAAGGAGCTGGCATCTCACTCTCTTTGAATCTTCTTTATCATGCTAAGAGGAGCAGGAAAAAGCAAAAAATTTCAGAATTGCACCTTGCAATGCGGAGAAATTACTGTTTGTGCATTTACAATATTCATTGATTTTTGCCATTGAAAAACGTCCAGAAATGATTGAAGCTACTGACTGAATGAAAGGAGCTGGCATCTCACTCTCTTTGAATCTTCTTTATCATGCTAAGAGGAGCAGGAAAAAGCAAAAAATTTCAGAATTGCACCTTGCAATGCGGAGAAATTACTGTTTGTGCATTTACAATATTCATTGATTTTTGCCATTGAAAAACGTCCAGAAATGATTGAAGCTACTGACTGAATGAAAGGAGCTGGCATCTCACTCTCTTTGAATCTTCTTTATCATGCTAAGAGGAGCAGGAAAAAGCAAAAAATTTCAGAATTGCACCTTGCAATGCGGAGAAATTACTCTTTGTGCATTTACAATATTCATTGATTTTTGCCATTGAAAAACATCATGTTATTCATATACCAGAAATGTTTGAAGCTACTGACTGAATGAAAGGAGCTGGCATCTCACTCTCTTTGAATCTTCTTTATCATGCTAAGAGGAGCAGGAAAAAGCAAAAAATTTCAGAATTGCACCTTGCAATGCGGAGAAATTACTGTTTGTGCATTTACAATATTCATTGATTTTTGCCATTGAAAAACATCATGTTATTCATATACCAGAAATGTTTGAAGCTACTGACTGAATGAAAGGAGCTGGCATCTCACTCTCTTTGAATCTTCTTTATCATGCTAAGAGGAGCAGGAAAAAGCAAAAAATTTCAGAATTGCACCTTGCAATGTGGAGAAATTACTGTTTGTGCATTTACAATATTCATTGATTTTTACCATTGAAAAACGTCCAGAAATGATTGAAGCTACTGACTGAATGAAAGTAGCTGGCATCTCACTCTCTTTGAATCTTCTTTATCATGCTAAGAGGAGCAGGAAAAAGCAAAAAATTTCAGACTTGCTCCTTGCAATGCGGAGAAATTACTGTTTGTGCATTTACAATATTCATTGATTTTTGCCATTGTAAAACATCATGTTATTCATATACCAGAAATGTTTGAAGCTACTGACTGAATGAAAGGAGCTGGCATCTCACTCTCTTTGAATCTTCTTTATCATGCTAAGAGGAGCAGGAAAAAGCAAAAAATTTCAGAATTGCACCTTGCAATGCGGAGAAATTACTGTTTGTGCATTTACAATATTCATTGATTTTTGCCATTGAAAAACGTCCAGAAATGATTGAAGCTACTGACTGAATGAAAGGAGCTGGCATCTCACTCTCTTTGAATCTTCTTTATCATGCTAAGAGGAGCAGGAAAAAGCAAAAAATTTCAGAATTGCACCTTGCAATGCGGAGAAATTACTGTTTGTGCATTTACAATATTCATTGATTTTTGCCATTGAAAAACGTCCAGAAATGATTGAAGCTACTGACTGAATGAAAGGAGCTGGCATCTCACTCTCTTTGAATCTTCTTTATCATGCTAAGAGGAGCAGGAAAAATCAAAAAATTTCAGAATTGCACCTTGCAATGCGGAGAAATTACTGTTTGTGCATTTACAATATTCAATGATTTTTGCCATTGAAAAACATGTTATTCATATACCAGAAATGTTTGAAGCTACTGACTGAATGAAAGGAGCTGGCACCTCACTCTCTTTGAATCTTCTTTATCATGCTAAGAGGAGCGGGAAAAAGCAAAAAATTTCAGAATTGCACCTTGCAATGCGGAGAAATTACTGTTTGTGCATTTACAATATTCATTGATTTTTGCCATTGAAAAACATCCAGAAATGATTGAAGGTACTGACTGAATGAAAGGAGCTGGCATCTCACTCTCTTTGAATCTTCTTTATCATGCTAAGAGGAGCAGGAAAAAGCAAAAAATTTCAGAATTGCACCTTGCAATGCGGAGAAATTACTGTTTGTGCATTTACAATATTCATTGATTTTTGCCATTGAAAAACGTCCAGAAATGATTGAAGCTACTGACTGAATGAAAGGAGCTGGCATCTCACTCTCTTTGAATCTTCTTTATCATGCTAAGAGGAGCAGGAAAAAGCCAAAAATTTCAGAATTGCACCTTGCAATGCGGAGAAATTACAGTTTGTGCATTTACAATATTCATTGATTTTTGCCATTGAAAAACATCCAGAAATGATTGAAGCTACTGACTGAATGAAAGGAGCTGGCATCTCACTCTCTTTGAATATTCTTTATCATGCTAAGAGGAGCAGGAAAAAGCAAAAAATTTCAGAATTGCACCTTGCAATGCGGAGAAATTACTGTTTGTGCATTTACAATATTCATTGATTTTTGCCATTGAAAAACATCATGTTATTCATATACCAGAAATGTTTGAAGCTACTGACTGAATGAAAGGAGCTGGCATCTCACTCTCTTTGAATCTTCTTTATCATGCTAAGAGGAGCAGGAAAAAGCAAAAAAATTCAGAATTGCACCTTGCAATGCAGAGAAATTACTGTTTGTGCATTTACAATATTCATTGATTTTTGCCATTGAAAAACATCATGTTATTCATATACCAGAAATGTTTGAAGCTACTGACTGAATGAAAGGAGCTGGCATCTCACTCTCTTTGAATCTTCTTTATCATGCTAAGAGGAGCAGGAAAAAGCAAAAAATTTCAGAATTGCACCTTGCAATGTGGAGAAATTACTGTTTGTGCATTTACAATATTCATTGATTTTTACCATTGAAAAACGTCCAGAAATGATTGAAGCTACTGACTGAATGAAAGTAGCTGGCCTCTCACTCTCTTTGAATCTTCTTTATCATGCTAAGAGGAGCAGGAAAAAGCAAAAAATTTCAGACTTGCACCTTGCAATGCGGAGAAATTACTGTTTGTGCATTTACAATATTCATTGATTTTTGCCATTGAAAAACATCATGTTATTCATATACCAGAAATGTTTGAAGCTACTGACTGAATGAAAGGAGCTGGCATCTCACTCTCTTTGAATCTTCTTTATCATGCTAAGAGGAGCAGGAAAAAGCAAAAAATTTCAGAATTGCACCTTGCAATGCGGAGAAATTACTGTTTGTGCATTTACAATATTCATTGATTTTTGCCATTGAAAAACGTCCAGAAATGATTGAAGCTACTGACTGAATGAAAGGAGCTGGCATCTCACTCTCTTTGAATCTTGTTTATCATGCTAAGAGGAGCAGGAAAAAGCAAAAAATTTCAGAATTGCACCTTGCAATGCGGAGAAATTACTGTTTGTGCATTTACAATATTCATTGATTTTTGCCATTGAAAAACGTCCAGAAATGATTGAAGCTACTGACTGAATGAAAGGAGCTGGCATCTCACTCTCTTTGAATCTTCTTTATCATGCTAAGAGGAGCAGGAAAAAGCAAAAAATTTCAGAATTGCACCTTGCAATGCGGAGAAATTACTGTTTGTGCATTTACAATATTCATTGATTTTTGCCATTGAAAAACATCATGTTATTCATATACCAGAAATGATTGAAGCTACTGACTGAATGAAAGGAGCTGGCATCTCACTCTCTTTGAATCTTCTTTATCATGCTAAGAGGAGCAGGAAAAAGCAAAAAATTTCAGAATTGCACCTTGCAATGCGGAGAAATTACTGTTTGTGCATTTACAATATTCATTGATTTTTGCCATTGAAAAACGTCCAGAAATGATTGAAGCTACTGACTGAATGAAAGGAACTGGCATCTCACTCTCTTTGAATCTTCTTTATCATGCTAAGAGGAGCAGGAAAAAGCAAAAAATTTCAGAATTGCACCTTGCAATGCGGAGAAATTACTGTTTGTGCATTTACAAAATTCATTGATTTTTGCCATTGAAAAACATCATGTTATTCATATACCAGAAATGTTTGAAGCTACTGACTGAATGAAAGGAGCTGACATCTCACTCTCTTTGAATCTTCTTTATCATGCTAAGAGGAGCAGGAAAAAGCAAAAAATTTCAGAATTGCACCTTGCAATGCGGAGAAATTACTGTTTGTGCATTTACAATATTCATTGATTTTTGCCATTGAAAAACGTCCAGAAATGATTGAAGCTACTGACTGAATGAAAGGAGCTGGCATCTCACTCTCTTTGAATCTTCTTTATCATGCTAAGAGGAGCAGGAAAAAGCAAAAAATTTCAGAATTGCACCTTGCAATGCGGAGAAATTACTGTTTGTGCATTTACAATATTCATTGATTTTTGCCATTGAAAAACGTCCAGAAATGATTATAGCTACTGACTGAATGGAAGGAGCTGGCATCTCACTCTCTTTGAATCTTCTTTATCATGCTAAGAGGAGCAGGAAAAAGCAAAAAATTTCAGAATTGCACCTTGCAATGCGGAGAAATTACTGTTTGTGCATTTACAATATTCATTGATTTTTGCCATTGAAAAACATCATGTTATTCATATACCAGAAATGATTGAAGCTACTGACTGAATGAAAGGAGCTGGCATCTCACTCTCTTTGAATCTTCTTTATCATGCTAAGAGGAGCAGGAAAAAGCAAAAAATTTCAGAATTGCACCTTGCAATGCGGAGAAATTACTGTTTGTGCATTTACAATATTCATTGATTTTTGCCATTGAAAAACGTCCAGAAATGATTGAAGCTACTGACTGAATGAAAGGAACTGGCATCTCACTCTCTTTGAATCTTCTTTATCATGCTAAGAGGAGCAGGAAAAAGCAAAAAATTTCAGAATTGCACCTTGCAATGCGGAGAAATTACTGTTTGTGCATTTACAATATTCATTGATATTTGCCATTGAAAAACGTCCAGAAATGATTGAAGCTACTGACTGAATGAAAGGAGCTGGCATCTCACTCTCTTTGAATCTTCTTTATCATGCTAAGAGGAGCAGGAAAAAGCAAAAAATTTCAGAATTGCACCTTGCAATGCGGAGAAATTACTGTTTGTGCATTTACAATATTCATTGATTTTTGCCATTGAAAAACATCATGTTATTCATATACCAGAAATGATTGAAGCTACTGACTGAATGAAAGGAGCTGGCATCTCACTCTCTTTGAATCTTCTTTATCATGCTAAGAGGAGCAGGAAAAAGCAAAAAATTTCAGAATTGCACCTTGCAATGTGGAGAAATTACTGTTTGTGCATTTACAATATTCATTGATTTTTACCATTGAAAAACGTCCAGAAATGATTGAAGCTACTGACTGAATGAAATTGGTGGCATCTCACTCTCTTTGAATCTTCTTTATCATGCTAAGAGGAGCAGGAAAAGCAAAAAATTTCAGACTTGCACCTTGCAATGCGGAGAAATTACTGTTTGTGCATTTACAATATTCATTGATTTTTGCCATTGAAAAACATCATGTTATTCATATACCAGAAATGTTTGAAGCTACTGACTGAATGAAAGGAGCTGGCATCTCACTCTCTTTGAATCTTCTTTATCATGCTAAGAGGAGCAGGAAAAAGCAAAAAATTTCAGAATTGCACCTTGCAATGCGGAGAAATTACTGTTTGTGCATTTACAATATTCATTGATTTTTGCCATTGAAAAACGTCCAGAAATGATTGAAGCTACTGACTGAATGAAAGGAGCTGGCATCTCACTCTCTTTGAATCTTGTTTATCATGCTAAGAGGAGCAGGAAAAAGCAAAAAATTTCAGAATTGCACCTTGCAATGCGGAGAAATTACTGTTTGTGCATTTACAATATTCATTGATTTTTGCCATTGAAAAACGTCCAGAAATGATTGAAGCTACTGACTGAATGAAAGGAGCTGGCATCTCACTCTCTTTGAATCTTCTTTATCATGCTAAGAGGAGCAGGAAAAAGCAAAAAAATTCAGAATTGCACCTTGCAATGCGGAGAAATTACTGTTTGTGCATTTACAATATTTATTGATTTTTGCCATTGAAAACCATCATGTTATTCATATACCAGAAATGATTGAAGCTACTGACTGAATGAAAGGAGCTGGCATCTCACTCTCTTTGAATCTTCTTTATCATGCTAAGAGGAGCAGGAAAAAGCAAAAAATTTCAGAATTGCACCTTGCAATGCGGAGAAATTACTGTTTGTGCATTTACAATATTCATTGATTTTTGCCATTGAAAAACGTCCAGAAATGATTGAAGCTACTGACTGAATGAAAGGAACTGGCATCTCACTCTCTTTGAATCTTCTTTATCATGCTAAGAGGAGCAGGAAAAAGCAAAAAATTTCAGAATTGCACCTTGCAATGCGGAGAAATTACTGTTTGTGCATTTACAAAATTCATTGATTTTTGCCATTGAAAAACATCATGTTATTCATATACCAGAAATGTTTGAAGCTACTGACTGAATGAAAGGAGCTGACATCTCACTCTCTTTGAATCTTCTTTATCATGCTAAGAGGAGCAGGAAAAAGCAAAAAATTTCAGAATTGCACCTTGCAATGCGGAGAAATTACTGTTTGTGCATTTACAATATTCATTGATTTTTGCCATTGAAAAACGTCCAGAAATGATTGAAGCTACTGACTGAATGAAAGGAGCTGGCATCTCACTCTCTTTGAATCTTCTTTATCATGCTAAGAGGAGCAGGAAAAAGCAAAAAATTTCAGAATTGCACCTTGCAATGCGGAGAAATTACTGTTTGTGCATTTACAATATTCATTGATTTTTGCCATTGAAAAACATCATGTTATTCATATACCAGAAATGTTTGAAGCTACTGACTGAATGAAAGGAGCTGGCATCTCACTCTCTTTGAATCTTCTTTATCATGCTAAGAGGAGCAGGAAAAAGCAAAAAATTTCAGAATTGCAACTTGCAATGCGGAGAAATTACTGTTTGTGCATTTACAATATTCATTGATTTTTGCCATTGAAAAACGTCCAGAAATGATTGAAGCTACTGACTGAATGAAAGGAGCTGGCATCTCACTCTCTTTGAATCTTCTTTACCATGCTAAGAGGAGCAGGAAAAAGCAAAAAATTTCAGAATTGCACCTTGCAATGCGGAGAAATTACTGTTTGTGCATTTACAATATTCATTGATTTTTGCCATTGAAAAACGTCCAGAAATGATTGAAGCTACTGACTGAATGAAAGGAGCTGGCATCTCACTCTCTTTGAATCTTCTTTATCATGCTAAGAGGAGCAGGAAAAAGCAAAAAATTTCAGAATTGCAACTTGCAATGCGGAGAAATTACTGTTTGTGCATTTACAATATTCATTGATTTTTGCCATTGAAAAACATCATGTTATTCATATACCAGAAATGATTGAAGCTACTGACTGAATGAAAGGAGCTGGCATCTCACTCTCTTTGAATCTTCTTTATCATGCTAAGAGGAGCAGGAAAAAGCAAAAAATTTCAGAATTGCACCTTGCAATGCGGAGAAATTACTGTTTGTGCATTTACAATATTCATTGATTTTTGCCATTGAAAAACGTCCAGAAATGATTGAAGCTACTGACTGAATGAAAGGAGCTGGCATCTCACTCTCTTTGAATCTTCTTTATCATGCTAAGAGGAGCAGGAAAAAGCAAAAAATTTCAGAATTGCACCTTGCAATGCGGAGAAATTACTGTTTGTGCTTTTACAATATTCATTGATTTTTGCCATTGAAAAACATCATATTATTCATATACCAGAAATGTTTGAAGCTACTGACTGAATGAAAGGAGCTGGCATCTCACTCTCTTTGAATCTTCTTTATCATGCTAAGAGGAGCAGGAAAAAGCAAAAAATTTCAGAATTGCACCTTGCAATGCGGAGAAATTACTGTTTGTGCATTTACAATATTCATTGATTTTTGCCATTGAAAAACGTCCAGAAATGATTGAAGCTACTGACTGAATGAAAGGAGCTGGCATCTCACTCTCTTTGAATCTTCTTTATCATGCTAAGAGGAGCAGGAAAAAGCAAAAAATTTCAGAATTGCACCTTGCAATGCGGAGAAATTACTGTTTGTGCATTTACAATATTCATTGATTTTTGCCATTGAAAAACGTCCAGAAATGATTGAAGCTACTGACTGAATGAAAGGAGCTGGCATCTCACTCTCTTTGAATCTTCTTTATCATGCTAAGAGGAGCAGGAAAAAGCAAAAAATTTCAGAATTGCACCTTGCAATGCGGAGAAATTACTGTTTGTGCATTTACAATATTCATTGATTTTTGCCATTGAAAAACATCATGTTATTCATATACCAGAAATGATTGAAGCTACTGACTGAATGAAAGGAGCTGGCATCTTACTCTCTTTGAATCTTCTTTGTCATGCTAAGAGGAGCAGGAAAAAGCAAAAAATTTCAGAATTGCACCTTGCAATGCGGAGAAATTACTGTTTGTGCATTTACAATATTCATTGATTTTTGCCATTGAAAAACGTCCAGAAATGATTGAAGCTACTGACTGAATGAAAGGAGCTGGCATCTCACTCTCTTTGAATCTTCTTTATCATGCTAAGAGGAGCAGGAAAAAGCAAAAAATTTCAGAATTGCACCTTGCAATGCGGAGAAATTACTGTTTGTGCATTTACAATATTCATTGATTTTTGCCATTGAAAAACGTCCAGAAATGATTGAAGCTACTGACTGAATGAAAGGAGCTGGCATCTCACTCTCTTTGAATCTTCTTTATCATGCTAAGAGGAGCAGGAAAAAGCAAAAAATTTCAGAATTGCACCTTGCAATGCGGAGAAATTACTGTTTGTGCATTTACAATATTCATTGATTTTTGCCATTGAAAAACGTCCAGAAATGATTGAAGCTACTGACTGAATGAAAGGAGCTGGCATCTCACTCTCTTTGAATCTTCTTTATCATGCTAAGAGGAGCAGGAAAAAGTAAAAAATTTCAGAATTGCACCTTGCAATGCGGAGAAATTACTGTTTGTGCATTTACAATATTCATTGATTTTTGCCATTGAAAAACGTCCAGAAATGATTGAAGCTACTGACTGAATGAAAGGAGCTGGCATCTCACTCTCTTTGAATCTTCTTTATCATGCTAAGAGGAGCAGGAAAAAGCAAAAAATTTCAGAATTGCACCTTGCAATGCGGAGAAATTACTGTTTGTGCATTTACAATATTCATTGATTTTTGCCATTGAAAAACATCATGTTATTCATATACCAGAAATGATTGAAGCTACTGACTGAATGAAAGGAGCTGGCATCTTACTCTCTTTGAATCTTCTTTGTCATGCTAAGAGGAGCAGGAAAAAGCAAAAAATTTCAGAATTGCACCTTGCAATGCGGAGAAATTACTGTTTGTGCATTTACAATATTCATTGATTTTTGCCATTGAAAAACGTCCAGAAATGATTGAAGCTACTGACTGAATGAAAGGAGCTGGCATCTCACTCTCTTTGAATCTTCTTTATCATGCTGAGAGGAGCAGGAAAAAGCAAAAAATTTCAGAATTGCACCTTGCAATGCGGAGAAATTACTGTTTGTGCATTTACAATATTCATTGATTTTTGCCATTGAAAAACGTCCAGAAATGATTGAAGCTACTGACTGAATGAAAGGAGCTGGCATCTCACTCTCTTTGAATCTTCTTTATCATGCTAAGAGGAGCAGGAAAAAGCAAAAAATTTCAGAATTGCACCTTGCAATGCGGAGAAATTACTGTTTGTGCATTTACAATATTCATTGATTTTTGCCATTGAAAAACATCATGTTATTCATATACCAGAAATGTTTGTAGCTACTGACTGAATGAAAGGAGCTGGCATCTCACTCTCTTTGAATCTTCTTTATCATGCTAAGAGGAGCAGGAAAAAGCAAAAAATTTCAGAATTGCACCTTGCAATGCGGAGAAATTACTGTTTGTGCATTTACAATATTCATTGATTTTTGCCATTGAAAAACGTCCAGAAATGATTGAAGCTACTGACTGAATGAAAGGAGCTGGCATCTCACTCTCTTTGAATCTTCTTTATCATGCTAAGAGGAGCAGGAAAAAGCAAAAAATTTCAGAATTGCACCTTGCAATGCGGAGAAATTACTGTTTGTGCATTTACAATATTCATTGATTTTTGCCATTGAAAAACGTCCAGAAATGATTGAAGCTACTGACTGAATGAAAGGAGCTGGCATCTCACTCTCTTTGAATCTTCTTTATCATGCTAAGAGGAGCAGGAAAAAGCAAAAAATTTCAGAATTGCACCTTGCAATGCGGAGAAATTACTCTTTGTGCATTTACAATATTCATTGATTTTTGCCATTGAAAAACATCATGTTATTCATATACCAGAAATGTTTGAAGCTACTGACTGAATGAAAGGAGCTGGCATCTCACTCTCTTTGAATCTTCTTTATCATGCTAAGAGGAGCAGGAAAAAGCAAAAAATTTCAGAATTGCACCTTGCAATGCGGAGAAATTACTGTTTGTGCATTTACAATATTCATTGATTTTTGCCATTGAAAAACGTCCAGAAATGATTGAAGCTACTGACTGAATGAAAGGAGCTGGCATCTCACTCTCTTTGAATCTTCTTTATCATGCTAAGAGGAGCAGGAAAAAGCAAAAAATTTCAGAATTGCACCTTGCAATGCGGAGAAATTACTGTTTGTGCATTTACAATATTCATTGATTTTTGCCATTGAAAAACATCATGTTATTCATATACCAGAAATGTTTGTAGCTACTGACTGAATGAAAGGAGCTGGAATCTCACTCTCTTTGAATCTTCTTTATCATGCTAAGAGGAGCAGGAAAAAGCAAAAAATTTCAGAATTGCACCTTGCAATGCGGAGAAATTACTGTTTGTGCATTTACAATATTCATTGATTTTTGCCATTGAAAAACGTCCAGAAATGATTGAAGCTACTGACTGAATGAAAGGAGCTGGCATCTCACTCTCTTTGAATCTTCTTTATCATGCTAAGAGGAGCAGGAAAAAGCAAAAAATTTCAGAATTGCACCTTGCAATGCGGAGAAATTACTGTTTGTGCATTTACAATATTCATTGATTTTTGCCATTGAAAAACGTCCAGAAATGATTGAAGCTACTGACTGAATGAAAGGAGCTGGCATCTCACTCTCTTTGAATCTTCTTTATCATGCTAAGAGGAGCAGGAAAAAGCAAAAAATTTCAGAATTGCACCTTGCAATGCGGAGAAATTACTCTTTGTGCATTTACAATATTCATTGATTTTTGCCATTGAAAAACATCATGTTATTCATATACCAGAAATGTTTGAAGCTACTGACTGAATGAAAGGAGCTGGCATCTCACTCTCTTTGAATCTTCTTTATCATGCTAAGAGGAGCAGGAAAAAGCAAAAAATTTCAGAATTGCACCTTGCAATGCGGAGAAATTACTGTTTGTGCATTTACAATATTCATTGATTTTTGCCATTGAAAAACATCATGTTATTCATATACCAGAAATGTTTGAAGCTACTGACTGAATGAAAGGAGCTGGCATCTCACTCTCTTTGAATCTTCTTTATCATGCTAAGAGGAGCAGGAAAAAGCAAAAAATTTCAGAATTGCACCTTGCAATGTGGAGAAATTACTGTTTGTGCATTTACAATATTCATTGATTTTTACCATTGAAAAACGTCCAGAAATGATTGAAGCTACTGACTGAATGAAAGTAGCTGGCATCTCACTCTCTTTGAATCTTCTTTATCATGCTAAGAGGAGCAGGAAAAAGCAAAAAATTTCAGACTTGCACCTTGCAATGCGGAGAAATTACTGTTTGTGCATTTACAATATTCATTGATTTTTGCCATTGAAAAACGTCCAGAAATGATTGAAGCTACTGACTGAATGAAAGGAGCTGGCATCTCACTCTCTTTGAATCTTCTTTATCATGCTAAGAGGAGCAGGAAAAAGCAAAAAATTTCAGAATTGCACCTTGCAATGCGGAGAAATTACTGTTTGTGCATTTACAATATTCATTGATTTTTGCCATTGAAAAACGTCCAGAAATGATTGAAGCTACTGACTGAATGAAAGGAGCTGGCATCTCACTCTCTTTGAATCTTCTTTATCATGCTAAGAGGAGCAGGAAAAAGCAAAAAATTTCAGAATTGCACCTTGCAATGCGGAGAAATTACTGTTTGTGCATTTACAATATTCATTGATTTTTGCCATTGAAAAACGTCCAGAAATGATTGAAGCTACTGACTGAATGAAAGGAGCTGGCATCTCACTCTCTTTGAATCTTCTTTATCATGCTAAGAGGAGCAGGAAAAAGCAAAAAATTTCAGAATTGCACCTTGCAATGCGGAGAAATTACTGTTTGTGCATCTACAATATTCATTGATTTTTGCCATTGAAAAACGTCCAGAAATGATTGAAGCTACTGACTGAATGAAAGGAGCTGGCATCTCACTCTCTTTGAATCTTCTTTATCATGCTAAGAGGAGCAGGAAAAAGCAAAAAATTTCAGAATTGCACCTTGCAATGCGGAGAAATTACTGTTTGTGCATTTACAATATTCATTGATTTTTGCCATTGAAAAACATCATGTTATTCATATACCAGAAATGATTGAAGCTACTGACTGAATGAAAGGAGCTGGCATCTTACTCTCTTTGAATCTTCTTTGTCATGCTAAGAGGAGCAGGAAAAAGCAAAAAATTTCAGAATTGCACCTTGCAATGCGGAGAAATTACTGTTTGTGCATTTACAATATTCATTGATTTTTGCCATTGAAAAACGTCCAGAAATGATTGAAGCTACTGACTGAATGAAAGGAGCTGGCATCTCACTCTCTTTGAATCTTCTTTATCATGCTAAGAGGAGCAGGAAAAAGCAAAAAATTTCAGAATTGCACCTTGCAATGCGGAGAAATTACTGTTTGTGCATTTACAATATTCATTGATTTTTGCCATTGAAAAACGTCCAGAAATGATTGAAGCTACTGACTGAATGAAAGGAGCTGGCATCTCACTCTCTTTGAATCTTCTTTATCATGCTAAGAGGAGCAGGAAAAAGCAAAAAATTTCAGAATTGCACCTTGCAATGCGGAGAAATTACTGTTTGTGCATTTACAATATTCATTGATTTTTGCCATTGAAAAACATCATGTTATTCATATACCAGAAATGTTTGTAGCTACTGACTGAATGAAAGGAGCTGGCATCTCACTCTCTTTGAATCTTCTTTATCATGCTAAGAGGAGCAGGAAAAAGCAAAAAATTTCAGAATTGCACCTTGCAATGCGGAGAAATTACTGTTTGTGCATTTACAATATTCATTGATTTTTGCCATTGAAAAACGTCCAGAAATGATTGAAGCTACTGACTGAATGAAAGGAGCTGGCATCTCACTCTCTTTGAATCTTCTTTATCATGCTAAGAGGAGCAGGAAAAAGCAAAAAATTTCAGAATTGCACCTTGCAATGCGGAGAAATTACTGTTTGTGCATTTACAATATTCATTGATTTTTGCCATTGAAAAACGTCCAGAAATGATTGAAGCTACTGACTGAATGAAAGGAGCTGGCATCTCACTCTCTTTGAATCTTCTTTATCATGCTAAGAGGAGCAGGAAAAAGCAAAAAATTTCAGAATTGCACCTTGCAATGCGGAGAAATTACTCTTTGTGCATTTACAATATTCATTGATTTTTGCCATTGAAAAACATCATGTTATTCATATACCAGAAATGTTTGAAGCTACTGACTGAATGAAAGGAGCTGGCATCTCACTCTCTTTGAATCTTCTTTATCATGCTAAGAGGAGCAGGAAAAAGCAAAAAATTTCAGAATTGCACCTTGCAATGCGGAGAAATTACTGTTTGTGCATTTACAATATTCATTGATTTTTGCCATTGAAAAACGTCCAGAAATGATTGAAGCTACTGACTGAATGAAAGGAGCTGGCATCTCACTCTCTTTGAATCTTCTTTATCATGCTAAGAGGAGCAGGAAAAAGCAAAAAATTTCAGAATTGCACCTTGCAATGCGGAGAAATTACTGTTTGTGCATTTACAATATTCATTGATTTTTGCCATTGAAAAACATCATGTTATTCATATACCAGAAATGTTTGTAGCTACTGACTGAATGAAAGGAGCTGGCATCTCACTCTCTTTGAATCTTCTTTATCATGCTAAGAGGAGCAGGAAAAAGCAAAAAATTTCAGAATTGCACCTTGCAATGCGGAGAAATTACTGTTTGTGCATTTACAATATTCATTGATTTTTGCCATTGAAAAACGTCCAGAAATGATTGAAGCTACTGACTGAATGAAAGGAGCTGGCATCTCACTCTCTTTGAATCTTCTTTATCATGCTAAGAGGAGCAGGAAAAAGCAAAAAATTTCAGAATTGCAGCTTGCAATGCGGAGAAATTACTGTTTGTGCATTTACAATATTCATTGATTTTTGCCATTGAAAAACGTCCAGAAATGATTGAAGCTACTGACTGAATGAAAGGAGCTGGCATCTCACTCTCTTTGAATCTTCTTTATCATGCTAAGAGGAGCAGGAAAAAGCAAAAAATTTCAGAATTGCACCTTGCAATGCGGAGAAATTACTCTTTGTGCATTTACAATATTCATTGATTTTTGCCATTGAAAAACATCATGTTATTCATATACCAGAAATGTTTGAAGCTACTGACTGAATGAAAGGAGCTGGCATCTCACTCTCTTTGAATCTTCTTTATCATGCTAAGAGGAGCAGGAAAAAGCAAAAAATTTCAGAATTGCACCTTGCAATGTGGAGAAATTACTGTTTGTGCATTTACAATATTCATTGATTTTTACCATTGAAAAACGTCCAGAAATGATTGAAGCTACTGACTGAATGAAAGTAGCTGGCATCTCACTCTCTTTGAATCTTCTTTATCATGCTAAGAGGAGCAGGAAAAAGCAAAAAATTTCAGACTTGCACCTTGCAATGCGGAGAAATTACTGTTTGTGCATTTACAATATTCATTGATTTTTGCCATTGAAAAACATCATGTTATTCATATACCAGAAATGTTTGAAGCTACTGACTGAATGAAAGGAGCTGGCATCTCACTCTCTTTGAATCTTCTTTATCATGCTAAGAGGAGCAGGAAAAAGCAAAAAATTTCAGAATTGCACCTTGCAATGCGGATAAATTACTGTTTGTGCATTTACAATATTCATTGATTTTTGCCATTGAAAAACGTCCAGAAATGATTGAAGCTACTGACTGAATGAAAGGAGCTGGCATCTCACTCTCTTTGAATCTTCTTTATCATGCTAAGAGGAGCAGGAAAAAGCAAAAAATTTCAGAATTGCACCTTGCAATGCGGAGAAATTACTGTTTGTGCATTTACAATATTCATTGATTTTTGCCATTGAAAAACGTCCAGAAATGATTGAAGCTACTGACTGAATGAAAGGAGCTGGCATCTCACTCTCTTTGAATCTTCTTTATCATGCTAAGAGGAGCAGGAAAAATCAAAAAATTTCAGAATTGCACCTTGCAATGCGGAGAAATTACTGTTTGTGCATTTACAATATTCAATGATTTTTGCCATTGAAAAACATGTTATTCATATACCAGAAATGTTTGAAGCTACTGACTGAATGAAAGGAGCTGGCACCTCACTCTCTTTGAATCTTCTTTATCATGCTAAGAGGAGCGGGAAAAAGCAAAAAATTTCAGAATTGCACCTTGCAATGCGGAGAAATTACTGTTTGTGCATTTACAATATTCATTGATTTTTGCCATTGAAAAACATCCAGAAATGATTGAAGGTACTGACTGAATGAAAGGAGCTGGCATCTCACTCTCTTTGAATCTTCTTTATCATGCTAAGAGGAGCAGGAAAAAGCAAAAAATTTCAGAATTGCACCTTGCAATGCGGAGAAATTACTGTTTGTGCATTTACAATATTCATTGATTTTTGCCATTGAAAAACGTCCAGAAATGATTGAAGCTACTGACTGAATGAAAGGAGCTGGCATCTCACTCTCTTTGAATCTTCTTTATCATGCTAAGAGGAGCAGGAAAGAGCCAAAAATTTCAGAATTGCACCTTGCAATGCGGAGAAATTACAGTTTGTGCATTTACAATATTCATTGATTTTTGCCATTGAAAAACATCCAGAAATGATTGAAGCTACTGACTGAATGAAAGGAGCTGGCATCTCACTCTCTTTGAATATTCTTTACCATGCTAAGAGGAGCAGGAAAAAGAAAAAAATTTCAGAATTGCACCTTGCAATGCGGAGAAATTACTGTTTGTGCATTTACAATATTCATTGATTTTTGCCATTGAAAAACATCATGTTATTCATATACCAGAAATGTTTGAAGCTACTGACTGAATGAAAGGAGCTGGCATCTCACTCTCTTTGAATCTTCTTTATCATGCTAAGAGGAGCAGGAAAAAGCAAAAAATTTCAGAATTGCACCTTGCAATGCGGAGAAATTACTGTTTGTGCATTTACAATATTCATTGATTTTTGCCATTGAAAAACATCATGTTATTCATATACCAGAAATGTTTGAAGCTACTGACTGATTGAAAGGAGCTGGCATCTCACTCTCTTTGAATCTTCTTTATCATGCTAAGAGGAGCAGGAAAAAGCAAAAAATTTCAGAATTGCACCTTGCAATGTGGAGAAATTACTGTTTGTGCATTTACAATATTCATTGATTTTTACCATTGAAAAACGTCCAGAAATGATTGAAGCTACTGACTGAATGAAAGTAGCTGGCATCTCACTCTCTTTGAATCTTCTTTATCATGCTAAGAGGAGCAGGAAAAAGCAAAAAATTTCAGAATTGCACCTTGCAATGCAGAGAAATTACTGTTTGTGCATTTACAATATTCATTGATTTTTGCCATTGAAAAACATCATGTTATTCATATACCAGAAATGTTTGAAGCTACTGACTGAATGAAAGGAGCTGGCATCTCACTCTCTTTGAATCTTCTTTATCATGCTAAGAGGAGCAGGAAAAAGCAAAAAATTTCAGAATTGCACCTTGCAATGTGGAGAAATTACTGTTTGTGCATTTACAATATTCATTGATTTTTACCATTGAAAAACGTCCAGAAATGATTGAAGCTACTGACTGAATGAAAGTAGCTGGCATCTCACTCTCTTTGAATCTTCTTTATCATGCTAAGAGGAGCAGGAAAAAGCAAAAAATTTCAGACTTGCACCTTGCAATGCGGAGAAATTACTGTTTGTGCATTTACAATATTCATTGATTTTTGCCATTGAAAAACATCATGTTCTTCATATACCAGAAATGTTTGAAGCTACTGACTGAATGAAAGGAGCTGGCATCTCACTCTCTTTGAATCTTCTTTATCATGCTAAGAGGAGCAGGAAAAAGCAAAAAATTTCAGAATTGCACCTTGCAATGCGGAGAAATTACTGTTTGTGCATTTACAATATTCATTGATTTTTGCCATTGAAAAACGTCCAGAAATGATTGAAGCTACTGACTGAATGAAAGGAGCTGGCATCTCACTCTCTTTGAATCTTGTTTATCATGCTAAGAGGAGCAGGAAAAAGCAAAAAATTTCAGAATTGCACCTTGCAATGCGGAGAAATTACTGTTTGTGCATTTACAATATTCATTGATTTTTGCCATTGAAAAACGTCCAGAAATGATTGAAGCTACTGACTGAATGAAAGGAGCTGGCATCTCACTCTCTTTGAATCTTCTTTATCATGCTAAGAGGAGCAGGAAAAAGCAAAAAATTTCAGAATTGCACCTTGCAATGCGGAGAAATTACTGTTTGTGCATTTACAATATTCATTGATTTTTGCCATTGAAAAACATCATGTTATTCATATACCAGAAATGATTGAAGCTACTGACTGAATGAAAGGAGCTGGCATCTCACTCTCTTTGAATCTTCTTTATCATGCTAAGAGGAGCAGGAAAAAGCAAAAAATTTCAGAATTGCACCTTGCAATGCGGAGAAATTACTGTTTGTGCATTTACAATATTCATTGATTTTTGCCATTGAAAAACGTCCAGAAATGATTGAAGCTACTGACTGAATGAAAGGAACTGGCATCTCACTCTCTTTGAATCTTCTTTATCATGCTAAGAGGAGCAGGAAAAAGCAAAAAATTTCAGAATTGCACCTTGCAATGCGGAGAAATTACTGTTTGTGCATTTACAAAATTCATTGATTTTTGCCATTGAAAAACATCATGTTATTCATATACCAGAAATGTTTGAAGCTACTGACTGAATGAAAGGAGCTGACATCTCACTCTCTTTGAATCTTCTTTATCATGCTAAGAGGAGCAGGAAAAAGCAAAAAATTTCAGAATTGCACCTTGCAATGCGGAGAAATTACTGTTTGTGCATTTACAATATTCATTGATTTTTGCCATTGAGAAACGTCCAGAAATGATTGAAGCTACTGACTGAATGAAAGGAGCTGGCATCTCATTCTCTTTGAATCTTCTTTATCATGCTAAGAGGAGCAGGAAAAAGCAAAAAATTTCAGAATTACACCTTGCAATGCGGAGAAATTACTGTTTGTGCATTTACAATATTCATTGATTTTTGCCATTGAAAAACGTCCAGAAATGATTGAAGCTACTGACTGAATGAAAGGAGCTGGCATCTCACTCTCTTTGAATCTTCTTTATCATGCTAAGAGGAGCAGGAAAAAGCAAAAAATTTCAGAATTGCACCTTGCAATGCGGAGAAATTACTGTTTGTGCATTTACAATATTCATTGATTTTTGCCATTGAAAAACATCATGTTATTCATATACCAGAAATGATTGAAGCTACTGACTGAATGAAAGGAGCTGGCATCTCACTCTCTTTGAATCTTCTTTATCATGCTAAGAGGAGCAGGAAAAAGCAAAAAATTTCAGAATTGCACCTTGCAATGCGGAGAAATTACTGTTTGTGCATTTACAATATTCATTGATTTTTGCCATTGAAAAACGTCCAGAAATGATTGAAGCTACTGACTGAATGAAAGGAACTGGCATCTCACTCTCTTTGAATCTTCTTTATCATGCTAAGAGGAGCAGGAAAAAGCAAAAAATTTCAGAATTGCACCTTGCAATGCGGAGAAATTACTGTTTGTGCATTTACAAAATTCATTGATTTTTGCCATTGAAAAACATCATGTTATTCATATACCAGAAATGTTTGAAGCTACTGACTGAATGAAAGGAGCTGACATCTCACTCTCTTTGAATCTTCTTTATCATGCTAAGAGGAGCAGGAAAAAGCAAAAAATTTCAGAATTGCACCTTGCAATGCGGAGAAATTACTGTTTGTGCATTTACAATATTCATTGATTTTTGCCATTGAAAAACGTCCAGAAATGATTGAAGCTACTGACTGAATGAAAGGAGCTGGCATCTCACTCTCTTTGAATCTTCTTTATCATGCTAAGAGGAGCAGGAAAAAGCAAAAAATTTCAGAATTGCACCTTGCAATGCGGAGAAATTACTGTTTGTGCATTTACAATATTCATTGATTTTTGCCATTGAAAAACATCATGTTATTCATATACCAGAAATGATTGAAGCTACTGACTGAATGAAAGGAGCTGGCATCTCACTCTCTTTGAATCTTCTTTATCATGCTAAGAGGAGCAGGAAAAAGCAAAAAATTTCAGAATTGCACCTTGCAATGTGGAGAAATTACTGTTTGTGCATTTACAATATTCATTGATTTTTACCATTGAAAAACGTCCAGAAATGATTGAAGCTACTGACTGAATGAAAGTAGCTGGCATCTCACTCTCTTTGAATCTTCTTTATCATGCTAAGAGGAGCAGGAAAAAGCAAAAAATTTCAGACTTGCACCTTGCAATGCGGAGAAATTACTGTTTGTGCATTTACAATATTCATTGATTTTTGCCATTGAAAAACATCATGTTATTCATATACCAGAAATGTTTGAAGCTACTGACTGAATGAAAGGAGCTGGCATCTCACTCTCTTTGAATCTTCTTTATCATGCTAAGAGGAGCAGGAAAAAGCAAAAAATTTCAGAATTGCACCTTGCAATGCGGAGAAATTACTGTTTGTGCATTTACAATATTCATTGATTTTTGCCATTGAAAAACGTCCAGAAATGATTGAAGCTACTGACTGAATGAAAGGAGCTGGCATCTCACTCTCTTTGAATCTTGTTTATCATGCTAAGAGGAGCAGGAAAAAGCAAAAAATTTCAGAATTGCACCTTGCAATGCGGAGAAATTACTGTTTGTGCATTTACAATATTCATTGATTTTTGCCATTGAAAAACGTCCAGAAATGATTGAAGCTACTGACTGAATGAAAGGAGCTGGCATCTCACTCTCTTTGAATCTTCTTTATCATGCTAAGAGGAGCAGGAAAAAGCAAAAAAATTCAGAATTGCACCTTGCAATGCGGAGAAATTACTGTTTGTGCATTTACAATATTCATTGATTTTTGCCATTGAAAAACATCATGTTATTCATATACCAGAAATGATTGAAGCTACTGACTGAATGAAAGGAGCTGGCATCTCACTCTCTTTGAATCTTCTTTATCATGCTAAGAGGAGCAGGAAAAAGCAAAAAATTTCAGAATTGCACCTTGCAATGCGGAGAAATTACTGTTTGTGCATTTACAATATTCATTGATTTTTGCCATTGAAAAACGTCCAGAAATGATTGAAGCTACTGACTGAATGAAAGGAACTGGCATCTCACTCTCTTTGAATCTTCTTTATCATGCTAAGAGGAGCAGGAAAAAGCAAAAAATTTCAGAATTGCACCTTGCAATGCGGAGAAATTACTGTTTGTGCATTTACAAAATTCATTGATTTTTGCCATTGAAAAACATCATGTTATTCATATACCAGAAATGTTTGAAGCTACTGACTGAATGAAAGGAGCTGACATCTCACTCTCTTTGAATCTTCTTTATCATGCTAAGAGGAGCAGGAAAAAGCAAAAAATTTCAGAATTGCACCTTGCAATGCGGAGAAATTACTGTTTGTGCATTTACAATATTCATTGATTTTTGCCATTGAAAAACGTCCAGAAATGATTGAAGCTACTGACTGAATGAAAGGAGCTGGCATCTCACTCTCTTTGAATCTTCTTTATCATGCTAAGAGGAGCAGGAAAAAGCAAAAAATTTCAGAATTGCACCTTGCAATGCGGAGAAATTACTGTTTGTGCATTTACAATATTCATTGATTTTTGCCATTGATAAACATCATGTTATTCATATACCAGAAATGTTTGAAGCTACTGACTGAATGAAAGGAGCTGGCATCTCACTCTCTTTGAATCTTCTTTATCATGCTAAGAGGAGCAGGAAAAAGCAAAAAATTTCAGAATTGCACCTTGCAATGCGGAGAAATTACTGTTTGTGCATTTACAATATTCATTGATTTTTGCCATTGAAAAACATCATGTTATTCATATACCAGAAATGATTGAAGCTACTGACTGAATGAAAGGAGCTGGCATCTCACTCTCTTTGAATCTTCTTTATCATGCTAAGAGGAGCAGGAAAAAGCAAAAAATTTCAGAATTGCACCTTGCAATGCGGAGAAATTACTGTTTGTGCATTTACAATATTCATTGATTTTTGCCATTGAAAAACGTCCAGAAATGATTGAAGCTACTGACTGAATGAAAGGAGCTGGCATCTCACTCTCTTTGAATCTTCTTTATCATGCTAAGAGGAGCAGGAAAAAGCAAAAAATTTCAGAATTGCACCTTGCAATGCGGAGAAATTACTGTTTGTGCATTTACAATATTCATTGATTTTTGCCATTGAAAAACATCATGTTATTCATATACCAGAAATGTTTGAAGCTACTGACTGAATGAAAGGAGCTGGCATCTCACTCTCTTTGAATCTTCTTTATCATGCTAAGAGGAGCAGGAAAAAGCAAAAAATTTCAGAATTGCACCTTGCAATGCGGAGAAATTACTGTTTGTGCATTTACAATATTCATTGATTTTTGCCATTGAAAAACGTCCAGAAATGATTGAAGCTACTGACTGAATGAAAGGAGCTGGCATCTCACTCTCTTTGAATCTTCTTTATCATGCTAAGAGGAGCAGGAAAAAGCAAAAAATTTCAGAATTGCACCTTGCAATGCGGAGAAATTACTTTTTGTGCATTTACAATATTCATTGATTTTTGCCATTGAAAAACATCATGTTATTCATATACCAGAAATGATTGAAGCTACTGACTGAATGAAAGGAGCTGGCATCTCGCTCTCTTTGAATCTTCTTTATCATGCTAAGAGGAGCAGGAAAAAGCAAAAAATTTCAGAATTGCACCTTGCAATGCGGAGAAATTACTGTTTGTGCATTTACAATATTCATTGATTTTTGCCATTGAAAAACGTCCAGAAATGATTGAAGCTACTGACTGAATGAAAGGAGCTGGCATCTCACTCTCTTTGAATCTTCTTTATCATGCTAAGAGGAGCAGGAAAAAGCAAAAAATTTCAGAATTGCACCTTGCAATGCGGAGAAATTACTGTTTGTGCATTTACAATATTCATTGATTTTTGCCATTGAAAAACGTCCAGAAATGATTGAAGCTACTGACTGAATGAAAGGAGCTGGCATCTCACTCTCTTTGAATCTTCTTTATCATGCTAAGAGGAGCAGGAAAAAGCAAAAAATTTCAGAATTGCACCTTGCAATGCGGAGAAATTACTGTTTGTGCATTTACAATATTCATTGATTTTTGCCATTGAAAAACGTCCAGAAATGATTGAAGCTACTGACTGAATGAAAGGAGCTGGCATCTCACTCTCTTTGAATCTTCTTTATCATGCAAAGAGGAGCAGGAAAAAGCAAAAAATTTCAGAATTGCACCTTGCAATGCGGAGAAATTACTGTTTGTGCATTTACAATATTCATTGATTTTTGCCATTGAAAAACATCATGTTATTCATATACCAGAAATGTTTGAAGCTACTGACTGAATGAAAGGAGCTGGCATCTCACTCTCTTTGAATCTTCTTTATCATGCTAAGAGGAGCAGGAAAAAGCAAAAAATTTCAGAATTGCACCTTGCAATGCGGAGAAATTACTGTTTGTGCATTTACAATATTCATTGATTTTTGCCATTGAAAAACATCATGTTATTCATATACCAGAAATGTTTGAAGCTACTGACTGAATGAAAGGAGCTGGCATCTCACTCTCTTTGAATCTTCTTTATCATGCTAAGAGGAGCAGGAAAAAGCAAAAAATTTCAGAATTGCACCTTGCAATGTGGAGAAATTACTGTTTGTGCATTTACAATATTCATTGATTTTTACCATTGAAAAACGTCCAGAAATGATTGAAGCTACTGACTGAATGAAAGTAGCTGGCATCTCAATCTCTTTGAATCTTCTTTACCATGCTAAGAGGAGCAGGAAAAAGCAAAAAATTTCAGACTTGCACCTTGCAATGCGGAGAAATTACTGTTTGTGCATTTACAATATTCATTGATTTTTGCCATTGAAAAACATCATGTTATTCATATACCAGAAATGTTTGAAGCTACTGACTGAATGAAAGGAGCTGGCATCTCACTCTCTTTGAATCTTCTTTATCATGCTAAGAGGAGCAGGAAAAAGCAAAAAATTTCAGAATTGCACCTTGCAATGCGGAGAAATTACTGTTTGTGCATTTACAATATTCATTGATTTTTGCCATTGAAAAACGTCCAGAAATGATTGAAGCTACTGACTGAATGAAAGGAGCTGGCATCTCACTCTCTTTGAATCTTCTTTATCATGCTAAGAGGAGCAGGAAAAAGCAAAAAATTTCAGAATTGCACCTTGCAATGCGGAGAAATTACTTTTTGTGCATTTACAATATTCATTGATTTTTGCCATTGAAAAACATCATGTTATTCATATACCAGAAATGATTGAAGCTACTGACTGAATGAAAGGAGCTGGCATCTCGCTCTCTTTGAATCTTCTTTATCATGCTAAGAGGAGCAGGAAAAAGCAAAAAATTTCAGAATTGCACCTTGCAATGCGGAGAAATTACTGTTTGTGCATTTACAATATTCATTGATTTTTGCCATTGAAAAACGTCCAGAAATGATTGAAGCTACTGACTGAATGAAAGGAGCTGGCATCTCACTCTCTTTGAATCTTCTTTATCATGCTAAGAGGAGCAGGAAAAAGCAAAAAATTTCAGAATTGCACCTTGCAATGTGGAGAAATTACTGTTTGTGCATTTACAATATTCATTGATTTTTGCCATTGAAAAACATCATGTTATTCATATACCAGAAATGATTGAAGCTACTGACTGAATGAAAGGAGCTGGCATCTCACTCTCTTTGAATCTTCTTTATCATGCTAAGAGGAGCAGGAAAAAGCAAAAAATTTCAGAATTGCACCTTGCAATGCGGAGAAATTACTGTTTGTGCATTTACAATATTCATTGATTTTTGCCATTGAAAAACGTCCAGAAATGATTGAAGCTACTGACTGAATGAAAGGAGCTGGCATCTCACTCTCTTTGAATCTTCTTTATCATGCTAAGAGGAGCAGGAAAAAGCAAAAAATTTCAGAATTGCACCTTGCAATGCGGAGAAATTACTGTTTGTGCTTTTACAATATTCATTGATTTTTGCCATTGAAAAACATCATGTTATTCATATACCAGAAATGTTTGAAGCTACTGACTGAATGAAAGGAGCTGGCATCTAACTCTCTTTGAATCTTCTTTATCATGCTAAGAGGAGCAGGAAAAAGCAAAAAATTTCAGAATTGCACCTTGCAATGCGGAGAAATTACTGTTTGTGCATTTACAATATTCATTGATTTTTGCCATTGAAAAACGTCCAGAAATGATTGAAGCTACTGACTGAATGAAAGGAGCTGGCATCTCACTCTCTTTGAATCTTCTTTATCATGCTAAGAGGAGCAGGAAAAAGCAAAAAATTTCAGAATTGCACCTTGCAATGCGGAGAAATTACTGTTTGTGCATTTACAATATTCATTGATTTTTGCCATTGAAAAACGTCCAGAAATGATTGAAGCTACTGACTGAATGAAAGGAGCTGGCATCTCACTCTCTTTGAATCTTCTTTATCATGCTAAGAGGAGCAGGAAAAAGCAAAAAATTTCAGAATTGCACCTTGCAATGCGGAGAAATTACTGTTTGTGCATTTACAATATTCATTGATTTTTGCCATTGAAAAACGTCCAGAAATGATTGAAGCTACTGACTGAATGAAAGGAGCTGGCATCTCACTCTCTTTGAATCTTCTTTATCATGCAAAGAGGAGCAGGAAAAAGCAAAAAATTTCAGAATTGCACCTTGCAATGCGGAGAAATTACTGTTTGTGCATTTACAATATTCATTGATTTTTGCCATTGAAAAACATCATGTTATTCATATACCAGAAATGTTTGAAGCTACTGACTGAATGAAAGGAGCTGGCATCTCACTCTCTTTGAATCTTCTTTATCATGCTAAGAGGAGCAGGAAAAAGCAAAAAATTTCAGAATTGCACCTTGCAATGCGGAGAAATTACTGTTTGTGCATTTACAATATTCATTGATTTTTGCCATTGAAAAACGTCCAGAAATGATTGAAGCTACTGACTGAATGAAAGGAGCTGGCATCTCACTCTCTTTGAATCTTCTTTATCATGCTAAGAGGAGCAGGAAAAAGCAAAAAATTTCAGAATTGCACCTTGCAATGCGGAGAAATTACTTTTTGTGCATTTACAATATTCATTGATTTTTGCCATTGAAAAACATCATGTTATTCATATACCAGAAATGATTGAAGCTACTGACTGAATGAAAGGAGCTGGCATCTCGCTCTCTTTGAATCTTCTTTATCATGCTAAGAGGAGCAGGAAAAAGCAAAAAATTTCAGAATTGCACCTTGCAATGCGGAGAAATTACTGTTTGTGCATTTACAATATTCATTGATTTTTGCCATTGAAAAACGTCCAGAAATGATTGAAGCTACTGACTGAATGAAAGGAGCTGGCATCTCACTCTCTTTGAATCTTCTTTATCATGCTAAGAGGAGCAGGAAAAAGCAAAAAATTTCAGAATTGCACCTTGCAATGTGGAGAAATTACTGTTTGTGCATTTACAATATTCATTGATTTTTGCCATTGAAAAACATCATGTTATTCATAAACCAGAAATGATTGAAGCTACTGACTGAATGAAAGGAGCTGGCATCTCACTCTCTTTGAATCTTCTTTATCATGCTAAGAGGAGCAGGAAAAAGCAAAAAATTTCAGAATTGCACCTTGCAATGCGGAGAAATTACTGTTTGTGCATTTACAATATTCATTGATTTTTGCCATTGAAAAACGTCCAGAAATGATTGAAGCTACTGACTGAATGAAAGGAGCTGGCATCTCACTCTCTTTGAATCTTCTTTATCATGCTAAGAGGAGCAGGAAAAAGCAAAAAATTTCAGAATTGCACCTTGCAATGCGGAGAAATTACTGTTTGTGCATTTACAATATTCATTGATTTTTGCCATTGAAAAACGTCCAGAAATGATTGAAGCTACTGACTGAATGAAAGGAGCTGGCATCTCACTCTCTTTGAATCTTCTTTATCATGCAAAGAGGAGCAGGAAAAAGCAAAAAATTTCAGAATTGCACCTTGCAATGCGGAGAAATTACTGTTTGTGCATTTACAATATTCATTGATTTTTGCCATTGAAAAACATCATGTTATTCATATACCAGAAATGTTTGAAGCTACTGACTGAATGAAAGGAGCTGGCATCTCACTCTCTTTGAATCTTCTTTATCATGCTAAGAGGAGCAGGAAAAAGCAAAAAATTTCAGAATTGCACCTTGCAATGCGGAGAAATTACTGTTTGTGCATTTACAATATTCATTGATTTTTGCCATTGAAAAACATCATGTTATTCATATACCAGAAATGTTTGAAGCTACTGACTGAATGAAAGGAGCTGGCATCTCACTCTCTTTGAATCTTCTTTATCATGCTAAGAGGAGCAGGAAAAAGCAAAAAATTTCAGAATTGCACCTTGCAATGTGGAGAAATTACTGTTTGTGCATTTACAATATTCATTGATTTTTACCATTGAAAAACGTCCAGAAATGATTGAAGCTACTGACTGAATGAAAGTAGCTGGCATCTCAATCTCTTTGAATCTTCTTTACCATGCTAAGAGGAGCAGGAAAAAGCAAAAAATTTCAGACTTGCACCTTGCAATGCGGAGAAATTACTGTTTGTGCATTTACAATATTCATTGATTTTTGCCATTGAAAAACATCATGTTATTCATATACCAGAAATGTTTGAAGCTACTGACTGAATGAAAGGAGCTGGCATCTCACTCTCTTTGAATCTTCTTTATCATGCTAAGAGGAGCAGGAAAAAGCAAAAAATTTCAGAATTGCACCTTGCAATGCGGAGAAATTACTGTTTGTGCATTTACAATATTCATTGATTTTTGCCATTGAAAAACGTCCAGAAATGATTGAAGCTACTGACTGAATGAAAGGAGCTGGCATCTCACTCTCTTTGAATCTTCTTTATCATGCTAAGAGGAGCAGGAAAAAGCAAAAAATTTCAGAATTGCACCTTGCAATGCGGAGAAATTACTTTTTGTGCATTTACAATATTCATTGATTTTTGCCATTGAAAAACATCATGTTATTCATATACCAGAAATGATTGAAGCTACTGACTGAATGAAAGGAGCTGGCATCTCGCTCTCTTTGAATCTTCTTTATCATGCTAAGAGGAGCAGGAAAAAGCAAAAAATTTCAGAATTGCACCTTGCAATGCGGAGAAATTACTGTTTGTGCATTTACAATATTCATTGATTTTTGCCATTGAAAAACGTCCAGAAATGATTGAAGCTACTGACTGAATGAAAGGAGCTGGCATCTCACTCTCTTTGAATCTTCTTTATCATGCTAAGAGGAGCAGGAAAAAGCAAAAAATTTCAGAATTGCACCTTGCAATGTGGAGAAATTACTGTTTGTGCATTTACAATATTCATTGATTTTTGCCATTGAAAAACATCATGTTATTCATATACCAGAAATGATTGAAGCTACTGACTGAATGAAAGGAGCTGGCATCTCACTCTCTTTGAATCTTCTTTATCATGCTAAGAGGAGCAGGAAAAAGCAAAAAATTTCAGAATTGCACCTTGCAATGCGGAGAAATTACTGTTTGTGCATTTACAATATTCATTGATTTTTGCCATTGAAAAACGTCCAGAAATGATTGAAGCTACTGACTGAATGAAAGGAGCTGGCATCTCACTCTCTTTGAATCTTCTTTATCATGCTAAGAGGAGCAGGAAAAAGCAAAAAATTTCAGAATTGCACCTTGCAATGCGGAGAAATTACTGTTTGTGCTTTTACAATATTCATTGATTTTTGCCATTGAAAAACATCATGTTATTCATATACCAGAAATGTTTGAAGCTACTGACTGAATGAAAGGAGCTGGCATCTAACTCTCTTTGAATCTTCTTTATCATGCTAAGAGGAGCAGGAAAAAGCAAAAAATTTCAGAATTGCACCTTGCAATGCGGAGAAATTACTGTTTGTGCATTTACAATATTCATTGATTTTTGCCATTGAAAAACGTCCAGAAATGATTGAAGCTACTGACTGAATGAAAGGAGCTGGCATCTCACTCTCTTTGAATCTTCTTTATCATGCTAAGAGGAGCAGGAAAAAGCAAAAAATTTCAGAATTGCACCTTGCAATGCGGAGAAATTACTGTTTGTGCATTTACAATATTCATTGATTTTTGCCATTGAAAAACGTCCAGAAATGATTGAAGCTACTGACTGAATGAAAGGAGCTGGCATCTCACTCTCTTTGAATCTTCTTTATCATGCTAAGAGGAGCAGGAAAAAGCAAAAAATTTCAGAATTGCAACTTGCAATGCGGAGAAATTACTGTTTGTGCATTTACAATATTCATTGATTTTTGCCATTGAAAAACATCATGTTATTCATATACCAGAAATGATTGAAGCTACTGACTGAATGAAAGGAGCTGGCATCTCACTCTCTTTGAATCTTCTTTATCATGCTAAGAGGAGCAGGAAAAAGCAAAAAATTTCAGAATTGCACCTTGCAATGCGGAGAAATTACTGTTTGTGCATTTACAATATTCATTGATTTTTGCCATTGAAAAACGTCAAGAAATGATTGAAGCTACTGACTGAATGAAAGGAGCTGGCATCTCACTCTCTTTGAATCTTCTTTATCATGCTAAGAGGAGCAGGAAAAAGCAAAAAATTTCAGAATTGCACCTTGCAATGCGGAGAAATTACTGTTTGTGCTTTTACAATATTCATTGATTTTTGCCATTGAAAAACATCATGTTATTCATATACAAGAAATGTTTGAAGCTACTGACTGAATGAAAGGAGCTGGCATCTCACTCTCCTTGAATCTTCTTTATCATGCTAAGAGGAGCAGGAAAAAGCAAAAAATTTCAGAATTGCACCTTGCAATGCGGAGAAATTACTGTTTGTGCATTTACAATATTCATTGATTTTTGCCATTGAAAAACGTCCAGAAATGATTGAAGCTACTGACTGAATGAAAGGAGCTGGCATCTCACTCTCTTTGAATCTTCTTTATCATGCTAAGAGGAGCAGGAAAAAGCAAAAAATTTCAGAATTGCACCTTGCAATGCGGAGAAATTACTGTTTGTGCATTTACAATATTCATTGATTTTTGCCATTGAAAAACGTCCAGAAATGATTGAAGCTACTGACTGAATGAAAGGAGCTGGCATCTCACTCTCTTTGAATCTTCTTTATCATGCTAAGAGGAGCAGGAAAAAGCAAAAAATTTCAGAATTGCACCTTGCAATGCGGAGAAATTACTGTTTGTGCATTTACAATATTCATTGATTTTTGCCATTGAAAAACATCATGTTATTCATATACCAGAAATGATTGAAGCTACTGACTGAATGAAAGGAGCTGGCATCTCACTCTCTTTGAATCTTCTTTATCATGCTAAGAGGAGCAGGAAAAAGCAAAAAATTTCAGAATTGCACCTTGCAATGCGGAGAAATTACTGTTTGTGCTTTTACAATATTCATTGATTTTTGCCATTGAAAAACATCATGTTATTCATATACCAGAAATGTTTGAAGCTACTGACTGAATGAAAGGAGCTGGCATCTAACTCTCTTTGAATCTTCTTTATCATGCTAAGAGGAGCAGGAAAAAGCAAAAAATTTCAGAATTGCACCTTGCAATGCGGAGAAATTACTGTTTGTGCATTTACAATATTCATTGATTTTTGCCATTGAAAAACGTCCAGAAATGATTGAAGCTACTGACTGAATGAAAGGAGCTGGCATCTCACTCTCTTTGAATCTTCTTTATCATGCTAAGAGGAGCAGGAAAAAGCAAAAAATTTCAGAATTGCACCTTGCAATGCGGAGAAATTACTGTTTGTGCATTTACAATATTCATTGATTTTTGCCATTGAAAAACGTCCAGAAATGATTGAAGCTACTGACTGAATGAAAGGAGCTGGCATCTCACTCTCTTTGAATCTTCTTTATCATGCTAAGAGGAGCAGGAAAAAGCAAAAAATTTCAGAATTGCAACTTGCAATGCGGAGAAATTACTGTTTGTGCATTTACAATATTCATTGATTTTTGCCATTGAAAAACATCATGTTATTCATATACCAGAAATGATTGAAGCTACTGACTGAATGAAAGGAGCTGGCATCTCACTCTCTTTGAATCTTCTTTATCATGCTAAGAGGAGCAGGAAAAAGCAAAAAATTTCAGAATTGCACCTTGCAATGCGGAGAAATTACTGTTTGTGCATTTACAATATTCATTGATTTTTGCCATTGAAAAACGTCAAGAAATGATTGAAGCTACTGACTGAATGAAAGGAGCTGGCATCTCACTCTCTTTGAATCTTCTTTATCATGCTAAGAGGAGCAGGAAAAAGCAAAAAATTTCAGAATTGCACCTTGCAATGCGGAGAAATTACTGTTTGTGCTTTTACAATATTCATTGATTTTTGCCATTGAAAAACATCATGTTATTCATATACAAGAAATGTTTGAAGCTACTGACTGAATGAAAGGAGCTGGCATCTCACTCTCTTTGAATCTTCTTTATCATGCTAAGAGGAGCAGGAAAAAGCAAAAAATTTCAGAATTGCACCTTGCAATGCGGAGAAATTACTGTTTGTGCATTTACAATATTCATTGATTTTTGCCATTGAAAAACGTCCAGAAATGATTGAAGCTACTGACTGAATGAAAGGAGCTGGCATCTCACTCTCTTTGAATCTTCTTTATCATGCTAAGAGGAGCAGGAAAAAGCAAAAAATTTCAGAATTGCACCTTGCAATGCGGAGAAATTACTGTTTGTGCATTTACAATATTCATTGATTTTTGCCATTGAAAAACGTCCAGAAATGATTGAAGCTACTGACTGAATGAAAGGAGCTGGCATCTCACTCTCTTTGAATCTTCTTTATCATGCTAAGAGGAGCAGGAAAAAGCAAAAAATTTCAGAATTGCACCTTGCAATGCGGAGAAATTACTGTTTGTGCATTTACAATATTCATTGATTTTTGCCATTGAAAAACATCATGTTATTCATATACCAGAAATGATTGAAGCTACTGACTGAATGAAAGGAGCTGGCATCTTACTCTCTTTGAATCTTCTTTGTCATGCTAAGAGGAGCAGGAAAAAGCAAAAAATTTCAGAATTGCACCTTGCAATGCGGAGAAATTACTGTTTGTGCATTTACAATATTCATTGATTTTTGCCATTGAAAAACGTCCAGAAATGATTGAAGCTACTGACTGAATGAAAGGAGCTGGCATCTCACTCTCTTTGAATCTTCTTTATCATGCTAAGAGGAGCAGGAAAAAGCAAAAAATTTCAGAATTGCACCTTGCAATGCGGAGAAATTACTGTTTGTGCATTTACAATATTCATTGATTTTTGCCATTGAAAAACGTCCAGAAATGATTGAAGCTACTGACTGAATGAAAGGAGCTGGCATCTCACTCTCTTTGAATCTTCTTTATCATGCTAAGAGGAGCAGGAAAAAGCAAAAAATTTCAGAATTGCACCTTGCAATGCGGAGAAATTACTGTTTGTGCATTTACAATATTCATTGATTTTTGCCATTGAAAAACGTCCAGAAATGATTGAAGCTACTGACTGAATGAAAGGAGCTGGCATCTCACTCTCTTTGAATCTTCTTTATCATGCAAAGAGGAGCAGGAAAAAGCAAAAAATTTCAGAATTGCACCTTGCAATGCGGAGAAATTACTGTTTGTGCATTTACAATATTCATTGATTTTTGCCATTGAAAAACATCATGTTATTCATATACCAGAAATGTTTGAAGCTACTGACTGAATGAAAGGAGCTGGCATCTCACTCTCTTTGAATCTTCTTTATCATGCTAAGAGGAGCAGGAAAAAGCAAAAAATTTCAGAATTGCACCTTGCAATGCGGAGAAATTACTGTTTGTGCATTTACAATATTCATTGATTTTTGCCATTGAAAAACATCATGTTATTCATATACCAGAAATGTTTGAAGCTACTGACTGAATGAAAGGAGCTGGCATCTCACTCTCTTTGAATCTTCTTTATCATGCTAAGAGGAGCAGGAAAAAGCAAAAAATTTCAGAATTGCACCTTGCAATGTGGAGAAATTACTGTTTGTGCATTTACAATATTCATTGATTTTTACCATTGAAAAACGTCCAGAAATGATTGAAGCTACTGACTGAATGAAAGTAGCTGGCATCTCAATCTCTTTGAATCTTCTTTACCATGCTAAGAGGAGCAGGAAAAAGCAAAAAATTTCAGACTTGCACCTTGCAATGCGGAGAAATTACTGTTTGTGCATTTACAATATTCATTGATTTTTGCCATTGAAAAACATCATGTTATTCATATACCAGAAATGTTTGAAGCTACTGACTGAATGAAAGGAGCTGGCATCTCACTCTCTTTGAATCTTCTTTATCATGCTAAGAGGAGCAGGAAAAAGCAAAAAATTTCAGAATTGCACCTTGCAATGCGGAGAAATTACTGTTTGTGCATTTACAATATTCATTGATTTTTGCCATTGAAAAACGTCCAGAAATGATTGAAGCTACTGACTGAATGAAAGGAGCTGGCATCTCACTCTCTTTGAATCTTCTTTATCATGCTAAGAGGAGCAGGAAAAAGCAAAAAATTTCAGAATTGCACCTTGCAATGCGGAGAAATTACTGTTTGTGCATTTACAATATTCATTGATTTTTGCCATTGAAAAACGTCCAGAAAGGATTGAAGCTACTGACTGAATGAAAGGAGCTGGCATCTCACTCTCTTTGAATCTTCTTTATCATGCTAAGAGGAGCAGGAAAAAGCAAAAAATTTCAGAATTGCACCTTGCAATGCGGAGAAATTACTGTTTGTGCATTTACAATATTCATTGATTTTTGCCATTGAAAAACATGTTATTCATATACCAGAAATGTTTGAAGCTACTGACTGAATGAAAGGAGCTGGCACCTCACTCTCTTTGAATCTTCTTTATCATGCTAAGAGGAGCGGGAAAAAGCAAAAAATTTCAGAATTGCACCTTGCAATGCGGAGAAATTACTGTTTGTGCATTTACAATATTCATTGATTTTTGCCATTGAAAAACATCCAGAAATGATTGAAGGTACTGACTGAATGAAAGGAGCTGGCATCTCACTCTCTTTGAATCTTCTTTATCATGCTAAGAGGAGCAGGAAAAAGCAAAAAATTTCAGAATTGCACCTTGCAATGCGGAGAAATTACTGTTTGTGCATTTACAATATTCATTGATTTTTGCCATTGAAAAACGTCCAGAAATGATTGAAGCTACTGACTGAATGAAAGGAGCTGGCATCTCACTCTCTTTGAATCTTCTTTATCATGCTAAGAGGAGCAGGAAAAAGCAAAAAATTTCAGAATTGCACCTTGCAATGCGGAGAAATTACTGTTTGTGCTTTTACAATATTCATTGATTTTTGCCATTGAAAAACATCATGTTATTCATATACCAGAAATGTTTGAAGCTACTGACTGAATGAAAGGAGCTGGCATCTAACTCTCTTTGAATCTTCTTTATCATGCTAAGAGGAGCAGGAAAAAGCAAAAAATTTCAGAATTGCACCTTGCAATGCGGAGAAATTACTGTTTGTGCATTTACAATATTCATTGATTTTTGCCATTGAAAAACGTCCAGAAATGATTGAAGCTACTGACTGAATGAAAGGAGCTGGCATCTCACTCTCTTTGAATCTTCTTTATCATGCTAAGAGGAGCAGGAAAAAGCAAAAAATTTCAGAATTGCACCTTGCAATGCGGAGAAATTACTGTTTGTGCATTTACAATATTCATTGATTTTTGCCATTGAAAAACGTCCAGAAATGATTGAAGCTACTGACTGAATGAAAGGAGCTGGCATCTCACTCTCTTTGAATCTTCTTTATCATGCTAAGAGGAGCAGGAAAAAGCAAAAAATTTCAGAATTGCAACTTGCAATGCGGAGAAATTACTGTTTGTGCATTTACAATATTCATTGATTTTTGCCATTGAAAAACATCATGTTATTCATATACCAGAAATGATTGAAGCTACTGACTGAATGAATGGAGCTGGCATCTCACTCTCTTTGAATCTTCTTTATCATGCTAAGAGGAGCAGGAAAAAGCAAAAAATTTCAGAATTGCACCTTGCAATGCGGAGAAATTACTGTTTGTGCATTTACAATATTAATTGATTTTTGCCATTGAAAAACGTCCAGAAATGATTGAAGCTACTGACTGAATGAAAGGAGCTGGCATCTCACTCTCTTTGAATCTTCTTTATCATGCTAAGAGGAGCAGGAAAAAGCAAAAAATTTCAGAATTGCACCTTGCAATGCGGAGAAATTACTGTTTGTGCTTTTAGAATATTCATTGATTTTTGCCATTGAAAAACATCATGTTATTCATATACAAGAAATGTTTGAAGCTACTGACTGAATGAAAGGAGCTGGCATCTCACTCTCTTTGAATCTTCTTTATCATGCTAAGAGGAGCAGGAAAAAGCAAAAAATTTCAGAATTGCACCTTGCAATGCGGAGAAATTACTGTTTGTGCATTTACAATATTCATTGATTTTTGCCATTGAAAAACGTCCAGAAATGATTGAAGCTACTGACTGAATGAAAGGAGCTGGCATCTCACTCTCTTTGAATCTTCTTTATCATGCTAAGAGGAGCAGGAAAAAGCAAAAAATTTCAGAATTGCACCTTGCAATGCGGAGAAATTACTGTTTGTGCTTTTACAATATTCATTGATTTTTGCCATTGAAAAACGTCCAGAAATGATTGAAGCTACTGACTGAATGAAAGGAGCTGGCATCTCACTCTCTTTGAATCTTCTTTATCATGCTAAGAGGAGCAGGAAAAAGCAAAAAATTTCAGAATTGCACCTTGCAATGCGGAGAAATTACTGTTTGTGCATTTACAATATTCATTGATTTTTGCCATTGAAAAACATCATGTTATTCATATACCAGAAATGATTGAAGCTACTGACTGAATGAAAGGAGCTGGCATCTTACTCTCTTTGAATCTTCTTTGTCATGCTAAGAGGAGCAGGAAAAAGCAAAAAATTTCAGAATTGCACCTTGCAATGCGGAGAAATTACTGTTTGTGCATTTACAATATTCATTGATTTTTGCCATTGAAAAACGTCCAGAAATGATTGAAGCTACTGACTGAATGAAAGGAGCTGGCATCTCACTCTCTTTGAATCTTCTTTATCATGCTAAGAGGAGCAGGAAAAAGCAAAAAATTTCAGAATTGCACCTTGCAATGCGGAGAAATTACTGTTTGTGCATTTACAATATTCATTGATTTTTGCCATTGAAAAACGTCCAGAAATGATTGAAGCTACTGACTGAATGAAAGGAGCTGGCATCTCACTCTCTTTGAATCTTCTTTATCATGCTAAGAGGAGCAGGAAAAAGCAAAAAATTTCAGAATTGCACCTTGCAATGCGGAGAAATTACTGTTTGTGCATTTACAATATTCATTGATTTTTGCCATTGAAAAACGTCCAGAAATGATTGAAGCTACTGACTGAATGAAAGGAGCTGGCATCTCACTCTCTTTGAATCTTCTTTATCATGCTAAGAGGAGCAGGAAAAAGCAAAAAATTTCAGAATTGGACCTTGCAATGCGGAGAAATTACTGTTTGTGCATTTACAATATTCATTGATTTTTGCCATTGAAAAACGTCCAGAAATGATTGAAGCTACTGACTGAATGAAAGGAGCTGGCATCTCACTCTCTTTGAATCTTCTTTATCATGCTAAGAGGAGCAGGAAAAAGCAAAAAATTTCAGAATTGCACCTTGCAATGCGGAGAAATTACTGTTTGTGCATTTACAATATTCATTGATTTTTGCCATTGAAAAACATCATGTTATTCATATACCAGAAATGTTTGAAGCTACTGACTGAATGAAAGGAGCTGGCATCTCACTCTCTTTGAATCTTCTTTATCATGCTAAGAGGAGCAGGAAAAAGCAAAAAATTTCAGAATTGCACCTTGCAATGCGGAGAAATTACTGTTTGTGCATTTACAATATTCATTGATTTTTGCCATTGAAAAACGTCCAGAAATGATTGAAGCTACTGACTGAATGAAAGGAGCTGGCATCTCACTCTCTTTGAATCTTCTTTATCATGCTAAGAGGAGCAGGAAAAATCAAAAAATTTCAGAATTGCACCTTGCAATGCGGAGAAATTACTGTTTGTGCATTTACAATATTCATTGATTTTTGCCATTGAAAAACATGTTATTCATATACCAGAAATGTTTGAAGCTACTGACTGAATGAAAGGAGCTGGCACCTCACTCTCTTTGAATCTTCTTTATCATGCTAAGAGGAGCGGGAAAAAGCAAAAAATTTCAGAATTGCACCTTGCAATGCGGAGAAATTACTGTTTGTGCATTTAAAATATTCATTGATTTTTGCCATTGAAAAACATCCAGAAATGATTGAAGGTACTGACTGAATGAAAGGAGCTGGCATCTCACTCTCTTTGAATCTTCTTTATCATGCTAAGAGGAGCAGGAAAAAGCAAAAAATTTCAGAATTGCACCTTGCAATGCGGAGAAATTACTGTTTGTGCATTTACAATATTCATTGATTTTTGCCATTGAAAAACATCATGTTATTCATATACCAGAAATGTTTGAAGCTACTGACTGAATGAAAGGAGCTGGCATCTCACTCTCTTTGAATCTTCTTTATCATGCTAAGAGGAGCAGGAAAAAGCAAAAAATTTCAGAATTGCACCTTGCAATGCGGAGAAATTACTGTTTGTGCATTTACAATATTCATTGATTTTTGCCATTGAAAAACATCATGTTATTCATATACCAGAAATGTTTGAAGCTACTGACTGAATGAAAGGAGCTGGCATCTCACTCTCTTTGAATCTTCTTTATCATGCTAAGAGGAGCAGGAAAAAGCAAAAAATTTCAGAATTGCACCTTGCAATGTGGAGAAATTACTGTTTGTGCATTTACAATATTCATTGATTTTTACCATTGAAAAACGTCCAGAAATGATTGAAGCTACTGACTGAATGAAAGTAGCTGGCATCTCAATCTCTTTGAATCTTCTTTACCATGCTAAGAGGAGCAGGAAAAAGCAAAAAATTTCAGACTTGCACCTTGCAATGCGGAGAAATTACTGTTTGTGCATTTACAATATTCATTGATTTTTGCCATTGAAAAACATCATGTTATTCATATACCAGAAATGTTTGAAGCTACTGACTGAATGAAAGGAGCTGGCATCTCACTCTCTTTGAATCTTCTTTATCATGCTAAGAGGAGCAGGAAAAAGCAAAAAATTTCAGAATTGCACCTTGCAATGCGGAGAAATTACTGTTTGTGCATTTACAATATTCATTGATTTTTGCCATTGAAAAACGTCCAGAAATGATTGAAGCTACTGACTGAATGAAAGGAGCTGGCATCTCACTCTCTTTGAATCTTATTTATCATGCTAAGAGGAGCAGGAAAAAGCAAAAAATTTCAGAATTGCACCTTGCAATGCGGAGAAATTACTGTTTGTGCATTTACAATATTCATTGATTTTTGCCATTGAAAAACGTCCAGAAAGGATTGAAGCTACTGACTGAATGAAAGGAGGTGGCATCTCACTCTCTTTGAATCTTCTTTATCATGCTAAGAGGAGCAGGAAAAATCAAAAAATTTCAGAATTGCACCTTGCAATGCGGAGAAATTACTGTTTGTGCATTTACAATATTCATTGATTTTTGCCATTGAAAAACATGTTATTCATATACCAGAAATGTTTGAAGCTACTGACTGAATGAAAGGAGCTGGCACCTCACTCTCTTTGAATCTTCTTTATCATGCTAAGAGGAGCGGGAAAAAGCAAAAAATTTCAGAATTGCACCTTGCAATGCGGAGAAATTACTGTTTGTGCATTTACAATATTAATTGATTTTTGCCATTGAAAAACGTCCAGAAATGATTGAAGCTACTGACTGAATGAAAGGAGCTGGCATCTCACTCTCTTTGAATCTTCTTTATCATGCTAAGAGGAGCAGGAAAAAGCAAAAAATTTCAGAATTGCACCTTGCAATGCGGAGAAATTACTGTTTGTGCTTTTAGAATATTCATTGATTTTTGCCATTGAAAAACATCATGTTATTCATATACAAGAAATGTTTGAAGCTACTGACTGAATGAAAGGAGCTGGCATCTCACTCTCTTTGAATCTTCTTTATCATGCTAAGAGGAGCAGGAAAAAGCAAAAAATTTCAGAATTGCACCTTGCAATGCGGAGAAATTACTGTTTGTGCATTTACAATATTCATTGATTTTTGCCATTGAAAAACGTCCAGAAATGATTGAAGCTACTGACTGAATGAAAGGAGCTGGCATCTCACTCTCTTTGAATCTTCTTTATCATGCTAAGAGGAGCAGGAAAAAGCAAAAAATTTCAGAATTGCACCTTGCAATGCGGAGAAATTACTGTTTGTGCATTTACAATATTCATTGATTTTTGCCATTGAAAAACGTCCAGAAATGATTGAAGCTACTGACTGAATGAAAGGAGCTGGCATCTCACTCTCTTTGAATCTTCTTTATCATGCTAAGAGGAGCAGGAAAAAGCAAAAAATTTCAGAATTGCACCTTGCAATGCGGAGAAATTACTGTTTGTGCATTTACAATATTCATTGATTTTTGCCATTGAAAAACATCATGTTATTCATATACCAGAAATGTTTGAAGCTACTGACTGAATGAAAGGAGCTGGCATCTCACTCTCTTTGAATCTTCTTTATCATGCTAAGAGGAGCAGGAAAAAGCAAAAAATTTCAGAATTGCACCTTGCAATGCGGAGAAATTACTGTTTGTGCATTTACAATATTCATTGATTTTTGCCATTGAAAAACATCATGTTATTCATATACCAGAAATGTTTGAAGCTACTGACTGAATGAAAGGAGCTGGCATCTCACTCTCTTTGAATCTTCTTTATCATGCTAAGAGGAGCAGGAAAAAGCAAAAAATTTCAGAATTGCACCTTGCAATGTGGAGAAATTACTGTTTGTGCATTTACAATATTCATTGATTTTTACCATTGAAAAACGTCCAGAAATGATTGAAGCTACTGACTGAATGAAAGTAGCTGGCATCTCACTCTCTTTGAATCTTCTTTACCATGCTAAGAGGAGCAGGAAAAAGCAAAAAATTTCAGACTTGCACCTTGCAATGCGGAGAAATTACTGTTTGTGCATTTACAATATTCATTGATTTTTGCCATTGAAAAACATCATGTTATTCATATACCAGAAATGTTTGAAGCTACTGACTGAATGAAAGGAGCTGGCATCTCACTCTCTTTGAATCTTCTTTATCATGCTAAGAGGAGCAGGAAAAAGCAAAAAATTTCAGAATTGCACCTTGCAATGCGGAGAAATTACTGTTTGTGCATTTACAATATTCATTGATTTTTGCCATTGAAAAACGTCCAGAAATGATTGAAGCTACTGACTGAATGAAAGGAGCTGGCATCTCACTCTCTTTGAATCTTCTTTATCATGCTAAGAGGAGCAGGAAAAATCAAAAAATTTCAGAATTGCACCTTGCAATGCGGAGAAATTACTGTTTGTGCATTTACAATATTCATTGATTTTTGCCATTGAAAAACATGTTATTCATATACCAGAAATGTTTGAAGCTACTGACTGAATGAAAGGAGCTGGCACCTCACTCTCTTTGAATCTTCTTTATCATGCTAAGAGGAGCGGGAAAAAGCAAAAAATTTCAGAATTGCACCTTGCAATGCGGAGAAATTACTGTTTGTGCATTTAAAATATTCATTGATTTTTGCCATTGAAAAACATCCAGAAATGATTGAAGGTACTGACTGAATGAAAGGAGCTGGCATCTCACTCTCCTTGAATCTTCTTTATCATGCTAAGAGGAGCAGGAAAAAGCAAAAAATTTCAGAATTGCACCTTGCAATGCGGAGAAATTACTGTTTGTGCATTTACAATATTCATTGATTTTTGCCATTGAAAAACGTCCAGAAATGATTGAAGCTACTGACTGAATGAAAGGAGCTGGCATCTCACTCTCTTTGAATCTTCTTTATCATGCTAAGAGGAGCAGGAAAAAACAAAAAATTTCAGAATTGCACCTTGCAATGCGGAGAAATTACAGTTTGTGCATTTACAATATTCATTGATTTTTGCCATTGAAAAACATCCAGAAATGATTGAAGCAACTGACTGAATGAAAGGAGCTGGCATCTCACTCTCTTTGAATATTCTTTATCATGCTAAGAGGAGCAGGAAAAAGCAAAAAATTTCAGAATTGCACCTTGCAATGCGGAGAAATTACTGTTTGTGCATTTACAATATTCATTGATTTTTGCCATTGAAAAACATCATGTTATTCATATACCAGAAATGTTTGAAGCTACTGACTGAATGAAAGGAGCTGGCATCTCACTCTCTTTGAATCTTCTTTATCATGCTAAGAGGAGCAGGAAAAAGCAAAAAATTTCAGAATTGCACCTTGCAATGCGGAGAAATTACTGTTTGTGCATTTACAATATTCATTGATTTTTGCCATTGAAAAACATCATGTTATTCATATACCAGAAATGTTTGAAGCTACTGACTGAATGAAAGGAGCTGGCATCTCACTCTCTTTGAATCTTCTTTATCATGCTAAGAGGAGCAGGAAAAAGCAAAAAATTTCAGAATTGCACCTTGCAATGTGGAGAAATTACTGTTTGTGCATTTACAATATTCATTGATTTTTACCATTGAAAAACATCCAGAAATGATTGAAGCTACTGACTGAATGAAAGTAGCTGGCATCTCACTCTCTTTGAATCTTCTTTATCATGCTAAGAGGAGCAGGAAAAAGCAAAAAATTTCAGAATTGCACCTTGCAATGCAGAGAAATTACTGTTTGTGCATTTACAATATTCATTGATTTTTGCCATTGAAAAACATCATGTTATTCATATACCAGAAATGTTTGAAGCTACTGACTGAATGAAAGGAGCTGGCATCTCACTCTCTTTGAATCTTCTTTATCATGCTAAGAGGAGCAGGAAAAAGCAAAAAATTTCAGAATTGCACCTTGCAATGTGGAGAAATTACTGTTTGTGCATTTACAATATTCATTGATTTTTACCATTGAAAAACATCCAGAAATGATTGAAGCTACTGACTGAATGAAAGTAGCTGGCATCTCACTCTCTTTGTATCTTCTTTATCATGCTAAGAGGATCAGGAAAAAGCAAAAAATTTCAGACTTGCACCTTGCAATGCGGAGAAATTACTGTTTGTGCATTTACAATATTCATTGATTTTTGCCATTGAAAAACATCATGTTATTCATATACCAGAAATGTTTGAAGCTACTGACTGAATGAAAGGAGCTGGCATCTCACTCTCTTTGAATCTTCTTTATCATGCTAAGAGGAGCAGGAAAAAGCAAAAAATTTCAGAATTGCACCTTGAAATGCGGAGAAATTACTGTTTGTGCATTTACAATATTCATTGATTTTTGCCATTGAAAAACGTCCAGAAATGATTGAAGCTACTGACTGAATGAAAGGAGCTGGCATCTCACTCTCTTTGAATCTTGTTTATCATGCTAAGAGGAGCAGGAAAAAGCAAAAAATTTCAGAATTGCACCTTGCAATGCGGAGAAATTACTGTTTGTGCATTTACAATATTCATTGATTTTTGCCATTGAAAAACGTCCAGAAATGATTGAAGCTACTGACTGAATGAAAGGAGCTGGCATCTCACTCTCTTTGAATCTTCTTTATCATGCTAAGAGGAGCAGGAAAAAGCAAAAAATTTCAGAATTGCACCTTGCAATGCGGAGAAATTACTGTTTGTGCATTTACAATATTCATTGATTTTTGCCATTGAAAAACATCATGTTATTCATATACCAGAAATGATTGAAGATACTGACTGAATGAAAGGAGCTGGCATCTCACTCTCTTTGAATCTTCTTTATCATGCTAAGAGGAGCAGGAAAAAGCAAAAAATTTCAGAATTGCACCTTGCAATGCGGAGAAATTACTGTTTGTGCATTTACAATATTCATTGATTTTTGCCATTGAAAAACGTCCAGAGATGATTGAAGCTACTGACTGAATGAAAGGAACTGGCATCTCACTCTCTTTGAATCTTCTTTATCATGCTAAGAGGAGCAGGAAAAAGCAAAAAATTTCAGAATTGCACCTTGCAATGCGGAGAAATTACTGTTTGTGCATTTACAAAATTCATTGATTTTTGCCATTGAAAAACATCATGTTATTCATATACCAGAAATGTTTGAAGCTACTGACTGAATGAAAGGAGCTGACATCTCACTCTCTTTGAATCTTCTTTATCATGCTAAGAGGAGCAGGAAAAAGCAAAAAATTTCAGAATTGCACCTTGCAATGCGGAGAAATTACTGTTTGTGCATTTACAATATTCATTGATTTTTGCCATTGAAAAACATCCAGAAATGATTGAAGCTACTGACTGAATGAAAGGAGCTGGCATCTCACTCTCTTTGAATCTTCTTTATCATGCTAAGAGGAGCAGGAAAAAGCAAAAAATTTCAGAATTGCACCTTGCAATGCGGAGAAATTACTGTTTGTGCATTTACAATATTCATTGATTTTTGCCATTGAAAAACATCATGTTATTCATATACCAGAAATGTTTGAAGCTACTGACTGAATGAAAGGAGCTGGCATCTCACTCTCTTTGAATCTTCTTTATCATGCTAAGAGGAGCAGGAAAAAGCAAAAAATTTCAGAATTGCACCTTGCAATGCGGAGAAATTACTGTTTGTGCATTTACAATATTCATTGATTTTTGCCATTGAAAAACATCATGTTATTCATATACCAGAAATGTTTGAAGCTACTGACTGAATGAAAGGAGCTGGCATCTCACTCTCTTTGAATCTTCTTTATCATGCTAAGAGGAGCAGGAAAAAGCAAAAAATTTCAGAATTGCACCTTGCAATGTGGAGAAATTACTGTTTGTGCATTTACAATATTCATTGATTTTTACCATTGAAAAAGGTCCAGAAATGATTGAAGCTACTGACTGAATGAAAGTAGCTGGCATCTCACTCTCTTTGAATCTTCTTTATCATGCTAAGAGGAGCAGGAAAAAGCAAAAAATTTCAGACTTGCACCTTGCAATGCGGAGAAATTACTGTTTGTGCATTTACAATATTCATTGATTTTTGCCATTGAAAAACATCATGTTATTCATATACCAGAAATGTTTGAAGCTACTGACTGAATGAAAGGAGCTGGCATCTCACTCTCTTTGAATCTTCTTTATCATGCTAAGAGGAGCAGGAAAAAGCAAAAAATTTCAGAATCGCACCTTGCAATGCGGAGAAATTACTGTTTGTGCATTTACAATTTTCATTGATTTTTGCCATTGAAAAACGTCCAGAAATGATTGAAGGTACTGACTGAATGAAAGGAGCTGGCATCTCACTCTCTTTGAATCTTCTTTATCATGCTAAGAGGAGCAGGAAAAAGCAAAAAATTTCAGAATTGCACCTTGCAATGCGGAGAAATTACTGTTTGTGCATTTACAATATTCATTGATTTTTGCCATTGAAAAACGTCCAGAAATGATTGAAGCTACTGACTGAATGAAAGGAGCTGGCATCTCACTCTCTTTGAATCTTCTTTATCATGCTAAGAGGAGCAGGAAAAAGCAAAAAATTTCAGAATTGCACCTTGCAATGCGGAGAAATTACAGTTTGTGCATTTACAATATTCATTGATTTTTGCCATTGAAAAACATCCAGAAATGATTGAAGCTACTGACTGAATGAAAGGAGCTGGCATCTCACTCTCTTTGAATCTTCTTTATCATGCTAAGAGGAGCAGGAAAAAGCAAAAAATTTCAGAATTGCACCTTGCAATGCGGAGAAATTACTGTTTGTGCATTTACAATATTCATTGATTTTTGCCATTGAAAAACATCATGTTATTCATATACCAGAAATGTTTGAAGCTACTGACTGAATGAAAGGAGCTGGCATCTCACTCTCTTTGAAGCTTCTTTATCATGCTAAGAGGAGCAGGAAAAAGCAAAAAATTTCAGAATTGCACCTTGCAATGCGGAGAAATTACTGTTTGTGCATTTACAATACTCATTGATTTTTGCCATTGAAAAACATGTTATTCATATACCAGAAATGTTTGAAGCTACTGACTGAATGAAAGGAGCTGGCACCTCACTCTCTTTGAATCTTTATCATGCTAAGAGGAGCGGGAAAAAGCAAAAAATTTCAGAATTGCACCTTGCAATGCGGAGAAATTACTGTTTGTGCATTTACAATATTCATTGATTTTTGCCATTGAAAAACGTCCAGAAATGATTGAAGGTACTGACTGAATGAAAGGAGCTGGCATCTCACTCTCTTTGAATCTTCTTTATCATGCTAAGAGGAGCAGGAAAAAGCAAAAAATTTCAGAATTGCACCTTGCAATGCGGAGAAATTACTGTTTGTGCATTTACAATATTCATTGATTTTTGCCATTGAAAAACGTCCAGAAATGATTGAAGCTACTGACTGAATGAAAGGAGCTGGCATCTCACTCTCTTTGAATCTTCTTTATTATGCTAAGAGGAGCAGGAAAAAGCAAAAAATTTCAGAATTGCACCTTGCAATGCGGAGAAATTACAGTTTGTGCATTTACAATATTCATTGATTTTTGCCATTGAAAAACATCCAGAAATGATTGAAGCTACTGACTGAATGAAAGGAGCTGGCATCTCACTCTCTTTGAATCTTCTTTATCATGCTAAGAGGAGCAGGAAAAAGCAAAAAATTTCAGAATTGCACCTTGCAATGCGGAGAAATTACTGTTTGTGCATTTACAATATTCATTGATTTTTGCCATTGAAAAACATCATGTTATTCATATACCAGAAATGTTTGAAGCTACTGACTGAATGAAAGGAGCTGGCATCTCACTCTCTTTGAATCTTCTTTATCATGCTAAGAGGAGCAGGAAAAAGCAAAAAATTTCAGAATTGCACCTTGCAATGCGGAGAAATTACTGTTTGTGCATTTACAATATTCATTGATTTTTGCCATTGAAAAACATCATGTTATTCATATACCAGAAATGTTTGAAGCTACTGACTGAATGAAAGGAGCTGGCATCTCACTCTCTTTGAATCTTCTTTATCATGCTAAGAGGAGCAGGAAAAAGCAAAAAATTTCAGAATTGCACCTTGCAATGTGGAGAAATTACTGTTTGTGCATTTACAATATTCATTGATTTTTACCATTGAAAAAGGTCCAGAAATGATTGAAGCTACTGACTGAATGAAAGTAGCTGGCATCTCACTCTCTTTGAATCTTCTTTATCATGCTAAGAGGAGCAGGAAAAAGCAAAAAATTTCAGACTTGCACCTTGCAATGCGGAGAAATTACTGTTTGTGCATTTACAATATTCATTGATTTTTGCCATTGAAAAACATCATGTTATTCATATACCAGAAATGTTTGAAGCTACTGACTGAATGAAAGGAGCTGGCATCTCACTCTCTTTGAATCTTCTTTATCATGCTAAGAGGAGCAGGAAAAAGCAAAAAATTTCAGAATCGCACCTTGCAATGCGGAGAAATTACTGTTTGTGCATTTACAATTTTCATTGATTTTTGCCATTGAAAAACGTCCAGAAATGATTGAAGGTACTGACTGAATGAAAGGAGCTGGCATCTCACTCTCTTTGAATCTTCTTTATCATGCTAAGAGGAGCAGGAAAAAGCAAAAAATTTCAGAATTGCACCTTGCAATGCGGAGAAATTACTGTTTGTGCATTTACAATATTCATTGATTTTTGCCATTGAAAAACGTCCAGAAATGATTGAAGCTACTGACTGAATGAAAGGAGCTGGCATCTCACTCTCTTTGAATCTTCTTTATCATGCTAAGAGGAGCAGGAAAAAGCAAAAAATTTCAGAATTGCACCTTGCAATGCGGAGAAATTACAGTTTGTGCATTTACAATATTCATTGATTTTTGCCATTGAAAAACATCCAGAAATGATTGAAGCTACTGACTGAATGAAAGGAGCTGGCATCTCACTCTCTTTGAATCTTCTTTATCATGCTAAGAGGAGCAGGAAAAAGCAAAAAATTTCAGAATTGCACCTTGCAATGCGGAGAAATTACTGTTTGTGCATTTACAATATTCATTGATTTTTGCCATTGAAAAACATCATGTTATTCATATACCAGAAATGTTTGAAGCTACTGACTGAATGAAAGGAGCTGGCATCTCACTCTCTTTGAAGCTTCTTTATCATGCTAAGAGGAGCAGGAAAAAGCAAAAAATTTCAGAATTGCACCTTGCAATGCGGAGAAATTACTGTTTGTGCATTTACAATACTCATTGATTTTTGCCATTGAAAAACATGTTATTCATATACCAGAAATGTTTGAAGCTACTGACTGAATGAAAGGAGCTGGCACCTCACTCTCTTTGAATCTTTATCATGCTAAGAGGAGCGGGAAAAAGCAAAAAATTTCAGAATTGCACCTTGCAATGCGGAGAAATTACTGTTTGTGCATTTACAATATTCATTGATTTTTGCCATTGAAAAACGTCCAGAAATGATTGAAGGTACTGACTGAATGAAAGGAGCTGGCATCTCACTCTCTTTGAATCTTCTTTATCATGCTAAGAGGAGCAGGAAAAAGCAAAAAATTTCAGAATTGCACCTTGCAATGCGGAGAAATTACTGTTTGTGCATTTACAATATTCATTGATTTTTGCCATTGAAAAACGTCCAGAAATGATTGAAGCTACTGACTGAATGAAAGGAGCTGGCATCTCACTCTCTTTGAATCTTCTTTATTATGCTAAGAGGAGCAGGAAAAAGCAAAAAATTTCAGAATTGCACCTTGCAATGCGGAGAAATTACAGTTTGTGCATTTACAATATTCATTGATTTTTGCCATTGAAAAACATCCAGAAATGATTGAAGCTACTGACTGAATGAAAGGAGCTGGCATCTCACTCTCTTTGAATCTTCTTTATCATGCTAAGAGGAGCAGGAAAAAGCATAAAATTTCAGAATTGCACCTTGCAATGCGGAGAAATTACTGTTTGTGCATTTACAATATTCATTGATTTTTGCCATTGAAAAACATCATGTTATTCATATACCAGAAATGTTTGAAGCTACTGACTGAATGAAAGGAGCTGGCATCTCACTCTCTTTGAATCTTCTTTATCATGCTAAGAGGAGCAGGAAAAAGCAAAAAATTTCAGAATTGCACCTTGCAATGTGGAGAAATTACTGTTTGTGCATTTACAATATTCATTGATTTTTACCATTGAAAAACGTCCAGAAATGATTGAAGCTACTGACTGAATGAAAGTAGCTGGCATCTCACTCTCTTTGAATCTTCTTTATCATGCTAAGAGGAGCAGGAAAAAGCAAAAAATTTCAGACTTGCACCTTGCAATGCGGAGAAATTACTGTTTGTGCATTTACAATATTCATTGATTTTTGCCATTGAAAAACATCATGTTATTCATATACCAGAAATGTTTGAAGCTACTGACTGAATGAAAGGAGCTGGCATCTCACTCTCTTTGAATCTTCTTTATCATGCTAAGAGGAGCAGGAAAAAGCAAAAAATTTCAGAATTGCACTTTGCAATGCGGAGAAATTACTGTTTGTGCATTTACAATATTCATTGATTTTTGCCATTGAAAAACGTCCAGAAATGATTGAAGCTACTGACTGAATGAAAGGAGCTGGCATCTCACTCTCTTTGAATCTTGTTTATCATGCTAAGAGGAGCAGGAAAAAGCAAAAAATTTCAGAATTGCACCTTGCAATGCGGAGAAATTACTGTTTGTGCATTTACAATATTCATTGATTTTTGCCATTGAAAAACATCCAGAAATGATTGAAGCTACTGACTGAATGAAAGGAGCTGGCATCTCACTCTCTTTGAATCTTCTTTATCATGCTAAGAGGAGCAGGAAAAAGCAAAAAATTTCAGAATTGCACCTTGCAATGCGGAGAAATTACTGTTTGTGCATTTACAATATTCATTGATTTTTGCCATTGAAAAACATCATGTTATTCATATACCAGAAATGTTTGAAGCTACTGACTGAATGAAAGGAGCTGGCATCTCACTCTCTTTGAATCTTCTTTATCATGCTAAGAGGAGCAGGAAAAAGCAAAAAATTTCATAATTGCACCTTGCAATGCGGAGAAATTACTGTTTGTGCATTTACAATATTCATTGATTTTTGCCATTGAAAAACGTCCAGAAATGATTGAAGCTACTGACTGAATGAAAGGATCTGGCATCTCACTCTCTTTGAATCATGTTTATCATGCTAAGAGGAGCAGGAAAAAGCAAAAAATTTCAGAATTGCACCTTGCAATGCGGAGAAATTACTGTTTGTGCATTTACAATATTCATTGATTTTTGCCATTGAAAAACGTCCAGAAATTATTGAAGCTACTGACTGAATGAAAGGAGCTGGCATCTCACTCTCTTTGAATCTTCTTTATCATGCTAAGAGGAGCAGGAAAAAGCAAAAAATTTCAGAATTGCACCTTGCAATGCGGAGAAATTACTGTTTGTGCATTTACAATATTCATTGATTTTTGCCATTGAAAAACATCATGTTATTCATATACCAGAAATGATTGAAGCTACTGACTGAATGAAAGGAGCTGGCATCTCACTCTCTTTGAATCTTCTTTATCATGCTAAGAGGAGCAGGAAAAAGTAAAAAATTTCAGAATTGCACTATGCAATGCGGAGAAATTACTGTTTGTGCATTTACAATATTCATTGATTTTTGCCATTGAAAAACATCATGTTATTCATATACCAGAAATGTTTGAAGCTACTGACTGAATGAAAGGAGCTGGCATCTCACTCTCTTTGAATCTTCTTTATCATGCTAAGAGGAGCAGGAAAAAGCAAAAAATTTCAGAATTGCAACTTGCAATGCGGAGAAATTACTGTTTGTGCATTTACAATATTCATTGATTTTTGCCATTGAAAAACGTCCAGAAATGATTGAAGCTACTGACTGAATGAAAGGAGCTGGCATCTCACTCTCTTTGAATCTTCTTTATCATGCTAAGAGGAGCAGGTAAAAGCAAAAAATTTCAGAATTGCACCTTGCAATGCGGAGAAATTACTGTTTGTGCATTTACAATATTCATTGATTTTTGCCATTGAAAAACGTCCAGAAATGATTGAAGCTACTGACTGAATGAAAGGAGCTGGCATCTCACTCTCTTTGAATCTTGTTTATCATGCTAAGAGGAGCAGGAAAAAGCAAAAAATTTCAGAATTGCACCTTGCAATGCGGAGAAATTACTGTTTGTGCATTTGCAATATTCATTGATTTTTGCCATTGAAAAACGTCCAGAAATGATTGAAGCTACTGACTGAATGAAAGGAGCTGGCATCTCACTCTCTTTGAATCTTCTTTATCATGCTAAGAGGAGCAGGAAAAAGCAAAAAATTTCAGAATTGCACCTTGCAATGCGGAGAAATTACTGTTTGTGCATTTACAATATTCATTGATTTTTGCCATTGAAAAACATCATGTTATTCATATACCAGAAATGATTGAAGCTACTGACTGAATGAAAGGAGCTGGCATCTCACTCTCTTTGAATCTTCTTTATCATGCTAAGAGGAGCAGGAAAAAGCAAAAAATTTCAGTATTGCACCTTGCAATGCGGAGAAATTACTGTTTGTGCATTTACAATATTCATTGATTTTTGCCATTGAAAAACATCATGTTATTCATATACCAGAAATGTTTGAAGCTACTGACTGAATGAAAGGAGCTGGCATCTCACTCTCTTTGAATCTTCTTTATCATGCTAAGAGGAGCAGGAAAAAGTAAAAAATTTCAGAATTGCACCTTGCAATGCGGAGAAATTACTGTTTGTGCATTTACAATATTCAATGATTTTTGCCATTGAAAAAAGTCCAGAAATGATTGAAGCTACTGACTCAATGAAAGGAGCTGGCATCTCACTCTCTTTGAATCTTCTTTATCATGCTAAGAGGAGCAGGAAAAAGCAAAAAATTTCAGAATTGCACCTTGCAATGCGGAGAAATTACTGTTTGTGCATTTACAATATTCATTGATTTTTGCCATTGAAAAACATCATGTTATTCATATACCAGAAATGTTTGAAGCTACTGACTGAATGAAAGGAGCTGGCATCTCACTCTCTTTGAATCTTCTTTATCATGCTAAGAGGAGCAGGAAAAAGCAAAAAATTTCAGAATTGCACCTTGCAATGCGGAGAAATTACTGTTTGTGCTTTTACAATATTCATTGATTTTTGCCATTGAAAAACATCATGTTATTCATATACCAGAAATGTTTGAAGCTACTGACTGAATGAAAGGAGCTGGCATCTCACTCTCTTTGAATCTTCTTTATCATGCTAAGAGGAGCAGGAAAAAGCAAAAAATTTCAGAATTGCACCTTGCAATGCGGAGAAATTACTGTTTGTGCATTTACAATATTCATTGATTTTTGCCATTGAAAAACATGTTATTCAAATACCAGAAATGTTTGAAGCTACTGACTGAATGAAAGGAGCTGGCATCTCACTCTCTTTGAATCTTCTTTATCATGCTAAGAGGAGCAGGAAAAAGCAAAAAATTTCAGAATTGCACCTTGCAATGCGGAGAAATTACAGTTTGTGCATTTACAATATTCATTGATTTTTGCCATTGAAAAACGTCCAGAAATGATTGAAGCTACTGACTGAATGAAAGGAGCTGGCATCTCACTCTCTTTGAATCTTCTTTATCATGCTAAGAGGAGCAGGAAAAAGCAAAAAATTTCAGAATTGCACCTTGCAATGCGGAGAAATTACTGTTTGTGCATTTACAATATTCATTGATTTTTGCCATTGAAAAACGTCCAGAAATGATTGAAGCTACTGACTGAATGAAAGGAGCTGGCATCTCACTCTCTTTGAATCTTCTTTATCATGCTAAGAGGAGCAGGAAAAAGCAAAAAATTTCAGAATTGCTCCTTGCAATGCGGAGAAATTACTGTTTGTGCATTTACAATATTCATTGATTTTTGCCATTGAAAAACATGTTATTCATATACCAGAAATGTTTGAAGCTACTGACTGAATGAAAGGAGCTGGCACCTCACTCTCTTTGAATCTTCTTTATCATGCTAAGAGGAGCAGGAAAAAGCAAAAAATTTCAGAATTGCACCTTGCAATGCGGAGAAATTACTGTTTGTGCATTTACAATATTCATTGATTTTTGCCATTGAAAAACGTCCAGAAATGATTGAAGCTACTGACTGAATGAAAGGAGCTGGCATCTCACTCTCTTTGAATCTTCTTTATCATGCTAAGAGGAGCAGGAAAAAGCAAAAAATTTCAGAATTGCACCTTGCAATGCGGAGAAATTACTGTTTGTGCATTTACAATATTCATTGATTTTTGCCATTGAAAAACGTTCAGAAATGATTGAAGCTACTGACTGAATGAAAGGAGCTGGCATCTCACTCTCTTTGAATCTTCTTTATCATGCTAAGAGGAGCAGGAAAAAGCAAAAAATTTCAGAATTGCGCCTTGCAATGCGGAGAAATTAGTGTTTGTGCATTTACAAAAATTCATTGATTTTTGCCATTGAAAAACATCATGTTATTCATTTACCAGAAATGATTGAAGCTACTGACTGAATGAAAGGAGCTGGCATCTCACTCTCTTTGAAACTTCTTTATCATGCTAAGAGGAGCAGGAAAAAGCAAAAAATTTCAGAATTGCACCTTGCAATGCGGAGAAATTACTGTTTGTGCATTTACAATATTCATTGATTTTTGCCATTGAAAAACGTCCAGAAATGATTGAAGCTACTGACTGAATGAAAGGAGCTGGCATCTCACTCTCTTTGAATCTTCTTTATCATGCTAAGAGGAGCAGGAAAAAGCAAAAAATTTCAGAATTGCACCTTGCAATGCGGAGAAATTACTGTTTGTGCATTTACAATATTCATTGATTTTTACCATTGAAAAACGTCCAGAAATGATTGAAGCTACTGACTGAATGAAAGTAGCTGGCATCTCACTCTCTTTGAATCTTCTTTATCATGCTAAGAGGAGCAGGAAAAAGCAAAAAATTTCAGACTTGCACCTTGCAATGCGGAGAAATTACTGTTTGTGCATTTACAATATTCATTGATTTTTGCCATTGAAAAACATCATGTTATTCATATACCAGAAATGTTTGAAGCTACTGACTGAATGAAAGGAGCTGGTATCTCACTCTCTTTGAATCTTCTTTATCATGCTAAGAGGAGCAGGAAAAAGCAAAAAATTTCAGAATTGCACCTTGCAATGCGGAGAAATTACTGTTTGTGCATTTACAATATTCATTGATTTTTGCCATTGAAAAACGTCCAGAAATGATTGAAGCTACTGACTGAATGAAAGGAGCTGGCATCTCAATCTCTTTGAATCTTCTTTATCATGCTAAGAGGAGCAGGAAAAAGCAAAAAATTTCAGAATTGCACCTTACAATGCGGAGAAATTACAGTTTGTGCATTTACAATATTCATTGATTTTTGCCATTGAAAAACGTCCAGAAATGATTGAAGCTACTGACTGAATGAAAGGAGCTGGCATCTCACTCTCTTTGAATCTTCTTTATCATGCTAAGAGGAGCAGGAAAAAGCAAAAAATTTCAGAATTGCACCTTGCAATGCGGAGAAATTACTGTTTGTGCATTTACAATATTCATTGATTTTTGCCATTGAAAAACGTCCAGAAATGATTGAAGCTACTGACTGAATGAAAGGAGCTGGCATCTCACTCTCTTTGAATCTTCTTTATCATGCTAAGAGGAGCAGGAAAAAGCAAAAAATTTCAGAATTGCACCTTGCAATGCGGAGAAATTACTGTTTGTGCATTTACAATATTCATTGATTTTTGCCATTGAAAAACATCATGTTATTCATATACCAGAAATGTTTGAAGCTACTGACTGAATGAAAGGAGCTGGCATCTCACTCTCTTTGAATCTTCTTTATCATGCTAAGAGGAGCAGGAAAAAGCAAAAAATTTCAGAATTGCACCTTGCAATGCGGAGAAATTACTGTTTGTGCAATTACAATATTCATTGATTTTTGCCATTGAAAAACGTCCAGAAATGATTGAAGCTACTGACTGAATGAAAGGAGCTGGCATCTCACTCTCTATGAATCTTCTTTATCATGCTAAGAGGAGCAGGAAAAGCAAAAAATTTCAGAATTGCACCTTGCAATGCGAAGAAATTACAGTTTGTGCATTTACAATATTCATTGACTTTTGCCATTGAAAAACATCCAGAAATGATTGAAGCTACTGACTGAATGAAAGGAGCTGGCATCTCACTCTCTTTGAATCTTCTTTATCATGCTAAGAGGAGCAGGAAAAAGCAAAAAATTTCAGAATTGCACCTTGCAATGCGGAGAAATTACTGTTTGTGCATTTACAATATTCATTGATTTTTGCCATTGAAAAACGTCCAGAAATGATTGAAGCTACTGACTGAATGAAAGGAGCTGGCATCTCACTCTCTTTGAATCTTCTTTATCATGCTAAGAGGAGCAGGAAAAAGCAAAAAATTTCAGAATTGCGCCTTGCAATGCGGAGAAATTACTGTTTGTGCATTTACAAAATTCATTGATTTTTGCCATTGAAAAACATCATGTTATTCATTTACCAGAAATGATTGAAGCTACTGACTGAATGAAAGGAGCTGGCATCTCACTCTCTTTGAATCTTCTTTATCATGCTAAGAGGAGCAGGAAAAAGCAAAACTTTTCAGAATTGCACCTTGCAATGCGAAGAAATTACTGTTTGTGCATTTACAATATTCATTGATTTTTGCCATTGAAAAACGTCCAGAAATGATTGAAGCTACTGACTGAATGAAAGGAGCTGGCATCTCACTCTCTTTGAATCTTCTTTATCATGCTAAGAGGAGCAGGAAAAAGCAAAAAATTTCAGAATTGCACCTTGCAATGCGGAGAAATTACTGTTTGTGCATTTACAATATTCATTGATTTTTACCATTGAAAAACGTCCAGAAATGATTGAAGCTACTGACTGAATGAAAGGAGCTGGCATCTCACTCTCTTTGAATCTTCTTTATCATGCTAAGAGGAGCAGGAAAAAGCAAAAAATTTCAGAATTGCACCTTGCAATGCGGAGAAATTACTGTTTGTGCATTTACAATATTCATTGATTTTTGCCATTGAAAAACATGTTATTCATATACCAGAAATGTTTGAAGCTACTGACTGAATGAAAGGAGCTGGAACCTCACTCTCTTTGAATCTTCTTTATCATGCTAAGAGGAGCAGGAAAAAGCAAAAAAATTCAGAATTGCACCTTGCAATGCGGAGAAATTACTGTTTGTACATTTACAATATTCATTGATTTTTGCCATTGAAAAACGTCCAGAAATGATTGAAGCTACTGACTGAATGAAAGGAGCTGGCATCTCACTCACTTTGAATCTTCTTTATCATGCTAAGAGGAGCAGGAAAAAGCAAAAAATTTCAGAATTGCACCTTGCAATGCGGAGAAATTACTGTTTGTGCATTTACAATATTCATTGATTTTTGCCATTGAAAAACGTCCAGAAATGATTGAAGCTACTGACTGAATGAAAGGAGCTGGCATCTCACTCTCTTTGAATCTTCTTTATCATGCTAAGAGGAGCAGGAAAAAGCAAACAATTTCAGAATTGCGCCTTGCAATGCGGAGAAATTACTGTTTGTGCATTTACAAAATTCATTGATTTTTGCCATTGAAAAACATCATGTTATTCATTTACCAGAAATGATTGAAGCTACTGACTGAATGAAAGGAGCTGGCATCTCACTCTGTTTGAATCTTCTTTATCATGCTAAGAGGAGCAGGAAAAAGCAAAACATTTCAGAATTGCACCTTGCAATGCGAAGAAATTACTGTTTGTGCATTTACAATATTCATTGATTTTTGCCATTGAAAAACGTCCAGAAATGATTGAAGCTACTGACTGAATGAAAGGAGCTGGCATCTCACTCTCTTTGAATCTTCTTTATCATGCTAAGAGGAGCAGGAAAAAGCAAAAAATTTCAGAATTGCACCTTGCAATGCGGAGAAATTACTGTTTGTGCATTTACAATATTCATTGATTTTTACCATTGAAAAACGTCCAGAAATGATTGAAGCTACTGACTGAATGAAAGGAGCTGGCATCTCACTCTCTTTGAATCTTCTTTATCATGCTAAGAGGAGCAGGAAAAAGCAAAAAATTTCAGAATTGCACCTTACAATGCGGAGAAATTACAGTTTGTGCATTTACAATATTCATTGATTTTTGCCATTGAAAAACGTCCAGAAATGATTGAAGCTACTGACTGAATGAAAGGAGCTGGCATCTCACTCTCTTTGAATCTTCTTTATCATGCTAAGAGGAGCAGGAAAAAGCAAAAAATTTCAGAATTGCGCCTTGCAATGCGGAGAAATTAGTGTTTGTGCATTTACAAAAATTCATTGATTTTTGCCATTGAAAAACATCATGTTATTCATTTACCAGAAATGATTGAAGCTACTGACTGAATGAAAGGAGCTGGCATCTCACTCTCTTTGAAACTTCTTTATCATGCTAAGAGGAGCAGGAAAAAGCAAAAAATTTCAGAATTGCACCTTGCAATGCGGAGAAATTACTGTTTGTGCATTTACAATATTCATTGATTTTTGCCATTGAAAAACGTCCAGAAATGATTGAAGCTACTGACTGAATGAAAGGAGCTGGCATCTCACTCTCTTTGAATCTTCTTTATCATGCTAAGAGGAGCAGGAAAAAGCAAAAAATTTCAGAATTGCACCTTGCAATGCGGAGAAATTACTGTTTGTGCATTTACAATATTCATTGATTTTTACCATTGAAAAACGTCCAGAAATGATTGAAGCTACTGACTGAATGAAAGTAGCTGGCATCTCACTCTCTTTGAATCTTCTTTATCATGCTAAGAGGAGCAGGAAAAAGCAAAAAATTTCAGACTTGCACCTTGCAATGCGGAGAAATTACTGTTTGTGCATTTACAATATTCATTGATTTTTGCCATTGAAAAACATCATGTTATTCATATACCAGAAATGTTTGAAGCTACTGACTGAATGAAAGGAGCTGGTATCTCACTCTCTTTGAATCTTCTTTATCATGCTAAGAGGAGCAGGAAAAAGCAAAAAATTTCAGAATTGCACCTTGCAATGCGGAGAAATTACTGTTTGTGCATTTACAATATTCATTGATTTTTGCCATTGAAAAACGTCCAGAAATGATTGAAGCTACTGACTGAATGAAAGGAGCTGGCATCTCACTCTCTTTGAATCTTCTTTATCATGCTAAGAGGAGCAGGAAAAAGCAAAAAATTTCAGAATTGCACCTTACAATGCGGAGAAATTACAGTTTGTGCATTTACAATATTCATTGATTTTTGCCATTGAAAAACGTCCAGAAATGATTGAAGCTACTGACTGAATGAAAGGAGCTGGCATCTCACTCTCTTTGAATCTTCTTTATCATGCTAAGAGGAGCAGGAAAAAGCAAAAAATTTCAGAATTGCACCTTGCAATGCGGAGAAATTACTGTTTGTGCATTTACAATATTCATTGATTTTTGCCATTGAAAAACGTCCAGAAATGATTGAAGCTACTGACTGAATGAAAGGAGCTGGCATCTCACTCTCTTTGAATCTTCTTTATCATGCTAAGAGGAGCAGGAAAAAGCAAAAAATTTCAGAATTGCACCTTGCAATGCGGAGAAATTACTGTTTGTGCATTTACAATATTCATTGATTTTTGCCATTGAAAAACATCATGTTATTCATATACCAGAAATGTTTGAAGCTACTGACTGAATGAAAGGAGCTGGCATCTCACTCTCTTTGAATCTTCTTTATCATGCTAAGAGGAGCAGGAAAAAGCAAAAAATTTCAGAATTGCACCTTGCAATGCGGAGAAATTACTGTTTGTGCAATTACAATATTCATTGATTTTTGCCATTGAAAAACGTCCAGAAATGATTGAAGCTACTGACTGAATGAAAGGAGCTGGCATCTCACTCTCTATGAATCTTCTTTATCATGCTAAGAGGAGCAGGAAAAGCAAAAAATTTCAGAATTGCACCTTGCAATGCGAAGAAATTACAGTTTGTGCATTTACAATATTCATTGACTTTTGCCATTGAAAAACATTCAGAAATGATTGAAGCTACTGACTGAATGAAAGGAGCTGGCATCTCACTCTCTTTGAATCTTCTTTATCATGCTAAGAGGAGCAGGAAAAAGCAAAAAATTTCAGAATTGCACCTTGCAATGCGGAGAAATTACTGTTTGTGCATTTACAATATTCATTGATTTTTGCCATTGAAAAACGTCCAGAAATGATTGAAGCTACTGACTGAATGAAAGGAGCTGGCATCTCACTCTCTTTGAATCTTCTTTATCATGCTAAGAGGAGCAGGAAAAAGCAAAAAATTTCAGAATTGCGCCTTGCAATGCGGAGAAATTACTGTTTGTGCATTTACAAAATTCATTGATTTTTGCCATTGAAAAACATCATGTTATTCATTTACCAGAAATGATTGAAGCTACTGACTGAATGAAAGGAGCTGGCATCTCACTCTCTTTGAATCTTCTTTATCATGCTAAGAGGAGCAGGAAAAAGCAAAACTTTTCAGAATTGCACCTTGCAATGCGAAGAAATTACTGTTTGTGCATTTACAATATTCATTGATTTTTGCCATTGAAAAACGTCCAGAAATGATTGAAGCTACTGACTGAATGAAAGGAGCTGGCATCTCACTCTCTTTGAATCTTCTTTATCATGCTAAGAGGAGCAGGAAAAAGCAAAAAATTTCAGAATTGCACCTTGCAATGCGGAGAAATTACTGTTTGTGCATTTACAATATTCATTGATTTTTACCATTGAAAAACGTCCAGAAATGATTGAAGCTACTGACTGAATGAAAGGAGCTGGCATCTCACTCTCTTTGAATCTTCTTTATCATGCTAAGAGGAGCAGGAAAAAGCAAAAAATTTCAGAATTGCACCTTACAATGCGGAGAAATTACAGTTTGTGCATTTACAATATTCATTGATTTTTGCCATTGAAAAACGTCCAGAAATGATTGAAGCTACTGACTGAATGAAAGGAGCTGGCATCTCACTCTCTTTGAATCTTCTTTATCAAGTTAAGAGGAGCAGGAAAAAGCAAAAAATTTCAGAATTGCACCTTGCAATGCGGAGAAATTACTGTTTGTGCATTTACAATATTCATTGATTTTTGCCATTGAAAAACATGTTATTCATATACCAGAAATGTTTGAAGCTACTGACTGAATGAAAGGAGCTGGAACCTCACTCTCTTTGAATCTTCTTTATCATGCTAAGAGGAGCAGGAAAAAGCAAAAAATTTCAGAATTGCACCTTGCAATGCGGAGAAATTACTGTTTGTACATTTACAATATTCATTGATTTTTGCCATTGAAAAACGTCCAGAAATGATTGAAGCTACTGACTGAATGAAAGGAGCTGGCATCTCACTCACTTTGAATCTTCTTTATCATGCTAAGAGGAGCAGGAAAAAGCAAAAAATTTCAGAATTGCACCTTGCAATGCGGAGAAATTACTGTTTGTGCATTTACAATATTCATTGATTTTTGCCATTGAAAAACGTCCAGAAATGATTGAAGCTACTGACTGAATGAAAGGAGCTGGCATCTCACTCTCTTTGAATCTTCTTTATCATGCTAAGAGGAGCAGGAAAAAGCAAACAATTTCAGAATTGCGCCTTGCAATGCGGAGAAATTACTGTTTGTGCATTTACAAAATTCATTGATTTTTGCCATTGAAAAACATCATGTTATTCATTTACCAGAAATGATTGAAGCTACTGACTGAATGAAAGGAGCTGGCATCTCACTCTGTTTGAATCTTCTTTATCATGCTAAGAGGAGCAGGAAAAAGCAAAACATTTCAGAATTGCACCTTGCAATGCGAAGAAATTACTGTTTGTGCATTTACAATATTCATTGATTTTTGCCATTGAAAAACGTCCAGAAATGATTGAAGCTACTGACTGAATGAAAGGAGCTGGCATCTCACTCTCTTTGAATCTTCTTTATCATGCTAAGAGGAGCAGGAAAAAGCAAAAAATTTCAGAATTGCACCTTGCAATGCGGAGAAATTACTGTTTGTGCATTTACAATATTCATTGATTTTTACCATTGAAAAACGTCCAGAAATGATTGAAGCTACTGACTGAATGAAAGGAGCTGGCATCTCACTCTCTTTGAATCTTCTTTATCATGCTAAGAGGAGCAGGAAAAAGCAAAAAATTTCAGAATTGCACCTTACAATGCGGAGAAATTACAGTTTGTGCATTTACAATATTCATTGATTTTTGCCATTGAAAAACGTCCAGAAATGATTGAAGCTACTGACTGAATGAAAGGAGCTGGCATCTCACTCTCTTTGAATCTTCTTTATCAAGTTAAGAGGAGCAGGAAAAAGCAAAAAATTTCAGAATTGCACCTTGCAATGCGGAGAAATTACTGTTTGTGCATTTACAATATTCATTGATTTTTGCCATTGAAAAACATGTTATTCATATACCAGAAATGTTTGAAGCTACTGACTGAATGAAAGGAGCTGGAACCTCACTCTCTTTGAATCTTCTTTATCATGCTAAGAGGAGCAGGAAAAAGCAAAAAATTTCAGAATTGCACCTTGCAATGCGGAGAAATTACTGTTTGTACATTTACAATATTCATTGATTTTTGCCATTGAGAAACGTCCAGAAATGATTGAAGCTACTGACTGAATGAAAGGAGCTGGCATCTCACTCACTTTGAATCTTCTTTATCATGCTAAGAGGAGCAGGAAAAAGCAAAAAATTTCAGAATTGCACCTTGCAATGCGGAGAAATTACTGTTTGTGCATTTACAATATTCATTGATTTTTGCCATTGAAAAACGTCCAGAAATGATTGAAGCTACTGACTGAATGAAAGGAGCTGGCATCTCACTCTCTTTGAATCTTCTTTATCATGCTAAGAGGAGCAGGAAAAAGCAAACAATTTCAGAATTGCGCCTTGCAATGCGGAGAAATTACTGTTTGTGCATTTACAAAATTCATTGATTTTTGCCATTGAAAAACATCATGTTATTCATTTACCAGAAATGATTGAAGCTACTGACTGAATGAAAGGAGCTGGCATCTCACTCTCTTTGAATCTTCTTTATCATGCTAAGAGGAGCAGGAAAAAGCAAAAAATTTCAGAATTGCACCTTGCAATGCGGAGAAATTACTGTTTGTGCATTTACAATATTCATTGATTTTTGCCATTGAAAAACGTCCAGAAATGATTGAAGCTACTGACTGAATGAAAGGAGCTGGCATCTCACTCTCTTTGAATCTTCTTTATCATGCTAAGAGGAGCGGGAAAAAGCAAAAAATTTCAGAATTGCACCTTGCAATGCGGAGAAATTACTGTTTGTGCATTTACAATATTCATTGATTTTTACCATTGAAAAACGTCCAGAAATGATTGAAGCTACTGACTGAATGAAAGTAGCTGGCATCTCACTCTCTTTGAATCTTCTTTATCATGCTAAGAGGAGCAGGAAAAAGCAAAAAATTTCAGACTTGCACCTTGCAATGCGGAGAAATTACTGTTTGTGCATTTACAATATTCATTGATTTTTGCCATTGAAAAACATCATGTTATTCATATACCAGAAATGTTTGAAGCTACTGACTGAATGAAAGGAGCTGGCATCTCACTCTCTTTGAATCTTCTTTATCATGCTAAGAGGAGCAGGAAAAAGCAAAAAATTTCAGAATTGCACCTTGCAATGCGGAGAAATTACTGTTTGTGCATTTACAATATTCATTGATTTTTGCCATTGAAAAACATCATGTTATTCATATACCAGAAATGTTTGAAGCTACTGACTGAATGAAAGGAGCTGGCATCTCACTCTCTTTGAATCTTCTTTATCATGCTAAGAGGAGCAGGAAAAAGCAAAAAATTTCAGAATTGCACCTTGCAATGCGGAGAAATTACTGTTTGTGCATTTACAATATTCATTGATTTTTGCCATTGAAAAACGTCCAGAAATGATTGAAGCTACTGACTGAATGAAAGGAGCTGGCATCTCACTCTCTTTGAATCTTCTTTATCATGCTAAGAGGAGCAGGAAAAAGCAAAAAATTTCAGAATTGCACCTTACAATGCGGAGAAATTACAGTTTGTGCATTTACAATATTCATTGATTTTTGCCATTTTAAAACGTCCAGAAATGATTGAAGCTACTGACTGAATGAAAGGAGCTGGCATCTCACTCTCTTTGAATCTTCTTTATCATGCTAAGAGGAGCAGGAAAAAGCAAAAAATTTCAGAATTGCACCTTGCAATGCGGAGAAATTACTGTTTGTGCATTTACAATATTCATTGATTTTTGCCATTGAAAAACGTCCAGAAATGATTGAAGCTACTGACTGAATGAAAGGAGCTGGCATCTCACTCTCTTTGAATTTTCTTTATCATGCTAAGAGGAGCAGGAAAAAGCAAAAAATTTCAGAATTGCACCTTGCAATGCGGAGAAATTACTGTTTGTGCATTTACAATATTCATTGATTTTTGCCATTGAAAAACATGTTATTCATATACCAGAAATGTTTGAAGCTACTGACTGAATGAAAGGAGCTGGCACCTCACTCTCTTTGAATCTTCTTTATCATGCTAAGAGGAGCAGGATAAAGCAAAAAATTTCAGAATTGCACCTTGCAATGCGGAGAAATTACTGTTTGTGCATTTACAATATTCATTGATTTTTGCCATTGAAAAACGTCCAGAAATGATTGAAGCTACTGACTGAATGAAAGGAGCTGGCATCTCACTCTCTTTGAATCTTCTTTATCATGCTAAGAGGAGCAGGAAAAAGCAAACAATTTCAGAATTGCGCCTTGCAATGCGGAGAAATTACTGTTTGTGCATTTACAAAATTCATTGATTTTTGCCATTGAAAAACATCATGTTATTCATTTACCAGAAATGATTGAAGCTACTGACTGAATGAAAGGAGCTGGCATCTCACTCTCTTTGAATCTTCTTTATCATGCTAAGAGGAGCAGGAAAAAGCAAAAAATTTCAGAATTGCACCTTGCAATGCGGAGAAATTACTGTTTGTGCATTTACAATATTCATTGATTTTTGCCATTGAAAAACGTCCAGAAATGATTGAAGCTACTGACTGAATGAAAGGAGCTGGCATCTCACTCTCTTTGAATCTTCTTTATCATGCTAAGAGGAGCGGGAAAAAGCAAAAAATTTCAGAATTGCACCTTGCAATGCGGAGAAATTACTGTTTGTGCATTTACAATATTCATTGATTTTTACCATTGAAAAACGTCCAGAAATGATTGAAGCTACTGACTGAATGAAAGTAGCTGGCATCTCACTCTCTTTGAATCTTCTTTATCATGCTAAGAGGAGCAGGAAAAAGCAAAAAATTTCAGACTTGCACCTTGCAATGCGGAGAAAATACTGTTTGTGCATTTACAATATTCATTGATTTTTGCCATTGAAAAACATCATGTTATTCATATACCAGAAATGTTTGAAGCTACTGACTGAATGAAAGGAGCTGGCATCTCACTCTCTTTGAATCTTCTTTATCATGCTAAGAGGAGCAGGAAAAAGCAAAAAATTTCAGAATTGCACCTTGCAATGCGGAGAAATTACTGTTTGTGCATTTACAATATTCATTGATTTTTGCCATTGAAAAACATCATGTTATTCATATACCAGAAATGTTTGAAGCTACTGACTGAATGAAAGGAGCTGGAACCTCACTCTCTTTGAATCTTCTTTATCATGCTAAGAGGAGCAGGAAAAAGCAAAAAATTTCAGAATTGCACCTTGCAATGCGGAGAAATTACTGTTTGTACTTTTACAATATTCATTGATTTTTGCCATTGAAAAACGTCCAGAAATGATTGAAGCTACTGACTGAATGAAAGGAGCTGGCATCTCACTCACTTTGAATCTTCTTTATCATGCTAAGAGGAGCAGGAAAAAGCAAAAAATTTCAGAATTGCACCTTGCAATGCGGAGAAATTACTGTTTGTGCATTTACAATATTCATTGATTTTTGCCATTGAAAAACGTCCAGAAATGATTGAAGCTACTGACTGAATGAAAGGAGCTGGCATCTCACTCTCTTTGAATCTTCTTTATCATGCTAAGAGGAGCAGGAAAAAGCAAACAATTTCAGAATTGCGCCTTGCAATGCGGAGAAATTACTGTTTGTGCATTTACAAAATTCATTGATTTTTGCCATTGAAAAACATCATGTTATTCATTTACCAGAAATGATTGAAGCTACTGACTGAATGAAAGGAGCTGGCATCTCACTCTGTTTGAATCTTCTTTATCATGCTAAGAGGAGCAGGAAAAAGCAAAACATTTCAGAATTGCACCTTGCAATGCGAAGAAATTACTGTTTGTGCATTTACAATATTCATTGATTTTTGCCATTGAAAAACGTCCAGAAATGATTGAAGCTACTGACTGAATGAAAGGAGCTGGCATCTCACTCTCTTTGAATCTTCTTTATCATGCTAAGAGGAGCAGGAAAAAGCAAAAAATTTCAGAATTGCACCTTGCAATGCGGAGAAATTACTGTTTGTGCATTTACAATATTCATTGATTTTTACCATTGAAAAACGTCCAGAAATGATTGAAGCTACTGACTGAATGAAAGGAGCTGGCATCTCACTCTCTTTGAATCTTCTTTATCATGCTAAGAGGAGCAGGAAAAAGCAAAAAATTTCAGAATTGCACCTTACAATGCGGAGAAATTACAGTTTGTGCATTTACAATATTCATTGATTTTTGCCATTGAAAAACGTCCAGAAATGATTGAAGCTACTGACTGAATGAAAGGAGCTGGCATCTCACTCTCTTTGAATCTTCTTTATCAAGTTAAGAGGAGCAGGAAAAAGCAAAAAATTTCAGAATTGCACCTTGCAATGCGGAGAAATTACTGTTTGTGCATTTACAATATTCATTGATTTTTGCCATTGAAAAACATGTTATTCATATACCAGAAATGTTTGAAGCTACTGACTGAATGAAAGGAGCTGGAACCTCACTCTCTTTGAATCTTCTTTATCATGCTAAGAGGAGCAGGAAAAAGCAAAAAATTTCAGAATTGCACCTTGCAATGCGGAGAAATTACTGTTTGTACATTTACAATATTCATTGATTTTTGCCATTGAGAAACGTCCAGAAATGATTGAAGCTACTGACTGAATGAAAGGAGCTGGCATCTCACTCACTTTGAATCTTCTTTATCATGCTAAGAGGAGCAGGAAAAAGCAAAAAATTTCAGAATTGCACCTTGCAATGCGGAGAAATTACTGTTTGTGCATTTACAATATTCATTGATTTTTGCCATTGAAAAACGTCCAGAAATGATTGAAGCTACTGACTGAATGAAAGGAGCTGGCATCTCACTCTCTTTGAATCTTCTTTATCATGCTAAGAGGAGCAGGAAAAAGCAAACAATTTCAGAATTGCGCCTTGCAATGCGGAGAAATTACTGTTTGTGCATTTACAAAATTCATTGATTTTTGCCATTGAAAAACATCATGTTATTCATTTACCAGAAATGATTGAAGCTACTGACTGAATGAAAGGAGCTGGCATCTCACTCTCTTTGAATCTTCTTTATCATGCTAAGAGGAGCAGGAAAAAGCAAAAAATTTCAGAATTGCACCTTGCAATGCGGAGAAATTACTGTTTGTGCATTTACAATATTCATTGATTTTTGCCATTGAAAAACGTCCAGAAATGATTGAAGCTACTGACTGAATGAAAGGAGCTGGCATCTCACTCTCTTTGAATCTTCTTTATCATGCTAAGAGGAGCGGGAAAAAGCAAAAAATTTCAGAATTGCACCTTGCAATGCGGAGAAATTACTGTTTGTGCATTTACAATATTCATTGATTTTTACCATTGAAAAACGTCCAGAAATGATTGAAGCTACTGACTGAATGAAAGTAGCTGGCATCTCACTCTCTTTGAATCTTCTTTATCATGCTAAGAGGAGCAGGAAAAAGCAAAAAATTTCAGACTTGCACCTTGCAATGCGGAGAAATTACTGTTTGTGCATTTACAATATTCATTGATTTTTGCCATTGAAAAACATCATGTTATTCATATACCAGAAATGTTTGAAGCTACTGACTGAATGAAAGGAGCTGGCATCTCACTCTCTTTGAATCTTCTTTATCATGCTAAGAGGAGCAGGAAAAAGCAAAAAATTTCAGAATTGCACCTTGCAATGCGGAGAAATTACTGTTTGTGCATTTACAATATTCATTGATTTTTGCCATTGAAAAACATCATGTTATTCATATACCAGAAATGTTTGAAGCTACTGACTGAATGAAAGGAGCTGGCATCTCACTCTCTTTGAATCTTCTTTATCATGCTAAGAGGAGCAGGAAAAAGCAAAAAATTTCAGAATTGCACCTTGCAATGCGGAGAAATTACTGTTTGTGCATTTACAATATTCATTGATTTTTGCCATTGAAAAACGTCCAGAAATGATTGAAGCTACTGACTGAATGAAAGGAGCTGGCATCTCACTCTCTTTGAATCTTCTTTATCATGCTAAGAGGAGCAGGAAAAAGCAAAAAATTTCAGAATTGCACCTTACAATGCGGAGAAATTACAGTTTGTGCATTTACAATATTCATTGATTTTTGCCATTTTAAAACGTCCAGAAATGATTGAAGCTACTGACTGAATGAAAGGAGCTGGCATCTCACTCTCTTTGAATCTTCTTTATCATGCTAAGAGGAGCAGGAAAAAGCAAAAAATTTCAGAATTGCACCTTGCAATGCGGAGAAATTACTGTTTGTGCATTTACAATATTCATTGATTTTTGCCATTGAAAAACGTCCAGAAATGATTGAAGCTACTGACTGAATGAAAGGAGCTGGCATCTCACTCTCTTTGAATTTTCTTTATCATGCTAAGAGGAGCAGGAAAAAGCAAAAAATTTCAGAATTGCACCTTGCAATGCGGAGAAATTACTGTTTGTGCATTTACAATATTCATTGATTTTTGCCATTGAAAAACATGTTATTCATATACCAGAAATGTTTGAAGCTACTGACTGAATGAAAGGAGCTGGCACCTCACTCTCTTTGAATCTTCTTTATCATGCTAAGAGGAGCAGGATAAAGCAAAAAATTTCAGAATTGCACCTTGCAATGCGGAGAAATTACTGTTTGTGCATTTACAATATTCATTGATTTTTGCCATTGAAAAACGTCCAGAAATGATTGAAGCTACTGACTGAATGAAAGGAGCTGGCATCTCACTCTCTTTGAATCTTCTTTATCATGCTAAGAGGAGCAGGAAAAAGCAAACAATTTCAGAATTGCGCCTTGCAATGCGGAGAAATTACTGTTTGTGCATTTACAAAATTCATTGATTTTTGCCATTGAAAAACATCATGTTATTCATTTACCAGAAATGATTGAAGCTACTGACTGAATGAAAGGAGCTGGCATCTCACTCTCTTTGAATCTTCTTTATCATGCTAAGAGGAGCAGGAAAAAGCAAAAAATTTCAGAATTGCACCTTGCAATGCGGAGAAATTACTGTTTGTGCATTTACAATATTCATTGATTTTTGCCATTGAAAAACGTCCAGAAATGATTGAAGCTACTGACTGAATGAAAGGAGCTGGCATCTCACTCTCTTTGAATCTTCTTTATCATGCTAAGAGGAGCGGGAAAAAGCAAAAAATTTCAGAATTGCACCTTGCAATGCGGAGAAATTACTGTTTGTGCATTTACAATATTCATTGATTTTTACCATTGAAAAACGTCCAGAAATGATTGAAGCTACTGACTGAATGAAAGTAGCTGGCATCTCACTCTCTTTGAATCTTCTTTATCATGCTAAGAGGAGCAGGAAAAAGCAAAAAATTTCAGACTTGCACCTTGCAATGCGGAGAAATTACTGTTTGTGCATTTACAATATTCATTGATTTTTGCCATTGAAAAACATCATGTTATTCATATACCAGAAATGTTTGAAGCTACTGACTGAATGAAAGGAGCTGGCATCTCACTCTCTTTGAATCTTCTTTATCATGCTAAGAGGAGCAGGAAAAAGCAAAAAATTTCAGAATTGCACCTTGCAATGCGGAGAAATTACTGTTTGTGCATTTACAATATTCATTGATTTTTGCCATTGAAAAACATCATGTTATTCATATACCAGAAATGTTTGAAGCTACTGACTGAATGAAAGGAGCTGGCATCTCACTCTCTTTGAATCTTCTTTATCATGCTAAGAGGAGCAGGAAAAAGCAAAAAATTTCAGAATTGCACCTTGCAATGCGGAGAAATTACTGTTTGTGCATTTACAATATTCATTGATTTTTGCCATTGAAAAACGTCCAGAAATGATTGAAGCTACTGACTGAATGAAAGGAGCTGGCATCTCACTCTCTTTGAATCTTCTTTATCATGCTAAGAGGAGCGGGAAAAAGCAAAAAATTTCAGAATTGCACCTTGCAATGCGGAGAAATTACTGTTTGTGCATTTACAATATTCATTGATTTTTACCATTGAAAAACGTCCAGAAATGATTGAAGCTACTGACTGAATGAAAGTAGCTGGCATCTCACTCTCTTTGAATCTTCTTTATCATGCTAAGAGGAGCAGGAAAAAGCAAAAAATTTCAGACTTGCACCTTGCAATGCGGAGAAATTACTGTTTGTGCATTTACAATATTCATTGATTTTTGCCATTGAAAAACATCATGTTATTCATATACCAGAAATGTTTGAAGCTACTGACTGAATGAAAGGAGCTGGCATCTCACTCTCTTTGAATCTTCTTTATCATGCTAAGAGGAGCAGGAAAAAGCAAAAAATTTCAGAATTGCACCTTGCAATGCGGAGAAATTACTGTTTGTGCATTTACAATATTCATTGATTTTTGCCATTGAAAAACATCATGTTATTCATATACCAGAAATGTTTGAAGCTACTGACTGAATGAAAGGAGCTGGCATCTCACTCTCTTTGAATCTTCTTTATCATGCTAAGAGGAGCAGGAAAAAGCAAAAAATTTCAGAATTGCACCTTGCAATGCGGAGAAATTACTGTTTGTGCATTTACAATATTCATTGATTTTTGCCATTGAAAAATGTCCAGAAATGATTGAAGCTACTGACTGAATGAAAGGAGCTGGCATCTCACTCTCTTTGAATCTTCTTTATCATGCTAAGAGGAGCAGGAAAAAGCAAAAAATTTCAGAATTGCACATTACAATGCGGAGAAATTACAGTTTGTGCATTTACAATATTCATTGATTTTTGCCATTGAAAAACGTCCAGAAATGATTGAAGCTACTGACTGAATGAAAGGAGCTGGCATCTCACTCTCTTTGAATCTTCTTTATCATGCTAAGAGGAGCAGGAAAAAGCAAAAAATTTCAGAATTGCACCTTACAATGCGGAGAAATTACAGTTTGTGCATTTACAATATTCATTGATTTTTGCCATTTTAAAACGTCCAGAAATGATTGAAGCTACTGACTGAATGAAAGGAGCTGGCATCTCACTCTCTTTGAATCTTCTTTATCATGCTAAGAGGAGCAGGAAAAAGCAAAAAATTTCAGAATTGCACCTTGCAATGCAGAGAAATTACTGTTTGTGCATTTACAATATTCATTGATTTTTGCCATTGAAAAACGTCCAGAAATGATTGAAGCTACTGACTGAATGAAAGGAGCTGGCATCTCACTCTCTTTGAATTTTCTTTATCATGCTAAGAGGAGCAGGAAAAAGCAAAAAATTTCAGAATTGCACCTTGCAATGCGGAGAAATAACTGTTTGTGCATTTACAATATTCATTGATTTTTGCCATTGAAAAACATGTTATTCATATACCAGAAATGTTTGAAGCTACTGACTGAATGAAAGGAGCTGGCACCTCACTCTCTTTGAATCTTCTTTACCATGCTAAGAGGAGCAGGATAAAGCAAAAAATTTCAGAATTGCACCTTGCAATGCGGAGAAATTACTGTTTGTGCATTTACAATATTCATTGATTTTTGCCATTGAAAAACGTCCAGAAATGATTGAAGCTACTGACTGAATGAAAGGAGCTGGCATCTCACTCTCTTTGAATCTTCTTTATCATGCTAAGAGGAGCTGGAAAAAGCAAAAAATTTCAGAATTGCACCTTGCAATGCGGAGAAATTACTGTTTGTGCATTTACAATATTCATTAATTTTTGCCATTGAAAAACATCATGTTATTCATATACCAGAAATGTTTGAAGCTACTGACTGAATGAAAGGAGCTGGCATCTCACTCTCTTTGAATCTTCTTTATCATGCTAAGAGGAGCAGGAAAAAGCAAAAAATTTCAGAATTGCACCTTGCAATGCGGAGAAATTACTGTTTGTGCATTTACAATATTCATTGATTTTTGCCATTGAAAAACGTCCAGAAATGATTGAAGCTACTGACTGAATGAAAGGAGCTGGCATCTCACTCTCTTTGAATCTTCTTTATCATGCTAAGAGGAGCAGGAAAAAGCAAAAAATTTCAGAATTGCACCTTGCAATGCGGAGAAATTACAGTTTGTGCATTTACAATATTCATTGATTTTTGCCATTGAAAAACGTCCAGAAATGATTGAAGCTACTGACTGAATGAAAGGAGCTGGCATCTCACTCTCTTTGAATCTTCTTTATCATGCTAAGAGGAGCAGGAAAAAGCAAAAAATTTCAGAATTGCTCCTTGCAATGCGGAGAAATTACTGTTTGTGCATTTACAATATTCATTGATTTTTGCCATTGAAAAACATGTTATTCATATACCAGAAATGTTTGAAGCTACTGACTGAATGAAAGGAGCTGGCACCTCACTCTCTTTGAATCTTCTTTATCATGCTAAGAGGAGCAGGAAAAAGCAAAAAATTTCAGAATTGCACCTTGCAATGCGGAGAAATTACTGTTTGTGCATTTACAATATTCATTGATTTTTGCCATTGAAAAACGTCCAGAAATGATTGAAGCTACTGACTGAATGAAAGGAGCTGGCATCTCACTCTCTTTGAATCTTCTTTATCATGCTAAGAGGAGCAGGAAAATGTAAAAAATTTCAGAATTGCACCTTGCAATGCGGAGAAATTACTGTTTGTGCATTTACAATATTCAATGATTTTTGCCATTGAAAAACGTCCAGAAATGATTGAAGCTACTGACTGAACGAAAGGAGCTGGCATCTCACTCTCTTTGAATCTTCTTTATCATGCTAAGAGGAGCAGGAAAAAGCAAAAAATTTCAGAATTGCACCTTGCAATGCGGAGAAATTACTGTTTGTGCATTTACAATATTCATTGATTTTTGCCATTGAAAAACATCATGTTATTCATATACCAGAAATGTTTGAAGCTACTGACTGAATGAAAGGAGCTGGCATCTCACTCTCTTTGAATCTTCTTTATCATGCTAAGGGGAGCAGGAAAAAGCAAAAAATTTCAGAATTGCACCTTGCAATGCGGAGAAATTACTGTTTGTGCATTTACAATATTCATTGATTTTTGCCATTGAAAAACGTCCAGAAATGATTGAAGCTACTGACTGAATGAAAGGAGCTGGCATCTCACTCTCTTTGAATCTTCTTTATCATGCTAAGAGGAGCAGGAAAAAGCAAAAAATTTCAGAATTGCACCTTACAATGCGGAGAAATTACAGTTTGTGCATTTACAATATTCATTGATTTTTGCCATTGAAAAACGTCCAGAAATGATTGAAGCTACTGACTGAATGAAAGGAGCTGGCATCTCACTCTCTTTGAATCTTCTTTATCATGCTAAGAGGAGCAGGAAAAAGCAAAAAATTTCAGAATTGCACCTTGCAATGCGGAGAAATTACTGTTTGTGCATTTACAATATTCATTGATTTTTGCCATTGAAAAACGTCCAGAAATGATTGAAGCTACTGACTGAATGAAAGGAGCTGGCATCTCACTCTCTTTGAATTTTCTTTATCATGCTAAGAGGAGCAGGAAAAAGCAAAAAATTTCAGAATTGCACCTTGCAATGCGGAGAAATTACAGTTTGTGCATTTACAATATTCATTGATTTTTGCCATTGAAAAACATGTTATTCATATACCAGAAATGTTTGAAGCTACTGACTGAATGAAAGGAGCTGGCACCTCACTCTCTTTGAATCTTCTTTATCATGCTAAGAGGAGCAGGAAAAAGCAAAAAATTTCAGAATTGCACCTTGCAATGCGGAGAAATTACTGTTTGTGCATTTACAATATTCATTGATTTTTGCCATTGAAAAACGTCCAGAAATGATTGAAGCTACTGACTGAATGAAAGGAGCTGGCATCTCACTCTCTTTGAATCTTCTTTATCATGCTAAGAGGAGCAGGAAAAAGCAAAAAATTTCAGAATTGCACCTTGCAATGCGGAGAAATTACTGTTTGTGCATTTACAATATTCATTGATTTTTGCCATTGAAAAACATCATGTTATTCATATACCAGAAATGTTTGAAGCTACTGATTGAATGAAAGGAGCTGGCATCTCACTCTCTTTGAATCTTCTTTATCATGCTAAGAGGAGCAGGAAAAAGCAAAAAATTTCAGAATTGCACCTTGCAATGCGGAGAAATTACTGTTTGTGCATTTACAATATTCATTGATTTTTGCCATTGAAAAACGTCCAGAAATGATTGAAGCTACTGACTGAATGAAAAGAGCTGGCATCTCACTCTCTTTGAATCTTCTTTATCATGCTAAGAGGAGCAGGAAAAAGCAAAAAATTTCAGAATTGCACCTTGCAATGCGGAGAAATTACAGTTTGTGCATTTACAATATTCATTGATTTTTGCCATTGAAAAACGTCCAGAAATGATTGAAGCTACTGACTGAATGAAAGGAGCTGGCATCTCACTCTCTTTGAATCTTCTTTATCATGCTAAGAGGAGCAGGAAAAAGCAAAAAATTTCAGAATTGCTCCTTGCAATGCGGAGAAATTACTGTTTGTGCATTTACAATATTCATTGATTTTTGCCATTGAAAAACATGTTATTCATATACCAGAAATGTTTGAAGCTACTGACTGAATGAAAGGAGCTGGCACCTCACTCTCTTTGAATCTTCTTTATCATGCTAAGAGGAGCAGGAAAAAGCAAAAATTTCAGAATTGCACCTTGCAATGCGGAGAAATTACTGTTTGTGCATTTACAATATTCATTGATTTTTGCCATTGAAAAACGTCCAGAAATGATTGAAGCTACTGACTGAATGAAAGGAGCTGGCATCTCACTCTCTTTGAATCTTCTTTATCATGCTAAGAGGAGCAGGAAAAAGCAAAAAATTTCAGAATTGCACCTTGCAATGCGGAGAAATTACTGTTTGTGCATTTACAATATTCATTGATTTTTGCCATTGAAAAACGTCCAGAAATGATTGAAGCTACTGACTGAATGAAAGGAGCTGGCATCTCACTCTCTTTGAATCTTCTTTATCATGCTAAGAGGAGCAGGAAAAAGCAAAAAATTTCAGAATTGCACCTTGCAATGCGGAGAAATTACTGTTTGTGCATTTACAATATTCATTGATTTTTGCCATTGAAAAACGTCCAGAAATGATTGAAGCTACTGACTGAATGAAAGGAGCTGGCATCTCACTCTCTTTGAATCTTCTTTATCATGCTAAGAGGAGCAGGAAAAAGCAAAAAATTTCAGAATTGCACCTTGCAATGCGGAGAAATTACTGTTTGTGCATTTACAATATTCATTGATTTTTGCCATTGAAAAACATCATGTTATTCATATACCAGAAATGTTTGAAGCTACTGATTGAATGAAAGGAGCTGGCATCTCACTCTCTTTGAATCTTCTTTATCATGCTAAGAGGAGCAGGAAAAAGCAAAAAATTTCAGAATTGCACCTTGCAATGCGGAGAAATTACTGTTTGTGCATTTACAATATTCATTGATTTTTGCCATTGAAAAACGTCCAGAAATGATTGAAGCTACTGACTGAATGAAAAGAGCTGGCATCTCACTCTCTTTGAATCTTCTTTATCATGCTAAGAGGAGCAGGAAAAAGCAAAAAATTTCAGAATTGCACCTTGCAATGCGGAGAAATTACAGTTTGTGCATTTACAATATTCATTGATTTTTGCCATTGAAAAACGTCCAGAAATGATTGAAGCTACTGACTGAATGAAAGGAGCTGGCATCTCACTCTCTTTGAATCTTCTTTATCATGCTAAGAGGAGCAGGAAAAAGCAAAAAATTTCAGAATTGCTCCTTGCAATGCGGAGAAATTACTGTTTGTGCATTTACAATATTCATTGATTTTTGCCATTGAAAAACATGTTATTCATATACCAGAAATGTTTGAAGCTACTGACTGAATGAAAGGAGCTGGCACCTCACTCTCTTTGAATCTTCTTTATCATGCTAAGAGGAGCAGGAAAAAGCAAAAATTTCAGAATTGCACCTTGCAATGCGGAGAAATTACTGTTTGTGCATTTACAATATTCATTGATTTTTGCCATTGAAAAACGTCCAGAAATGATTGAAGCTACTGACTGAATGAAAGGAGCTGGCATCTCACTCTCTTTGAATCTTCTTTATCATGCTAAGAGGAGCAGGAAAAAGCAAAAAATTTCAGAATTGCACCTTGCAATGCGGAGAAATTACTGTTTGTGCATTTACAATATTCATTGATTTTTGCCATTGAAAAACGTCCAGAAATGATTGAAGCTACTGACTGAATGAAAGGAGCTGGCATCTCACTCTCTTTGAATCTTCTTTATCATGCTAAGAGGAGCAGGAAAAAGCAAAAAATTTCAGAATTGCACCTTGCAATGCGGAGAAATTACTGTTTGTGCATTTACAATATTCATTGATTTTTGCCATTGAAAAACGTCCAGAAATGATTGAAGCTACTGACTGAATGAAAGGAGCTGGCATCTCACTCTCTTTGAATCTTCTTTATCATGCTAAGAGGAGCAGGAAAAAGCAAAAAATTTCAGAATTGCACCTTGCAATGCGGAGAAATAACTGTTTGTGCATTTACAATATTCATTGATTTTTGCCATTGAAAAACGTTATTCATATACCAGAAATGTTTGAAGCTACTGACTGAATGAAAGGAGCTGGCACCTCACTCTCTTTGAATCTTCTTTATCATGCTAAGAGGAGCAGGAATAAGCAAAAAATTTCAGAATTGCACCTTGCAATGCGGAAAAATTACTGTTTGTGCATTTACAATATTCATTGATTTTTGCCATTGAAAAACGTCCAGAAATGATTGAAGCTACTGACTGAATGAAAGGAGCTGGCATCTCACTCTCTTTGAATCTTCTTTATCATGCTAAGAGGAGCAGGAAAAAGCAAAAAATTTCAGAATTGCACCTTGCAATGCGGAGAAATTACAGTTTGTGCATTTACAATATTCATTGATTTTTGCCATTGAAAAACGTCCAGAAATGATTGAAGCTACTGACTGATTGAAAGGAGCTGGCATCTCACTCTCTTTGAATCTTCTTTATCATGCTAAGAGGAGCAGGAAAAAGCAAAAAATTTCAGAATTGCGCCTTGCAATGCGGAGAAATTACTGTTTGTGCATTTACAAAATTCATTGATTTTTGCCATTGAAAAACATCATGTTATTCATTTACCAGAAATGATTGAAGCTACTGACTGAATGTAAGGAGCTGGCATCTCACTCTCTTTGAATCTTCTTTATCATGCTAAGAGGAGCAGGAAAAAGCAAAAAATTTCAGAATTGCACCTTGCAATGCGGAGAAATTACTGTTTGTGCATTTACAATATTCATTGATTTTTGCCATTGAAAAACGTCCAGAAATGATTGAAGCTACTGACTGAATGAAAGGAGCTGGCATCTCACTCTCTTTGAATCTTCTTTATCATGCTAAGAGGAGCAGGAAAAAGCAAAAAATTTCAGAATTGCACCTTGCAATGCGGAGAAATTACTGTTTGTGCATTTACAATATTCATTGATTTTTGCCATTGAAAAACATCATGTTATTCATATACCAGAAATGTTTGAAGCTACTGATTGAATGAAAGGAGCTGGCATCTCACTCTCTTTGAATCTTCTTTATCATGCTAAGAGGAGCAGGAAAAAGCAAAAAATTTCAGAATTGCACCTTGCAATGCGGAGAAATTACTGTTTGTGCATTTACAATATTCATTGATTTTTGCCATTGAAAAACGTCCAGAAATGATTGAAGCTACTGACTGAATGAAAAGAGCTGGCATCTCACTCTCTTTGAATCTTCTTTATCATGCTAAGAGGAGCAGGAAAAAGCAAAAAATTTCAGAATTGCACCTTGCAATGCGGAGAAATTACAGTTTGTGCATTTACAATATTCATTGATTTTTGCCATTGAAAAACGTCCAGAAATGATTGAAGCTACTGACTGAATGAAAGGAGCTGGCATCTCACTCTCTTTGAATCTTCTTTATCATGCTAAGAGGAGCAGGAAAAAGCAAAAAATTTCAGAATTGCTCCTTGCAATGCGGAGAAATTACTGTTTGTGCATTTACAATATTCATTGATTTTTGCCATTGAAAAACATGTTATTCATATACCAGAAATGTTTGAAGCTACTGACTGAATGAAAGGAGCTGGCACCTCACTCTCTTTGAATCTTCTTTATCATGCTAAGAGGAGCAGGAAAAAGCAAAAATTTCAGAATTGCACCTTGCAATGCGGAGAAATTACTATTTGTGCATTTACAATATTCATTGATTTTTGCCATTGAAAAACGTCCAGAAATGATTGAAGCTACTGACTGAATGAAAGGAGCTGGCATCTCACTCTCTTTGAATCTTCTTTATCATGCTAAGAGGAGCAGGAAAAAGCAAAAAATTTCAGAATTGCACCTTGCAATGCGGAGAAATTACTGTTTGTGCATTTACAATATTCATTGATTTTTGCCATTGAAAAACGTCCAGAAATGATTGAAGCTACTGACTGAATGAAAGGAGCTGGCATCTCACTCTCTTTGAATCTTCTTTATCATGCTAAGAGGAGCAGGAAAAAGCAAAAAATTTCAGAATTGCACCTTGCAATGCGGAGAAATTACTGTTTGTGCATTTACAATATTCATTGATTTTTGCCATTGAAAAACGTCCAGAAATGATTGAAGCTACTGACTGAATGAAAGGAGCTGGCATCTCACTCTCTTTGAATCTTCTTTATCATGCTAAGAGGAGCAGGAAAAAGCAAAAAATTTCAGAATTGCACCTTGCAATGCGGAGAAATAACTGTTTGTGCATTTACAATATTCATTGATTTTTGCCATTGAAAAACGTTATTCATATACCAGAAATGTTTGAAGCTACTGACTGAATGAAAGGAGCTGGCACCTCACTCTCTTTGAATCTTCTTTATCATGCTAAGAGGAGCAGGAATAAGCAAAAAATTTCAGAATTGCACCTTGCAATGCGGAAAAATTACTGTTTGTGCATTTACAATATTCATTGATTTTTGCCATTGAAAAACGTCCAGAAATGATTGAAGCTACTGACTGAATGAAAGGAGCTGGCATCTCACTCTCTTTGAATCTTCTTTATCATGCTAAGAGGAGCAGGAAAAAGCATAAAATTTCAGAATTGCACCTTGCAATGCGGAGAAATTACTGTTTGTGCATTTACAATATTCATTGATTTTTGCCATTGAAAAACGTCCAGAAATGATTGAAGCTACTGACTGATTGAAAGGAGCTGGCATCTCACTCTCTTTGAATCTTCTTTATCATGCTAAGAGGAGCAGGAAAAAGCAAAAAATTTCAGAATTGCGCCTTGCAATGCGGAGAAATTACTGTTTGTGCATTTACAAAATTCATTGATTTTTGCCATTGAAAAACATCATGTTATTCATTTACCAGAAATGATTGAAGCTACTGACTGAATGTAAGGAGCTGGCATCTCACTCTCTTTGAATCTTCTTTATCATGCTAAGAGGAGCAGGAAAAAGCAAAAAATTTCAGAATTGCACCTTGCAATGCGGAGAAATTTCTGTTTGTGCATTTACAATATTCGTTGATTTTTGCCATTGAAAAACGTCCAGAAATGATTGAAGCTACTGACTGAATGAAAGGAGCTGGCATCTCACTCTCTTTGAATCTTCTTTATCATGCTAAGAGGAGCAGGAAAAAGCAAAAAATTTCAGAATTGCACCTTGCAATGCGGAGAAATTACTGTTTGTGCATTTACAATATTCATTGATTTTTGCCATTGAAAAACATCATGTTATTCATATACCAGAAATGATTGAAGCTACTGACTGAATGAAAGGAGCTGGCATCTCACTCTCTTTGAATCTTCTTTATCATGCTAAGAGGACCAGGAAAAAGTAAAAAATTTCAGAATTGCACCTTGCAATGCGGAGAAATTACTGTTTGTGCATTTACAATATTCAATGATTTTTGCCATTGAAAAACGTCCAGAAATGATTGAAGCTACTGACTGAACGAAAGGAGCTGGCGTCTCACTCTCTTTGAATCTTCTTTATCATGCTAAGAGGAGCAGGAAAAAGCAAAAAATTTCAGAATTGCACCTTGCAATGCGGAGAAATTACTGTTTGTGCATTTACAATATTCATTGATTTTTGCCATTGAAAAACATCATGTTATTCATATACCAGAAATGTTTGAAGCTACTGACTGAATGAAAGGAGCTGGCATCTCACTCTCTTTGAATCTTTTTTATCATGCTAAGAGGAGCAGGAAAAAGCAAAAAATTTCAGAATTGCACCTTGCAATGCGGAGAAATTACTGTTTGTGCATTTACAATATTCATTGATTTTTGCCATTGAAAAACGTCCAGAAATGATTGAAGCTACTGACTGAATGAAAGGAGCTGGCATCTCACTCTCTTTGAATCTTCTTTATCATGCTAAGAGGAGCAGGAAAAAGCAAAAAATTTCAGAATTGCACCTTGCAATGCGGAGAAATTACTGTTTGTGCATTTACAATATTCATTGATTTTTGCCATTGAAAAACGTCCAGAAATGATTGAAGCTACTGACTGAATGAAAGGAGCTGGCATCTCACTCTCTTTGAATCTTCTTTATCATGCTAAGAGGAGCAGGAAAAAGCAAAAAATTTCAGAATTGCACCTTGCAATGCGGAGAAATTACTGTTTGTGCATTTACAATATTCATTGATTTTTGCCATTGAAAAACATCATGTTATTCATATACCAGAAATGATTGAAGCTACTGACTGAATGAAAGGAGCTGGCATCTCACTCTCTTTGAATCTTCTTTATCATGCTAAGAGGAGCAGGAAAAAGCAAAAAATTTCAGAATTGCACCTTGCAATGCGGAGAAATTACTGTTTGTGCATTTACAATATTCATTGATTTTTGCAATTGAAAAACGTCCAGAAATGATTGAAGCTACTGACTGAATGAAAGGAGCTGGCTTCTCACTCTCTTTGAATCTTCTTTATCATGCTAAGAGGAGCAGGAAAAAGCAAAAAATTTCAGAATTGCACCTTGCAATGCGGAGAAATTACTGTTTGTGCATTTACAATATTCATTGATTTTTGCCATTGAAAAACGTCCAGAAATGATTGAAGCTACTGACTGAATGAAAGGAGCTGGCATCTCACTCTCTTTGAATCTTGTTTATCATGCCAAGAGGAGCAGGAAAAAGCAAAAAATTTCAGAATTGCACCTTGCAATGCGGAGAAATTACTGTTTGTGCATTTAGAATATTCATTGATTTTTGCCATTGAAAAACGTCCAGAAATGATTGAAGCTACTGACTGAATGAAAGGAGCTGGCATCTCACTCTCTTTGAATCTTCTTTATCATGCTAAGAGGAGCAGGAAAAAGCAAAAAATCTCAGAATTGCACCTTGCAATGCGGAGAAATTACTGTTTGTGCATTTACAATATTCATTGATTTTTGCCATTGAAAAACATCATGTTATTCATATACCAGAAATGATTGAAGCTACTGACTGAATGAAAGGAGCTGGCATCTCACTCTCTTTGAATCTTCTTTATCATGCTAAGAGGAGCAGGAAAAAGTAAAAAATTTCAGAATTGCACCTTGCAATGCGGAGAAATTACTGTTTGTGCATTTACAATATTCAATGATTTTTGCCATTGAAAAACGTCCAGAAATGATTGAAGCTACTGACTGAATGAAAGGAGCTGGCATCTCACTCTCTTTGAATCTTCTTTATCATGCTAAGAGGAGCAGGATAAAGCAAAAAATTTCAGAATTGCACCTTGCAATGCGGAGAAATTACTGTTTGTGCATTTACAATATTCATTGATTTTTGCAATTGAAAAACATCATGTTATTCATATACCAGAAATGTTTGAAGCTACTGACTGAATGAAAGGAGCTGGCATCTCACTCTCCTTGAATCTTCTTTATCATGCTAAGAGGAGCAGGAAAAAGCAAAAAATTTCAGAATTGCACCTTGCAATGCGGAGAAATTACTGTTTGTGCATTTACAATATTCATTGATTTTTGCCATTGAAAAACATCATGTTATTCATATACCAGAAATGTTTGAAGCTACTGACTGAATGAAAGGAGCTGGCATCTCACTCTCTTTGAATCTTCTTTATCATGCTAAGAGGAGCAGGAAAAAGCAAAAAATTTCAGAATTGCACCTTGCAATGCGGAGAAATTACTGTTTGTGCATTTACAATATTCATTGATTTTTGCCATTGAAAAACATCACGTTATTCATATACCAGAAATGATTGAAGCTACTGACTGAATGAAAGGAGCTGGCATCTCACTCTCTTTGAATCTTCTTTATCATGCTAAGAGGAGCAGGAAAAAGCAAAAAATTTCAGAGTTGCACCTTGCAATGCGGAGAAATTACTGTTTGTGCATTTACAATATTCATTGATTTTTGCAATTGAAAAACGTCCAGAAATGATTGAAGCTACTGACTGAATGAAAGGAGCTGGCATCTCACTCTCTTTGAATCTTCTTTATCATGCTAAGAGGAGCAGGAAAAAGCAAAAAATTTCAGAATTGCACCTTGCAATGCGGAGAAATTACTGTTTGTGCATTTACAATATTCATTGATTTTTGCCATTGAAAAACATCATGTTATTCATATACCAGGAATGTTTGAAGCTACTGACTGAATGAAAGGAGCTGGCATCTCACTCTCTTTGAATCTTCTTTATCATGCTAAGAGGAGCAGGAAAAAGCAAAAAATTTCAGAATTGCACCTTGCAATGCGGAGAAATTACTGTTTGTGCATTTACAATATTCATTGATTTTTGCCATTGAAAAACGTCCAGAAATGATTGAAGCTACTGACTGAATGAAAGGAGCTGGCATCTCACTCTCTTTTAATCTTGTTTATCATGCTAAGAGGAGCAGGAAAAAGCAAAAAATTTCAGAATTGCACCTTGCAATGCGGAGAAATTACGGTTTGTGCATTTACAATATTCATTGATTTTTGCCATTGAAAAACGTCCAGAAATGATTGAAGCTACTGACTGAATGAAAGGAGCTGGCATCTCACTCTCTTTGAATCTTCTTTATCATGCTAAGAGGAGCAGGAAAAAGCAAAAAATTTCAGAATTGCACCTTGCAATGCGGAGAAATTACTGTTTGTGCATTTACAATATTCATTGATTTTTGCCATTGAAAAACATCATGTTATTCATATACCAGAAATGATTGAAGCTACTGACTGAATGAAAGGAGCTGGCATCTCACTCTCTTTGAATCTTCTTTATCATGCTAAGAGGAGCAGGAAAAAGTAAAAAATTTCAGAATTGCACCTTGCAATGCGGAGAAATTACTGTTTGTGCATTTACAATATTCAATGATTTTTGCCATTGAAAAACGTCCAGAAATGATTGAAGCTACTGACTGAATGAAAGGAGCTGGCATCTCACTCTCTTTGAATCTTCTTTATCATGCTAAGAGGAGCAGGAAAAAGCAAAACATTTCAGAATTGCACCTTGCAATGCGGAGAAATTACTGTTTGTGCATTTACAATATTCATTGATTTTTGCCATTGAAAAACATCATGTTATTCATATACCAGAAATGATTGAAGCTACTGACTGAATGAAAGGAGCTGGCATCTCACTCTCTTTGAATCTTCTTTATCATGCTAAGAGGAGCAGGAAAAAGTAAAAAATTTCAGAATTGCACCTTGCAATGCGGAGAAATTACTGTTTGTGCATTTACAATATTCAATGATTTTTGCCTTTGAAAAACGTCCAGAAATGATTGAAGCTACTGACTGAACGAAAGGAGCTGGCATCTCACTCTCTTTGAATCTTCTTTATCATGCTAAGAGGAGCAGGAAAAAGCAAAAAATTTCAGAATTGCACCTTGCAATGCGGAGAAATTACTGTTTGTGCATTTACAATATTCATTGATTTTTGCCATTGAAAAACATCATGTTATTCATATACCAGAAATGATTGATGCTACTGACTGAATGAAAGGAGCTGGCATCTCACTCTCTTTGAATCTTCTTTATCATGCTAAGAGGAGCAGGAAAAAGCAAAAAATTTCAGAATTGCACCTTGCAATGCGGAGAAATTACTGTTTGTGCATTTACAATATTCATTGATTTTTGCCATTGAAAAACATCATGTTATTCATATACCAGAAATGTTTGAAGCTACTGACTGAATGAAAGGAGCTGGCATCTCACTCTCTTTGAATCTTCTTTATCATGCTAAGAGGAGCAGGAAAAAGCAAAAAATTTCAGAATTGCACCTTGCAATGCGGAGAAATTACTGTTTGTGCATTTACAATATTCATTGATTTTTGCAATTGAAAAACGTCCAGAAATGATTGAAGCTACTGACTGAATGAAAGGAGCTGGCATCTCACTCTCTTTGAATCTTCTTTATCATGCTAAGAGGAGCAGGAAAAAGCAAAAAATTTCAGAATTGCACCTTGCAATGCGGAGAAATTACTGTTGTGCATTTACAATATTCATTGATTTTTGCCATTGAAAAACATTATGTTATTCATATACCAGGAATGTTTGAAGCTACTGACTGAATGAAAGGAGCTGGCATCTCACTCTCTTTGAATCTTCTTTATCATGCTAAGAGGAGCAGGAAAAAGTAAAAAATTTCAGAATTGCACCTTGCAATGCGGAGAAATTACTGTTTGTGCATTTACAATATTCATTGATTTTTGCCATTGAAAAACGTCCAGAAATGATTGAAGCTACTGACTGAATGAAAGGAGCTGGCATCTCACTCTCTTTGAATCTTGTTTATCATGCTAAGAGGAGCAGGAAAAAGCAAAAAATTTCAGAATTGCACCTTGCAATGCGAAGAAATTACTGTTTGTGCATTTACAATATTCATTGATGTTTGCCATTGAAAAACGTCCAGAAATGATTGAAGCTACTGACTGAATGAAAGGAGCTGGCATCTCACTTTCTTTGAATCTTCTTTATTATGCTAAGAGGAGCAGGAAAAAGCAAAAAATTTCAGAATTGCACCTTGCAATGCGGAGAAATTACTGTTTGTGCATTTACAATATTCATTGATTTTTGCCATTGAAAAACATCATGTTATTCATATACCAGAAATGATTGAAGCTACTGACTGAATGAAAGGAGCTGGCATCTCACTCTCTTTGAATCTTCTTTATCATGCTAAGAGGAGCAGGAAAAAGTAAAAAATTTCAGAATTGCACCTTGCAATGCGGAGAAATTACTGTTTGTGCATTTACAATATTCAATGATTTTTGCCATTGAAAAACGTCCAGAAATGATTGAAGCTACTGACTGAATGAAAGGAGCTGGCATCTCACTCTCTTTGAATCTTCTTTATCATGCTAAGAGGAGCAGGAAAAAGCAAAAAACTTCAGAATTGCACCTTGCAATGCGGAGAAATTACTGTTTGTGCATTTACAATATTCATTGATTTTTGCCATTGAAAAACATCATGTTATTCATATACCAGAAATGATTGAAGCTACTGACTGAATGAAAGGAGCTGGCATCTCACTCTCTTTGAATCTTCTTTATCATGCTAAGAGGAGCAGGAAAAAGTAAAAAATTTCAGAATTGCACCTTGCAATGCGGAGAAATTACTGTTTGTGCATTTACAATATTCAATGATTTTTGCCTTTGAAAAACGTCCAGAAATGATTGAAGCTACTGACTGAACGAAAGGAGCTGGCATCTCACTCTCTTTGAATCTTCTTTATCATGCTAAGAGGAGCAGGAAAAAGCAAAAAATTTCAGAATTGCACCTTGCAATGCGGAGAAATTACTGTTTGTGCATTTACAATATTCATTGATTTTTGCCATTGAAAAACATCATGTTATTCATATACCAGAAATGTTTGAAGCTACTGACTGAATGAAAGGAGCTGGCATCTCACTCTCTTTGAATCTTCTTTATCATGCTAAGAGGAGCAGGAAAAAGCAAAAAATTTCAGAATTGCACCTTGCAATGCGGAGAAATTACTGTTTGTGCATTTACAATATTCATTGATTTTTGCCATTGAAAAACGTCCAGAAATGATTGAAGCTACTGACTGAATGAAAGGAGCTGGCATCTCACTCTGAATTTTCTTTATCATGCTAAGAGGAGCAGGAAAAAGCAAAAAATTTCAGAATTGCACCTTGCAATGCGGAGAAATTACTGTTTGTGCATTTACAATATTCATTGATTTTTGCCATTGAAAAACGTCCAGAAATGATTGAAGCTACTGACTGAATGAAAGGAGCTGGCATCTCACTCTCTTTGAATCTTCTTTATCATGCTAAGAGGAGCAGGAAAAAGCAAAAAATTTCAGAATTGCACCTTGCAATGCGGAGAAATTACTGTTTGTGCATTTACAATATTCATTGATTTTTGACATTGAAAAACATCATGTTATTCATATACCAGAAATGATTGAAGCTACTGACTGAATGAAAGGAGCTGGCATCTCACTCTCTTTGAATCTTCTTAACCATGCTAAGAGGAGCAGGAAAAAGTAAAAAATTTCAGAATTGCACCTTGCAATGCGGAGAAATTACTGTTTGTGCATTTACAATATTCAATGATTTTTGCCATTGAAAAACGTCCAGAAATGATTGAAGCTACTGACTGAATGAAAGGAGCTGGCATCTCACTCTCTTTGAATCTTCTTTATCATGCTAAGAGGAGCAGGAAAAAGCAAAAAACTTCAGAATTGCACCTTGCAATGCGGAGAAATTACTGTTTGTGCATTTACAATATTCATTGATTTTTGCCATTGAAAAACATCATGTTATTCATATACCAGAAATGATTGAAGCTACTGACTGAATAAAAGGAGCTGGCATCTCACTCTCTTTGAATCTTCTTTATCATGCTAAGAGGAGCAGGAAAAAGTAAAAAATTTCAGAATTGCACCTTGCAATGCAGAGAAATTACTGTTTGTGCATTTACAATATTCAATGATTTTTGCCTTTGAAAAACGTCCAGAAATGATTGAAGCTACTGACTGAACGAAAGGAGCTGGCATCTCACTCTCTTTGAATCTTCTTTATCATGCTAAGAGGAGCAGGAAAAAGCAAAAAATTTCAGAATTGCACCTTGCAATGCGGAGAAATTACTGTTTGTGCATTTACAATATTCATTGATTTTTGCCATTGAAAAACATCATGTTATTCATATACCAGAAATGTTTGAAGCTACTGACTGAATGAAAGGAGCTGGCATCTCACTCTCTTTGAATCTTCTTTATCATGCTAAGAGGAGCAGGAAAAAGCAAAAAATTTCAGAATTGCACCTTGCAATGCGGAGAAATTACTGTTTGTGCATTTACAATATTCATTGATTTTTGCCATTGAAAAACGTCCAGAAATGATTGAAGCTACTGACTGAATGAAAGCAGCTGGCATCTCACTCTGAATTTTCTTTATCATGCTAAGAGGAGCAGGAAAAAGCAAAAAATTTCAGAATTGCACCTTGCAATGCGGAGAAATTACTGTTTGTGCATTTACAATATTCATTGATTTTTGCCATTGAAAAACGTCCAGAAATGATTGAAGCTACTGACTGAATGAAAGGAGCTGGCATCTCACTCTCTTTGAATCGTCTTTATCATGCTAAGAGGAGCAGGAAAAAGCAAAAAATTTCAGAATTGCACCTTGCAATGCGGAGAAATTACTGTTTGTGCATTTACAATATTCATTGATTTTTGCCATTGAAAAACATCATGTTATTCATATACCAGAAATGTTTGAAGCTACTGACTGAATGAAAGGAGCTGGCATCTCACTCTCTTTGAATCTTCTTTATCATGCTAAGAGGAGCAGGAAAAAGCAAAAAATTTCAGAATTGCACCTTGCAATGCGGAGAAATTACTGTTTGTGCATTTACAATATTCATTGATTTTTGCCATTGAAAAACATCATGTTATTCATATACCAGAAATGTTTGAAGCTACTGACTGAATGAAAGGAGCTGGCATCTCACTCTCTTTGAATCTTCTTTATCATGCTTGGATTAGCAGGAAAAAGCAAAAAATTTCAGAATTGCACCTTGCAATGTGGAGATATTACTGTTTGTGCATTTACAATATTCATTGATTTTTGCCATTGAAAAACATGTTTTTCATATACCAGAAATGTTTGAAGCTACTGACTGAATGAAAGGAGCTGGCATCTCACTCTCTTTGAATCTTCTTTATCATGCTAGGATTAGCAGGAAAAAGCAAAAAATTTCAGAATTGCACCTTGCAATGTGGAGATATTACTGTTTGTGCATTTACAATATTCATTGATTTTTGCCATTGAAAAACATGTTTTTCATATACCAGAAATGTTTGAAGCTACTGACTGAATGAAAGGAGCTGGCATCTCACTCTCTTTGAATCTTCTTTATCATGCTAGGATTAACAGGAAAAAGCAAAAAATTTCAGAATTGCACCTTGCAATGTGGAGATATTACTGTTTGTGCATTTACAATATTCATTGATTTTTGCCATTGAAAAACGTCCAGAAATGTTTGAAGCTACTGACTGAATGAAAGGAGCTGGCATCTCACTCTCTTTGAATCTTCTTTATCATGCTAGGATTAGCAGGAAAAAGCAAAAAATTTCAGAATTGCACCTTGCAATGTGGAGATATTGCTGTTTGTGCATTTACAATATTCATTGATTTTTGCCATTGAAAAACATGTTTTTCATATACAAGAAATGTTTGAAGCTACTGACTGAATGAAAGGAGCTGGCATCTCACTCTCTTTGAATCTTCTTTATCATGCTAGGATTAGCAGGAAAAATCAAAAAATTTCAGAATTGCACCTTGCAATGTGGAGATATTACTGTTTGTGCATTTACAATATTCATTGATTTTTGCCATTGAAAAACATCCAGAAATGTTTGAAGCTACTGACTGAATGAAAGGAGCTGGCATCTCACTCTCTTTGAATCTTCTTTATCATGCTAGGATTAGCAGGAAAAAGCAAAAAATTTCAGAATTGCACCTTGCAATGTGGAGATATTACTGTTTGTGCATTTACAATATTCATTGATTTTTGCCATTGAAAAACGTCCAGAAATGTTTGAAGCTACTGACTGAATGAAATTAGCTGGCATCTCACTCTCTTTGAATCTTCTTTATCATGCTAGGATTAGCAGGAAAAAGCAAAAAATTTCAGAATTGCACCTTGCAATGTGGAGATATTACTGTTTGAGCATTTACAATATTCATTGATTTTTGCCATTGAAAAACATGTTTTTCATATACCAGAAATGTTTGAAGCTACTGACTGAATGAAAGGAGCTGGTATCTCACTCTCTTTGAATCTTCTTTATCATGCTAGGATTAACAGGAAAAAGCAAAAAATTTCAGAATTGCACCTTGCAATGTGGAGATATTACTGTTTGTGCATTTACAATATTCATTGATTTTTGCCATTGAAAAACGTCCAGAAATGTTTGAAGCTACTGACTGAATGAAAGGAGCTGGCATCTCACTCTCTTTGAATCTTCTTTATCATGCTAGGATTAACAGGAAAAAGCTAAAAATTTCAGAATTGCACCTTGCAATGTGGAGATATTACTGTTTGTGCATTTACAATATTCATTGATTTTTGCCATTGAAAAACATGTTTTTCATATACCAGAAATGTTTGAAGCTACTGACTGAATGAAAGGAGCTGGCATCTCACTCTCTTTGAATCTTCTTTATCATGCTAGGATTAGCAGGAAAAAGCAAAAAATTTCAGAATTGCACCTTGCAATGTGGAGATATTACTGTTTGTGCATTTACAATATTCATTGATTTTTGCCATTGAAAAACATGTTTTTCATATACCAGAAATGTTTGAAGCTACTGACTGAATGAAAGGAGCTGGCATCTCACTCTCTTTGAATCTTCTTTATCATGCTAGGATTAGCAGGAAAAAGCAAAACATTTCAGAATTGCACCTTGCAATGTGGAGATATTACTGTTTGTGCATTTACAATATTCATTGATTTTTGCCATTGAAAAACATGTTTTTCATATACCAGAAATGTTTGAAGCTACTGACTGAATGAAAGGAGCTGGCATCTCACTCTCTTTGAATCTTCTTTATCATGCTAGGATTAGCAGGAAAAAGCAAAAAATTTCAGAATTGCACCTTGCAATGTGGAGATATTACTGTTTGTGCATTTACAATATTCATTGATTTTTGCCATTGAAAAACATGTTTTTCATATACCAGAAATGTTTGAAGCTACTGACTGAATGAAAGGAGCTGGCATCTCACTCTCTTTGAATCTTCTTTATCATGCTAGGATTAACAGGAAAAAACAAAAAATTTCAGAATTGCACCTTGCAATGTGGAGATATTACTGTTTGTGCATTTACAATATTCATTGATTTTTGCCATTGAAAAACATGTTTTTCATATACCAGAAATGTTTGAAGCTACTGACTGAATGAAAGGAGCTGGCATCTCACTCTCTTTGAATCTTCTTTATCATGCTAGGATTAACAGGAAAAAGCAAAAAATTTCAGAATTGCACCTTGCAATGTGGAGATATTACTGTTTGTGCATTTACAATATTCATTGATTTTTGCCATTGAAAAACGTCCAGAAATGCTTGAAGCTACTGACTGAATGAAAGGAGCTGGCATCTCACTCTCTTTGAATCTTCTTTATCATGCTAGGATTAGCAGGAAAAAGCAAAAAATTTCAGAATTGCACCTTGCAATGTGGAGATATTACTGTTTGTGCATTTACAATATTCATTGATTTTTGCCATTGAAAAACGTCCAGAAATGTTTGAAGCTACTGACTGAATGAAAGGAGCTGGCATCTCACTCTCTTTGAATCTTCTTTATCATGCTAGGATTAGCAGGAAAAAGCAAAAAATTTCAGAATTGCACCTTGCAATGTGGAGATATTACTGTTTGTGCATTTACAATATTCATTGATTTTTGCCATTGAAAAACATGTTTTTCATATACCAGAAATGTTTGAAGCTACTGACTGAATGAAAGGAGCTGGCATCTCACTCTCTTTGAATCTTCTTTATCATGCTAGGATTAGCAGGAAAAAGCAAAAAATTTCAGAATTGCACCTTGCAATGTGGAGATATTACTGTTTGTGCATTTACAATATTCATTGATTTTTGCCATTGAAAAACATGTTTTTCATATACCAGAAATGTTTGAAGCTACTGACTGAATGAAAGGAGCTGGCATCTCACTCTCTTTAAATCTTCTTTATCATGCTAGGATTAACAGGAAAAAGCAAAAAATTTCAGAATTGCACCTTGCAATGTGGAGATATTACTGTTTGTGCATTTACAATATTCATTGATTTTTGCCATTGAAAAACGTCCAGAAATGTTTGAAGCTACTGACTGAATGAAAGGAGCTGGCATCTCACTCTCTTTGAATCTTCTTTATCATGCTAGGATTAGCAGGAAAAAGCAAAAAATTTCAGAATTGCACCTTGCAATGCGGAGAAATTACTGTTTGTGCATTTACAATATTCATTGATTTTTGAAATTGAAAAACATCAATCATTTCTGGTATATGAATAACATGATATTTTTCAATGGCAAAAATCAATGAATTTTGTAAATGCACAAACAGTAATTTCTCCGCATTGCAAGGCGCAATTCTGAAATTTTTTGCTTTTTCCTGCTCCTCTTAGCATGATAAAGAAGATTCAAAGAGAGTGAGATGCCAGCTCCTTTCATTCAGTCAGTAGCTTCAATCATTTCTGGACATTTTTCAATGGCAAAAATCAATGAATATTGTAAATGCACAAACAGTAATTTCTCCGCATTGCAAGGTGCAATTCTGAAATTTTTTGCTTTTTCCTGCTCCTCTTAGCATGATAAAGAAGATTCAAAGAGAGTGAGATGCCAGCTCCTTTCATTCAGTCAGTAGCTTCAATCATTTCTGGACGTTTTTCAATGGCAAAAATCAATGAATATTGTAAATGCACAAACAGTAATTTCTCCGCATTGCAAGGTGCAATTCTGAAATTTTTTGCTTTTTCCTGCTCCTCTTAGCATGATAAAGAAGATTCAAAGAGAGTGAGATGCCAGCTCCTTTCATTCAGTCAGTACCTTCAATCATTTCTGGACGTTTTTCAATGGCAAAAATCAATGAATATTGTAAATGCACAAACAGTAATTTCTCCGCATTGCAAGGTGCAATTCTGAAATTTTTTGCTTTTTCCTGCTCCTCTTAGCATGATAAAGAAGATTCAAAGAGAGTGAGATGCCAGCTCCTTTCATTCAGTCAGTAGCTTCAATCATTTCTGGACGCTTTTCAATGGCAAAAATCAATGAATATTGTAAATGCACAAACTGTAATTTCTCCGCATTGCAAGGTGCAATTCTGAAATTTTTTGCTTTTTCCTGCTCCTCTTAGCATGATAAAGAAGATTCACAGAGAGTGAGATGCCAGCTCCTTTCATTCAGTCAGTAGCTTCAATCATTTCTGGTATATGAATAACATGATGTTTTTCAATAGCAAAAATCAATGAATATTGTAAATGCACAAACAGTAATTTCTCCGCATTGCAAGGTGCAATTCTGAAATTTTTTGCTTTTTCCTGCTCCTCTTAGCATGATAAAGAAGATTCAAAGAGAGTGAGATGCCAGCTCCTTTCATTCAGTCAGTAGCTTCAATCATTTCTGGACGTTTTTCAATGGCAAAAATCAATGAATATTGTAAATGCACAAACAGTAATTTCTCCGCATTGCAAGGTGCAATTCTGAAATTTTTTGCTTTTTCCTGCTCCTCTTAGCATGATAAAGAAGATTCAAAGAGAGTGAGATGCCAGCTCCTTTCATTCAGTCAGTAGCTTCAATCATTTCTGGACGTTTTTCAATGGCAAAAATCAATGAATATTGTAAATGCACAAACTATAATTTCTCCGCATTGCAAGGTGCAATTCTGAAATTTTTTGCTTTTTCCTGCTCCTCTTAGCATGATAAAGAAGATTCAAAGAGAGTGAGATGCCAGCTCCTTTCATTCAGTCAGTAGCTTCAATCATTTCTGGTATATGAATAACATGATGTTTTTCAATAGCAAAAATCAATGAATATTGTAAATGCACAAACAGTAATTTCTCCGCATTGCAAGGTGCAATTCTGAAATTTTTTGCTTTTTCCTGCTCCTCTTAGCATGATAAAGAAGATTCAAAGAGAGTGAGATGCCAGCTCCTTTCATTCAGTCAGTAGCTTCAATCATTTCTGGACGTTTTTCAATGGCAAAAATCAATGAATATTGTAAATGCACAAACAGTAATTTCTCCGCATTGCAAGGTGCAATTCTGAAATTTTTTGCTTTTTCCTGCTCCTCTTAGCATGATAAACAAGATTCAAAGAGAGTGAGATGCCAGCTCCTTTCATTCAGTCAGTAGCTTCAATCATTTCTGGACGTTTTTCAATGGCAAAAATCATTGAATATTGTAAATGCACAAACAGTAATTTCTCCACATTGCAAGGTGCAATTCTGAAATTTTTTGCTTTTTCCTGCTCCTCTTAGCATGATAAAGAAGATTCAAAGAGAGTGAGATGCCAGCTCCTTTCATTCAGTCAGTAGCTTCAAACATTTCTGGTATATGAATAACATGATGTTTTTCAATGGCAAAAATCAATGAATATTTTAAATGCACAAACAGTAATTTCTCCGCATTGCAAGGTGCAATTCTGAAATTTTTTGCTTTTTCCTGCTCCTCTTAGCATGATAAAGAAGATTCAAAGAGAGTGAGATGCCAGCTCCTTTCGTTCAGTCAGTAGCTTCAATCATTTCTGGACGTTTTTCAATGGCAAAAATCATTGAATATTATAAATGCACAAACAGTAATTTCTCCGCATTGCAAGGTGCAATTCTGAAATTTTTTACTTTTTCCTGCTCCTCTTAGCATGACAAAGAAGATTCAAAGAGAGTGAGATGCCAGCTCCTTTCATTCAGTCAGTAGCTTCAATCATTTCTGGTATATGAATAACATGATGTTTTTCAATGGCAAAAATCAATGAATATTGTAAATGCACAAACAGTAATTTCTCCGCATTGCAAGGTGCAATTCTGAAATTTTTTGCTTTTTCCTGCTCCTCTTAGCATGATAAAGAAGATTCAAAGAGAGTGAGATGCCAGCTCCTTTCATTCAGTCAGTAGCTTCAATCATTTCTGGACGTTTTTCAATGGCAAAAATCATTGAATATTGTAAATGCACAAACAGTAATTTCTCCGCATTGCAAGGTGCAATTCTGAAATTTTTTACTTTTTCCTGCTCCTCTTAGCATGATAAAGAAGATTCAAAGAGAGTGAGATGCCAGCTCCTTTCATTCAGTCAGTAGCTTCAATCATTTCTGGTATATGAATAACATGATGTTTTTCAATCGCAAAAATCAATGAATATTGTAAATGCACAAACAGTAATTTCTCCGCATTGCAAGGTGCAATTCTGAAATGTTTTGCTTTTTCCTGCTCCTCTTAGCATGATAAAGAAGATTCAAAGAGAGTGAGATGCCAGCTCCTTTCATTCAGTCAGTAGCTTCAATCATTTCTGGACGTTTTTCAATGGCAAAAATCAATGAATATTGTAAATGCACAAACAGTAATTTCTCCGCATTGCAAGGTGCAATTCTGAAATTTTTTGCTTTTTCCTGCTCCTCTTAGCATGACAAAGAAGATTCAAAGAGAGTGAGATGCCAGATCCTTTCCTTCAGTCAGTAGCTTCAATCATTTCTGGTATATGAATAACATGATGTTTTTCAATGGCAAAAATCAATGAATTTTGTAAATGCACAAACAGTAATTTCTCCGCATTGCAAGGCGCAATTCTGAAATTTTTTGCTTTTTCCTGCTCCTCTTAGCATGATAAAGAAGATTCAAAGAGAGTGAGATGCCAGCTCCTTTCATTCAGTCAGTAGCTTCAATCATTTATGGACATTTTTCAATGGCAAAAATCAATGAATATTGTAAATGCACAAACAGTAATTTCTCCGCATTGCAAGGTGCAATTCTGAAATTTTTTGCTTTTTCCTGCTCCTCTTAGCATGATAAAGAAGATTCAAAGAGAGTGAGATGCCAGCTCCTTTCATTCAGTCAGTAGCTTCAATCATTTCTGGACGTTTTTCAATGGCAAAAATCAATGAATATTGTAAATGCACAAACAGTAATTTCTCCGCATTGCAAGGTGCAATTCTGAAATTTTTTGCTTTTTCCTGCTCCTCTTAGCATGATAAAGAAGATTCAAAGAGAGTGAGATGCCAGCTCCTTTCATTCAGTCAGTAGCTTCAATCATTTCTGGACGTTTTTCAATGGCAAAAATCATTGAATATTGTAAATGCACAAACAGTAATTTCTCCGCATTGCAAGGTGCAATTCTGAAATTTTTTACTTTTTCCTGCTCCTCTTAGCATGATAAAGAAGATTCAAAGAGAGTGAGATGCCAGCTCCTTTCATTCAGTCAGTAGCTTCAATCATTTCTGGTATATGAATAACATGATGTTTTTCAATCGCAAAAATCAATGAATATTGTAAATGCACAAACAGTAATTTCTCCGCATTGCAAGGTGCAATTCTGAAATGTTTTGCTTTTTCCTGCTCCTCTTAGCATGATAAAGAAGATTCAAAGAGAGTGAGATGCCAGCTCCTTTCATTCAGTCAGTAGCTTCAATCATTTCTGGACGTTTTTCAATGGCAAAAATCAATGAATATTGTAAATGCACAAACAGTAATTTCTCCGCATTGCAAGGTGCAATTCTGAAATTTTTTGCTTTTTCCTGCTCCTCTTAGCATGACAAAGAAGATTCAAAGAGAGTGAGATGCCAGATCCTTTCCTTCAGTCAGTAGCTTCAATCATTTCTGGTATATGAATAACATGATGTTTTTCAATGGCAAAAATCAATGAATTTTGTAAATGCACAAACAGTAATTTCTCCGCATTGCAAGGCGCAATTCTGAAATTTTTTGCTTTTTCCTGCTCCTCTTAGCATGATAAAGAAGATTCAAAGAGAGTGAGATGCCAGCTCCTTTCATTCAGTCAGTAGCTTCAATCATTTCTGGACATTTTTCAATGGCAAAAATCAATGAATATTGTAAATGCACAAACAGTAATTTCTCCGCATTGCAAGGTGCAATTCTGAAATTTTTTGCTTTTTCCTGCTCCTCTTAGCATGATAAAGAAGATTCAAAGAGAGTGAGATGCCAGCTCCTTTCATTCAGTCAGTAGCTTCAATCATTTCTGGACGTTTTTCAATGGCAAAAATCATTGAATATTGTAAATGCACAAACAGTAATTTCTCCGCATTGCAAGGTGCAATTCTGAAATTTTTTACTTTTTCCTGCTCCTCTTAGCATGATAAAGAAGATTCAAAGAGAGTGAGATGCCAGCTCCTTTCATTCAGTCAGTAGCTTCAATCATTTCTGGTATATGAATAACATGATGTTTTTCAATCGCAAAAATCAATGAATATTGTAAATGCACAAACAGTAATTTCTCCGCATTGCAAGGTGCAATTCTGAAATGTTTTGCTTTTTCCTGCTCCTCTTAGCATGATAAAGAAGATTCAAAGAGAGTGAGATGCCAGCTCCTTTCATTCAGTCAGTAGCTTCAATCATTTCTGGACGTTTTTCAATGGCAAAAATCAATGAATATTGTAAATGCACAAACAGTAATTTCTCCGCATTGCAAGGTGCAATTCTGAAATTTTTTGCTTTTTCCTGCTCCTCTTAGCATGACAAAGAAGATTCAAAGAGAGTGAGATGCCAGATCCTTTCCTTCAGTCAGTAGCTTCAATCATTTCTGGTATATGAATAACATGATGTTTTTCAATGGCAAAAATCAATGAATTTTGTAAATGCACAAACAGTAATTTCTCCGCATTGCAAGGCGCAATTCTGAAATTTTTTGCTTTTTCCTGCTCCTCTTAGCATGATAAAGAAGATTCAAAGAGAGTGAGATGCCAGCTCCTTTCATTCAGTCAGTAGCTTCAATCATTTCTGGACATTTTTCAATGGCAAAAATCAATGAATATTGTAAATGCACAAACAGTAATTTCTCCGCATTGCAAGGTGCAATTCTGAAATTTTTTGCTTTTTCCTGCTCCTCTTAGCATGATAAAGAAGATTCAAAGAGAGTGAGATGCCAGCTCCTTTCATTCAGTCAGTAGCTTCAATCATTTCTGGTATATGAATAACATGATGTTTTTCAATCGCAAAAATCAATGAATATTGTAAATGCACAAACAGTAATTTCTCCGCATTGCAAGGTGCAATTCTGAAATGTTTTGCTTTTTCCTGCTCCTCTTAGCATGATAAAGAAGATTCAAAGAGAGTGAGATGCCAGCTCCTTTCATTCAGTCAGTAGCTTCAATCATTTCTGGACGTTTTTCAATGGCAAAAATCAATGAATTTTGTAAATGCACAAACAGTAATTTCTCCGCATTGCAAGGTGCAATTCTGAAATTTTTTGCTTTTTCCTGCTCCTCTTAGCATGACAAAGAAGATTCAAAGAGAGTGAGATGCCAGATCCTTTCCTTCAGTCAGTAGCTTCAATCATTTCTGGTATATGAATAACATGATGTTTTTCAATGGCAAAAATCAATGAATTTTGTAAATGCACAAACAGTAATTTCTCCGCATTGCAAGGTGCAATTCTGAAATGTTTTGCTTTTTCCTGCTCCTCTTAGCATGATAAAGAAGATTCAAAGAGAGTGAGATGCCAGCTCCTTTCATTCAGTCAGTAGCTTCAATCATTTCTGGACGTTTTTCAATGGCAAAAATCAATGAATATTGTAAATGCACAAACAGTAATTTCTCCGCATTGCAAGGTGCAATTCTGAAATTTTTTGCTTTTTCCTGCTCCTCTTAGCATGACAAAGAAGATTCAAAGAGAGTGAGATGCCAGATCCTTTCCTTCAGTCAGTAGCTTCAATCATTTCTGGTATATGAATAACATGATGTTTTTCAATGGCAAAAATCAATGAATTTTGTAAATGCACAAACAGTAATTTCTCCGCATTGCAAGGCGCAATTCTGAAATTTTTTGCTTTTTCCTGCTCCTCTTAGCATGATAAAGAAGATTCAAAGAGAGTGAGATGCCAGCTCCTTTCATTCAGTCAGTAGCTTCAATCATTTATGGACATTTTTCAATGGCAAAAATCAATGAATATTGTAAATGCACAAACAGTAATTTCTCCGCATTGCAAGGTGCAATTCTGAAATTTTTTGCTTTTTCCTGCTCCTCTTAGCATGATAAAGAAGATTCAAAGAGAGTGAGATGCCAGCTCCTTTCATTCAGTCAGTAGCTTCAATCATTTCTGGACGTTTTTCAATGGCAAAAATCAATGAATATTGTAAATGCACAAACAGTAATTTCTCCGCATTGCAAGGTGCAATTCTGAAATTTTTTGCTTTTTCCTGCTCCTCTTAGCATGATAAAGAAGATTCAAAGAGAGTGAGATGCCAGCTCCTTTCATTCAGTCAGTAGCTTCAATCATTTCTGGACATTTTTCAATGGCAAAAATCATTGAATATTGTAAATGCACAAACAGTAATTTCTCCGCATTGCAAGGTGCAATTCTGAAATTTTTTACTTTTTCCTGCTCCTCTTAGCATGATAAAGAAGATTCAAAGAGAGTGAGATGCCAGCTCCTTTCATTCAGTCAGTAGCTTCAATCATTTCTGGTATATGAATAACATGATGTTTTTCAATCGCAAAAATCAATGAATATTGTAAATGCACAAACAGTAATTTCTCCGCATTGCAAGGTGCAATTCTGAAATGTTTTGCTTTTTCCTGCTCCTCTTAGCATGATAAAGAAGATTCAAAGAGAGTGAGATGCCAGCTCCTTTCATTCAGTCAGTAGCTTCAATCATTTCTGGACGTTTTTCAATGGCAAAAATCAATGAATATTGTAAATGCACAAACAGTAATTTCTCCGCATTGCAAGGTGCAATTCTGAAATTTTTTGCTTTTTCCTGCTCCTCTTAGCATGACAAAGAAGATTCAAAGAGAGTGAGATGCCAGATCCTTTCCTTCAGTCAGTAGCTTCAATCATTTCTGGTATATGAATAACATGATGTTTTTCAATGGCAAAAATCAATGAATTTTGTAAATGCACAAACAGTAATTTCTCCGCATTGCAAGGCGCAATTCTGAAATTTTTTGCTTTTTCCTGCTCCTCTTAGCATGATAAAGAAGATTCAAAGAGAGTGAGATGCCAGCTCCTTTCATTCAGTCAGTAGCTTCAATCATTTCTGGACATTTTTCAATGGCAAAAATCAATGAATATTGTAAATGCACAAACAGTAATTTCTCCGCATTGCAAGGTGCAATTCTGAAATTTTTTGCTTTTTCCTGCTCCTCTTAGCATGATAAAGAAGATTCAAAGAGAGTGAGATGCCAGCTCCTTTCATTCAGTCAGTAGCTTCAATCATTTCTGGACGTTTTTCAATGGCAAAAATCATTGAATATTGTAAATGCACAAACAGTAATTTCTCCGCATTGCAAGGTGCAATTCTGAAATTTTTTACTTTTTCCTGCTCCTCTTAGCATGATAAAGAAGATTCAAAGAGAGTGAGATGCCAGCTCCTTTCATTCAGTCAGTAGCTTCAATCATTTCTGGTATATGAATAACATGATGTTTTTCAATCGCAAAAATCAATGAATATTGTAAATGCACAAACAGTAATTTCTCCGCATTGCAAGGTGCAATTCTGAAATGTTTTGCTTTTTCCTGCTCCTCTTAGCATGATAAAGAAGATTCAAAGAGAGTGAGATGCCAGCTCCTTTCATTCAGTCAGTAGCTTCAATCATTTCTGGACGTTTTTCAATGGCAAAAATCAATGAATATTGTAAATGCACAAACAGTAATTTCTCCGCATTGCAAGGTGCAATTCTGAAATTTTTTGCTTTTTCCTGCTCCTCTTAGCATGACAAAGAAGATTCAAAGAGAGTGAGATGCCAGATCCTTTCCTTCAGTCAGTAGCTTCAATCATTTCTGGTATATGAATAACATGATGTTTTTCAATGGCAAAAATCAATGAATTTTGTAAATGCACAAACAGTAATTTCTCCGCATTGCAAGGCGCAATTCTGAAATTTTTTGCTTTTTCCTGCTCCTCTTAGCATGATAAAGAAGATTCAAAGAGAGTGAGATGCCAGCTCCTTTCATTCAGTCAGTAGCTTCAATCATTTCTGGACATTTTTCAATGGCAAAAATCAATGAATATTGTAAATGCACAAACAGTAATTTCTCCGCATTGCAAGGTGCAATTCTGAAATTTTTTGCTTTTTCCTGCTCCTCTTAGCATGATAAAGAAGATTCAAAGAGAGTGAGATGCCAGCTCCTTTCATTCAGTCAGTAGCTTCAATCATTTCTGGTATATGAATAACATGATGTTTTTCAATCGCAAAAATCAATGAATATTGTAAATGCACAAACAGTAATTTCTCCGCATTGCAAGGTGTAATTCTGAAATGTTTTGCTTTTTCCTGCTCCTCTTAGCATGATAAAGAAGATTCAAAGAGAGTGAGATGCCAGCTCCTTTCATTCAGTCAGTAGCTTCAATCATTTCTGGACGTTTTTCAATGGCAAAAATCAATGAATTTTGTAAATGCACAAACAGTAATTTCTCCGCATTGCAAGGTGCAATTCTGAAATTTTTTGCTTTTTCCTGCTCCTCTTAGCATGACAAAGAAGATTCAAAGAGAGTGAGATGCCAGATCCTTTCCTTCAGTCAGTAGCTTCAATCATTTCTGGTATATGAATAACATGATGTTTTTCAATGGCAAAAATCAATGAATTTTGTAAATGCACAAACAGTAATTTCTCCGCATTGCAAGGCGCAATTCTGAAATTTTTTGCTTTTTCCTGCTCCTCTTAGCATGATAAAGAAGATTCAAAGAGAGTGAGATGCCAGATCCTTTCATTCAGTCAGTAGCTTCAATCATTTCTGGACATTTTTCAATGGCAAAAATCAATGAATATTGTAAATGCACAAACAGTAATTTCTCCGCATTGCAAGGTGCAATTCTGAGATTTTTTGCTTTTTCCTGCTCCTCTTAGCATGATAAAGAAGATTCAAAGAGAGTGAGATGCCAGCTCCTTTCATTCAGTCAGTAGCTTCAATCATTTCTGGACGTTTTTCAATGGCAAAAATCAATGAATATTGTAAATGCACAAACAGTAATTTCTCCGCATTGCAAGGTGCAATTCTGAAATTTTTTGCTTTTTCCTGCTCCTCTTAGCATGATAAAGAAGATTCAAAGAGAGTGAGATGCCAGCTCCTTTCATTCAGTCAGTAGCTTCAATCATTTCTGGTATATGAATAACATGATGTTTTTCAATCGCAAAAATCAATGAATATTGTAAATGCACAAACAGTAATTTCTCCGCATTGCAAGGTGCAATTCTGAAATGTTTTGCTTTTTCCTGCTCCTCTTAGCATGATAAAGAAGATTCAAAGAGAGTGAGATGCCAGCTCCTTTCATTCAGTCAGTAGCTTCAATCATTTCTGGACGTTTTTCAATGGCAAAAATCAATGAATTTTGTAAATGCACAAACAGTAATTTCTCCGCATTGCAAGGCGCAATTCTGAAATTTTTTGCTTTTTCCTGCTCCTCTTAGCATGATAAAGAAGATTCAAAGAGAGTGAGATGCCAGATCCTTTCATTCAGTCAGTAGCTTCAATCATTTCTGGACATTTTTCAATGGCAAAAATCAATGAATATTGTAAATGCACAAACAGTAATTTCTCCGCATTGCAAGGTGCAATTCTGAAATTTTTTGCTTTTTCCTGCTCCTCTTAGCATGATAAAGAAGATTCAAAGAGAGTGAGATGCCAGCTCCTTTCATTCAGTCAGTTTCTTCAATCATTTCTGGACGTTTTTCAATGGCAAAAATCAATGAATATTGTAAATGCACAAACAGTAATTTCTCCGCATTGCAAGGTGCAATTCTGAAATTTTTTGCTTTTTCCTGCTCCTCTTAGCATGATAAAGAAGATTCAAAGAGAGTGAGATGCCAGCTCCTTTCATTCAGTCAGTAGCTTCAATCATTTCTGGTATATGAATAACATGATGTTTTTCAATGGCAAAAATCAATGAATATTGTAAATGCACAAAGAGTAATTTCTCCGCATTGCAAGGTGCAATTCTGAAATTTTTTGCTTTTTCCTGCTCCTCTTAGCATGATAAAGAAGATTCAAAGAGAGTGAGATGCCAGCTCCTTTCATTCAGTCAGTAGCTTCAATCATTTCTGGACGTTTTTCAATGGCAAAAATCATTGAATATTGTAAATGCACAAACAGTAATTTCTCCGCATTGCAAGGTGCAATTCTGAAATTTTTTACTTTTTCCTGCTCCTCTTAGCATGATAAAGAAGATTCAAAGAGAGTGAGATGCCAGCTCCTTTCATTCAGTCAGTAGCTTCAATCATTTCTGGTATATGAATAACATGATGTTTTTCAATCGCAAAAATCAATGAATATTGTAAATGCACAAACAGTAATTTCTCCGCATTGCAAGGTGCAATTCTGAAATGTTTTGCTTTTTCCTGCTCCTCTTAGCATGATAAAGAAGATTCAAAGAGAGTGAGATGCCAGCTCCTTTCATTCAGTCAGTAGCTTCAATCATTTCTGGACGTTTTTCAATGGCAAAAATCAATGAATATTGTAAATGCACAAACAGTAATTTCTCCGCATTGCAAGGTGCAATTCTGAAATTTTTTGCTTTTTCCTGCTCCTCTTAGCATGACAAAGAAGACTCAAAGAGAGTGAGATGCCAGATCCTTTCCTTCAGTCAGTAGCTTCAATCATTTCTGGTATATGAATAACATGATGTTTTTCAATGGCAAAAATCAATGAATTTTGTAAATGCACAAACAGTAATTTCTCCGCATTGCAAGGCGCAATTCTGAAATTTTTTGCTTTTTCCTGCTCCTCTTAGCATGATAAAGAAGATTCAAAGAGAGTGAGATGCCAGCTCCTTTCATTCAGTCAGTAGCTTCAATCATTTATGGACATTTTTCAATGGCAAAAATCAATGAATATTGTAAATGCACAAACAGTAATTTCTCCGCATTGCAAGGTGCAATTCTGAAATTTTTTGCTTTTTCCTGCTCCTCTTAGCATGATAAAGAAGATTCAAAGAGAGTGAGATGCCAGCTCCTTTCATTCAGTCAGTAGCTTCAATCATTTCTGGACGTTTTTCAATGGCAAAAATCAATGAATATTGTAAATGCACAAACAGTAATTTCTCCGCATTGCAAGGTGCAATTCTGAAATTTTTTGCTTTTTCCTGCTCCTCTTAGCATGATAAAGAAGATTCAAAGAGAGTGAGATGCCAGCTCCTTTCATTCAGTCAGTAGCTTCAATCATTTCTGGACGTTTTTCAATGGCAAAAATCATTGAATATTGTAAATGCACAAACAGTAATTTCTCCGCATTGCAAGGTGCAATTCTGAAATTTTTTACTTTTTCCTGCTCCTCTTAGCATGATAAAGAAGATTCAAAGAGAGTGAGATGCCAGCTCCTTTCATTCAGTCAGTAGCTTCAATCATTTCTGGTATATGAATAACATGATGTTTTTCAATCGCAAAAATCAATGAATATTGTAAATGCACAAACAGTAATTTCTCCGCATTGCAAGGTGCAATTCTGAAATGTTTTGCTTTTTCCTGCTCCTCTTAGCATGATAAAGAAGATTCAAAGAGAGTGAGATGCCAGCTCCTTTCATTCAGTCAGTAGCTTCAATCATTTCTGGACGTTTTTCAATGGCAAAAATCAATGAATATTGTAAATGCACAAACAGTAATTTCTCCGCATTGCAAGGTGCAATTCTGAAATTTTTTGCTTTTTCCTGCTCCTCTTAGCATGACAAAGAAGATTCAAAGAGAGTGAGATGCCAGATCCTTTCCTTCAGTCAGTAGCTTCAATCATTTCTGGTATATGAATAACATGATGTTTTTCAATGGCAAAAATCAATGAATTTTGTAAATGCACAAACAGTAATTTCTCCGCATTGCAAGGCGCAATTCTGAAATTTTTTGCTTTTTCCTGCTCCTCTTAGCATGATAAAGAAGATTCAAAGAGAGTGAGATGCCAGCTCCTTTCATTCAGTCAGTAGCTTCAATCATTTCTGGACATTTTTCAATGGCAAAAATCAATGAATATTGTAAATGCACAAACAGTAATTTCTCCGCATTGCAAGGTGCAATTCTGAAATTTTTTGCTTTTTCCTGCTCCTCTTAGCATGATAAAGAAGATTCAAAGAGAGTGAGATGCCAGCTCCTTTCATTCAGTCAGTAGCTTCAATCATTTCTGGACGTTTTTCAATGGCAAAAATCATTGAATATTGTAAATGCACAAACAGTAATTTCTCCGCATTGCAAGGTGCAATTCTGAAATTTTTTACTTTTTCCTGCTCCTCTTAGCATGATAAAGAAGATTCAAAGAGAGTGAGATGCCAGCTCCTTTCATTCAGTCAGTAGCTTCAATCATTTCTGGTATATGAATAACATGATGTTTTTCAATCGCAAAAATCAATGAATATTGTAAATGCACAAACAGTAATTTCTCCGCATTGCAAGGTGCAATTCTGAAATGTTTTGCTTTTTCCTGCTCCTCTTAGCATGATAAAGAAGATTCAAAGAGAGTGAGATGCCAGCTCCTTTCATTCAGTCAGTAGCTTCAATCATTTCTGGACGTTTTTCAATGGCAAAAATCAATGAATATTGTAAATGCACAAACAGTAATTTCTCCGCATTGCAAGGTGCAATTCTGAAATTTTTTGCTTTTTCCTGCTCCTCTTAGCATGACAAAGAAGATTCAAAGAGAGTGAGATGCCAGATCCTTTCCTTCAGTCAGTAGCTTCAATCATTTCTGGTATATGAATAACATGATGTTTTTCAATGGCAAAAATCAATGAATTTTGTAAATGCACAAACAGTAATTTCTCCGCATTGCAAGGCGCAATTCTGAAATTTTTTGCTTTTTCCTGCTCCTCTTAGCATGATAAAGAAGATTCAAAGAGAGTGAGATGCCAGCTCCTTTCATTCAGTCAGTAGCTTCAATCATTTCTGGACATTTTTCAATGGCAAAAATCAATGAATATTGTAAATGCACAAACAGTAATTTCTCCGCATTGCAAGGTGCAATTCTGAAATTTTTTGCTTTTTCCTGCTCCTCTTAGCATGATAAAGAAGATTCAAAGAGAGTGAGATGCCAGCTCCTTTCATTCAGTCAGTAGCTTCAATCATTTCTGGTATATGAATAACATGATGTTTTTCAATCGCAAAAATCAATGAATATTGTAAATGCACAAACAGTAATTTCTCCGCATTGCAAGGTGCAATTCTGAAATGTTTTGCTTTTTCCTGCTCCTCTTAGCATGATAAAGAAGATTCAAAGAGAGTGAGATGCCAGCTCCTTTCATTCAGTCAGTAGCTTCAATCATTTCTGGACGTTTTTCAATGGCAAAAATCAATGAATTTTGTAAATGCACAAACAGTAATTTCTCCGCATTGCAAGGTGCAATTCTGAAATTTTTTGCTTTTTCCTGCTCCTCTTAGCATGACAAAGAAGATTCAAAGAGAGTGAGATGCCAGATCCTTTCCTTCAGTCAGTAGCTTCAATCATTTCTGGTATATGAATAACATGATGTTTTTCAATGGCAAAAATCAATGAATTTTGTAAATGCACAAACAGTAATTTCTCCACATTGCAAGGCGCAATTCTGAAATTTTTTGCTTTTTCCTGCTCCTCTTAGCATGATAAAGAAGATTCAAAGAGAGTGAGATGCCAGATCCTTTCATTCAGTCAGTAGCTTCAATCATTTCTGGACATTTTTCAATGGCAAAAATCAATGAATATTGTAAATGCACAAACAGTAATTTCTCCGCATTGCAAGGTGCAATTCTGAGATTTTTTGCTTTTTCCTGCTCCTCTTAGCATGATAAAGAAGATTCAAAGAGAGTGAGATGCCAGCTCCTTTCATTCAGTCAGTAGCTTCAATCATTTCTGGACGTTTTTCAATGGCAAAAATCAATGAATATTGTAAATGCACAAACAGTAATTTCTCCGCATTGCAAGGTGCAATTCTGAAATTTTTTGCTTTTTCCTGCTCCTCTTAGCATGATAAAGAAGATTCAAAGAGAGTGAGATGCCAGCTCCTTTCATTCAGTCAGTAGCTTCAATCATTTCTGGTATATGAATAACATGATGTTTTTCAATCGCAAAAATCAATGAATATTGTAAATGCACAAACAGTAATTTCTCCGCATTGCAAGGTGCAATTCTGAAATGTTTTGCTTTTTCCTGCTCCTCTTAGCATGATAAAGAAGATTCAAAGAGAGTGAGATGCCAGCTCCTTTCATTCAGTCAGTAGCTTCAATCATTTCTGGACGTTTTTCAATGGCAAAAATCAATGAATTTTGTAAATGCACAAACAGTAATTTCTCCGCATTGCAAGGCGCAATTCTGAAATTTTTTGCTTTTTCCTGCTCCTCTTAGCATGATAAAGAAGATTCAAAGAGAGTGAGATGCCAGATCCTTTCATTCAGTCAGTAGCTTCAATCATTTCTGGACATTTTTCAATGGCAAAAATCAATGAATATTGTAAATGCACAAACAGTAATTTCTCCGCATTGCAAGGTGCAATTCTGAAATTTTTTGCTTTTTCCTGCTCCTCTTAGCATGATAAAGAAGATTCAAAGAGAGTGAGATGCCAGCTCCTTTCATTCAGTCAGTAGCTTCAATCATTTCTGGACGTTTTTCAATGGCAAAAATCAATGAATATTGTAAATGCACAAACAGTAATTTCTCCGCATTGCAAGGTGCAATTCTGAAATTTTTTGCTTTTTCCTGCTCCTCTTAGCATGATAAAGAAGATTCAAAGAGAGTGAGATGCCAGCTCCTTTCATTCAGTCAGTAGCTTCAATCATTTCTGGTATATGAATAACATGATGTTTTTCAATGGCAAAAATCAATGAATATTGTAAATGCACAAAGAGTAATTTCTCCGCATTGCAAGGTGCAATTCTGAAATTTTTTGCTTTTTCCTGCTCCTCTTAGCATGATAAAGAAGATTCAAAGAGAGTGAGATGCCAGCTCCTTTCATTCAGTCAGTAGCTTCAATCATTTCTGGACGTTTTTCAATGGCAAAAATCATTGAATATTGTAAATGCACAAACAGTAATTTCTCCGCATTGCAAGGTGCAATTCTGAAATTTTTTACTTTTTCCTGCTCCTCTTAGCATGATAAAGAAGATTCAAAGAGAGTGAGATGCCAGCTCCTTTCATTCAGTCAGTAGCTTCAATCATTTCTGGTATATGAATAACATGATGTTTTTCAATCGCAAAAATCAATGAATATTGTAAATGCACAAACAGTAATTTCTCCGCATTGCAAGGTGCAATTCTGAAATGTTTTGCTTTTTCCTGCTCCTCTTAGCATGATAAAGAAGATTCAAAGAGAGTGAGATGCCAGCTCCTTTCATTCAGTCAGTAGCTTCAATCATTTCTGGACGTTTTTCAATGGCAAAAATCAATGAATATTGTAAATGCACAAACAGTAATTTCTCCGCATTGCAAGGTGCAATTCTGAAATTTTTTGCTTTTTCCTGCTCCTCTTAGCATGACAAAGAAGATTCAAAGAGAGTGAGATGCCAGATCCTTTCCTTCAGTCAGTAGCTTCAATCATTTCTGGTATATGAATAACATGATGTTTTTCAATGGCAAAAATCAATGAATTTTGTAAATGCACAAACAGTAATTTCTCCGCATTGCAAGGCGCAATTCTGAAATTTTTTGCTTTTTCCTGCTCCTCTTAGCATGATAAAGAAGATTCAAAGAGAGTGAGATGCCAGATGCTTTCATTCAGTCAGTAGCTTCAATCATTTCTGGACATTTTTCAATGGCAAAAATCAATGAATATTGTAAATGCACAAACAGTAATTTCTCCGCATTGCAAGGTGCAATTCTGAAATTTTTTGCTTTTTCCTGCTCCTCTTAGCATGATAAAGAAGATTCAAAGAGAGTGAGATGCCAGCTCCTTTCATTCAGTCAGTAGCTTCAATCATTTCTGGACGTTTTTCAATGGCAAAAATCAATGAATATTGTAAATGCACAAACAGTAATTTCTCCGCATTGCAAGGTGCAATTCTGAAATTTTTTGCTTTTTCCTGCTCCTCTTAGCATGATAAAGAAGATTCAAAGAGAGTGAGATGCCAGCTCCTTTCATTCAGTCAGTAGGTTCAATCATTTCTGGACGTTTTTCAATGGCAAAAATCATTGAATATTGTAAATGCACAAACAGTAATTTCTCCGCATTGCAAGGTGCAATTCTGAAATTTTTTACTTTTTCCTGCTCCTCTTAGCATGATAAAGAAGATTCAAAGAGAGTGAGATGCCAGCTCCTTTCATTCAGTCAGTAGCTTCAATCATTTCTGGTATATGAATAACATGATGTTTTTCAATCGCAAAAATCAATGAATATTGTAAATGCACAAACAGTAATTTCTCCGCATTGCAAGGTGCAATTCTGAAATGTTTTGCTTTTTCCTGCTCCTCTTAGCATGATAAAGAAGATTCAAAGAGAGTGAGATGCCAGCTCCTTTCATTCAGTCAGTAGCTTCAATCATTTCTGGACGTTTTTCAATGGCAAAAATCAATGAATATTGTAAATGCACAAACAGTAATTTCTCCGCATTGCAAGGTGCAATTCTGAAATTTTTTGCTTTTTCCTGCTCCTCTTAGCATGACAAAGAAGATTCAAAGAGAGTGAGATGCCAGATCCTTTCCTTCAGTCAGTAGCTTCAATCATTTCTGGTATATGAATAACATGATGTTTTTCAATGGCAAAAATCAATGAATTTTGTAAATGCACAAACAGTAATTTCTCCGCATTGCAAGGTGCAATTCTGAAATTTTTTGCTTTTTCCTGCTCCTCTTAGCATGACAAAGAAGATTCAAAGAGAGTGAGATGCCAGATCCTTTCCTTCAGTCAGTAGCTTCAATCATTTCTGGTATATGAATAACATGATGTTTTTCAATGGCAAAAATCAATGAATTTTGTAAATGCACAAACAGTAATTTCTCCACATTGCAAGGCGCAATTCTGAAATTTTTTGCTTTTTCCTGCTCCTCTTAGCATGATAAAGAAGATTCAAAGAGAGTGAGATGCCAGATCCTTTCATTCAGTCAGTAGCTTCAATCATTTCTGGACATTTTTCAATGGCAAAAATCAATGAATATTGTAAATGCACAAACAGTAATTTCTCCGCATTGCAAGGTGCAATTCTGAGATTTTTTGCTTTTTCCTGCTCCTCTTAGCATGATAAAGAAGATTCAAAGAGAGTGAGATGCCAGCTCCTTTCATTCAGTCAGTAGCTTCAATCATTTCTGGACGTTTTTCAATGGCAAAAATCAATGAATATTGTAAATGCACAAACAGTAATTTCTCCGCATTGCAAGGTGCAATTCTGAAATTTTTTGCTTTTTCCTGCTCCTCTTAGCATGATAAAGAAGATTCAAAGAGAGTGAGATGCCAGCTCCTTTCATTCAGTCAGTAGCTTCAATCATTTCTGGTATATGAATAACATGATGTTTTTCAATCGCAAAAATCAATGAATATTGTAAATGCACAAACAGTAATTTCTCCGCATTGCAAGGTGCAATTCTGAAATGTTTTGCTTTTTCCTGCTCCTCTTAGCATGATAAAGAAGATTCAAAGAGAGTGAGATGCCAGCTCCTTTCATTCAGTCAGTAGCTTCAATCATTTCTGGACGTTTTTCAATGGCAAAAATCAATGAATTTTGTAAATGCACAAACAGTAATTTCTCCGCATTGCAAGGCGCAATTCTGAAATTTTTTGCTTTTTCCTGCTCCTCTTAGCATGATAAAGAAGATTCAAAGAGAGTGAGATGCCAGATCCTTTCATTCAGTCAGTAGCTTCAATCATTTCTGGACATTTTTCAATGGCAAAAATCAATGAATATTGTAAATGCACAAACAGTAATTTCTCCGCATTGCAAGGTGCAATTCTGAAATTTTTTGCTTTTTCCTGCTCCTCTTAGCATGATAAAGAAGATTCAAAGAGAGTGAGATGCCAGCTCCTTTCATTCAGTCAGTAGCTTCAATCATTTCTGGACGTTTTTCAATGGCAAAAATCAATGAATATTGTAAATGCACAAACAGTAATTTCTCCGCATTGCAAGGTGCAATTCTGAAATTTTTTGCTTTTTCCTGCTCCTCTTAGCATGATAAAGAAGATTCAAAGAGAGTGAGATGCCAGCTCCTTTCATTCAGTCAGTAGCTTCAATCATTTCTGGTATATGAATAACATGATGTTTTTCAATGGCAAAAATCAATGAATATTGTAAATGCACAAAGAGTAATTTCTCCGCATTGCAAGGTGCAATTCTGAAATTTTTTGCTTTTTCCTGCTCCTCTTAGCATGATAAAGAAGATTCAAAGAGAGTGAGATGCCAGCTCCTTTCATTCAGTCAGTAGCTTCAATCATTTCTGGACGTTTTTCAATGGCAAAAATCATTGAATATTGTAAATGCACAAACAGTAATTTCTCCGCATTGCAAGGTGCAATTCTGAAATTTTTTACTTTTTCCTGCTCCTCTTAGCATGATAAAGAAGATTCAAAGAGAGTGAGATGCCAGCTCCTTTCATTCAGTCAGTAGCTTCAATCATTTCTGGTATATGAATAACATGATGTTTTTCAATCGCAAAAATCAATGAATATTGTAAATGCACAAACAGTAATTTCTCCGCATTGCAAGGTGCAATTCTGAAATGTTTTGCTTTTTCCTGCTCCTCTTAGCATGATAAAGAAGATTCAAAGAGAGTGAGATGCCAGCTCCTTTCATTCAGTCAGTAGCTTCAATCATTTCTGGACGTTTTTCAATGGCAAAAATCAATGAATATTGTAAATGCACAAACAGTAATTTCTCCGCATTGCAAGGTGCAATTCTGAAATTTTTTGCTTTTTCCTGCTCCTCTTAGCATGACAAAGAAGATTCAAAGAGAGTGAGATGCCAGATCCTTTCCTTCAGTCAGTAGCTTCAATCATTTCTGGTATATGAATAACATGATGTTTTTCAATGGCAAAAATCAATGAATTTTGTAAATGCACAAACAGTAATTTCTCCGCATTGCAAGGCGCAATTCTGAAATTTTTTGCTTTTTCCTGCTCCTCTTAGCATGATAAAGAAGATTCAAAGAGAGTGAGATGCCAGATGCTTTCATTCAGTCAGTAGCTTCAATCATTTCTGGACATTTTTCAATGGCAAAAATCAATGAATATTGTAAATGCACAAACAGTAATTTCTCCGCATTGCAAGGTGCAATTCTGAAATTTTTTGCTTTTTCCTGCTCCTCTTAGCATGATAAAGAAGATTCAAAGAGAGTGAGATGCCAGCTCCTTTCATTCAGTCAGTAGCTTCAATCATTTCTGGACGTTTTTCAATGGCAAAAATCAATGAATATTGTAAATGCACAAACAGTAATTTCTCCGCATTGCAAGGTGCAATTCTGAAATTTTTTGCTTTTTCCTGCTCCTCTTAGCATGATAAAGAAGATTCAAAGAGAGTGAGATGCCAGCTCCTTTCATTCAGTCAGTAGGTTCAATCATTTCTGGACGTTTTTCAATGGCAAAAATCATTGAATATTGTAAATGCACAAACAGTAATTTCTCCGCATTGCAAGGTGCAATTCTGAAATTTTTTACTTTTTCCTGCTCCTCTTAGCATGATAAAGAAGATTCAAAGAGAGTGAGATGCCAGCTCCTTTCATTCAGTCAGTAGCTTCAATCATTTCTGGTATATGAATAACATGATGTTTTTCAATCGCAAAAATCAATGAATATTGTAAATGCACAAACAGTAATTTCTCCGCATTGCAAGGTGCAATTCTGAAATGTTTTGCTTTTTCCTGCTCCTCTTAGCATGATAAAGAAGATTCAAAGAGAGTGAGATGCCAGCTCCTTTCATTCAGTCAGTAGCTTCAATCATTTCTGGACGTTTTTCAATGGCAAAAATCAATGAATATTGTAAATGCACAAACAGTAATTTCTCCGCATTGCAAGGTGCAATTCTGAAATTTTTTGCTTTTTCCTGCTCCTCTTAGCATGACAAAGAAGATTCAAAGAGAGTGAGATGCCAGATCCTTTCCTTCAGTCAGTAGCTTCAATCATTTCTGGTATATGAATAACATGATGTTTTTCAATGGCAAAAATCAATGAATTTTGTAAATGCACAAACAGTAATTTCTCCGCATTTCAAGGTGCAATTCTGAAATTTTTTGCTTTTTCCTGCTCCTCTTAGCATGATAAAGAAGATTCAAAGAGAGTGAGATGCCAGCTCCTTTCATTCAGTCAGTAGCTTCAATCATTTCTGGACGTTTTTCAATGGCAAAAATCAATGAATATTGTAAATGCACAAACAGTAATTTCTCCGCATTGCAAGGTGCAATTCTGAAATTTTTTGCTTTTTCCTGCTCCTCTTAGCATGATAAAGAAGATTCAAAGAGAGTGAGATGCCAGCTCCTTTCATTCAGTCAGTAGCTTCAATCATTTCTGGACATTTTTCAATGGCAAAAATCAATGAATATTGTAAATGCACAAACAGTAATTTCTCCGCATTGCAAGGTGCAATTCTGAAATTTTTTGCTTTTTCCTGCTCCTCTTAGCATGATAAAGAAGATTCAAAGAGAGTGAGATGCCAGCTCCTTTCATTCAGTCAGTAGCTTCAATCATTTCTGGACGTTTTTCAATGGCAAAAATCAATGAATATTGTAAATGCACAAACAGTAATTTCTCCGCATTGCAAGGTGCAATTCTGAAATTTTTTGCTTTTTCCTGCTCCTCTTAGCATGATAAAGAAGATTCAAAGAGAGTGAGATGCCAGCTCCTTTCATTCAGTCAGTAGCTTCAATCATTTCTGGACGTTTTTCAATGGCAAAAATCAATGAATACTGTAAATGCACAAACTGCAATTTCTCCGCATTGCAAGGTGCAATTCTGAAATTTTTTGCTTTTTCCTGCTCCTCTTAGCATGATAAAGAAGATTCAAAGAGAGTGAGATGCCAGCTCCTTTCATTCAGTCAGTAGCTTCAATCATTTCTGGTATATGAATAACATGATGTTTTTCAATGGCAAAAATCAATGAATATTGTAAATGCACAAACTGCAATTTCTCCGCATTGCAAGGTGCAATTCTGAAATTTTTTGCTTTTTCCTGCTCCTCTTAGCATGATAAAGAAGATTCAAAGAGAGTGAGATGCCAGCTCCTTTCATTCAGTCAGTAGCTTCAATCATTTCTGGTATATGAATAACATGATGTTTTTCAATAGCAAAAATCAATGAATATTGTAAATGCACAAACAGTAATTTCTCCGCATTGCAAGGTGCAATTCTGAAATTTTTGGCTTTTTCCTGCTCCTCTTAGCATGATAAAGAAGATTCAAAGAGAGTGAGATGCCAGCTCCTTTCATTCAGTCAGTAGCTTCAATCATTTCTGGACGTTTTTCAATGGCAAAAATCAATGAATATTGTAAATGCACAAACAGTAATTTCTCCGCATTGCAAGGTGCAATTCTGCAATTTTTTGCTTTTTCCTGCTCCTCTTAGCATGATAAACAAGATTCAAAGAGAGTGAGATGCCAGCTCCTTTCATTCAGTCAGTAGCTTCAATCATTTCTGGACGTTTTTCAATGGCAAAAATCATTGAATATTGTAAATGCACAAACAGTAATTTCTCCGCATTGCAAGGTGCAATTCTGAAATTTTTTACTTTTTCCTGCTCCTCTTAGCATGATAAAGAAGATTCAAAGAGAATGAGATGCCAGCTCCTTTCATTCAGTCAGTAGCTTCAATCATTTCTGGTATATGAATAACATGATGTTTTTCAATCGCAAAAATCAATGAATATTGTAAATGCACAAACAGTAATTTCTCCGCATTGCAAGGTGCAATTCTGAAATTTTTTGCTTTTTCCTGCTCCTCTTAGCATGATAAAGAAGATTCAAAGAGAGTGAGATGCCAGCTCCTTTCATTCAGTCAGTAGCTTCAATCATTTCTGGACGTTTTTCAATGGCAAAAATCAATGAATATTGTAAATGCACAAACAGTAATTTCTCCGCATTGCAAGGTGCAATTCTGAAATTTTTTGCTTTTTCCTGCTCCTCTTAGCATGATAAAGAAGATTCAAAGAGAGTGAGATGCCAGCTCCTTTCCTTCAGTCAGTAGCTTCAATCATTTCTGGTATATGAATAACATGATGTTTTTCAATGGCAAAAATCAATGAATTTTGTAAATGCACAAACAGTAATTTCTCCGCATTGCAAGGCGCAATTCTGAAATTTTTTGCTTTTTCCTGCTCCTCTTAGCATGATAAAGAAGATTCAAAGAGAGTGAGATGCCAGCTCCTTTCATTCAGTCAGTAGCTTCAATCATTTCTGGACATTTTTCAATGGCAAAAATCAATGAATATTGTAAATGCACAAACAGTAATTTCTCCGCATTGCAAGGTGCAATTCTGAAATTTTTTGCTTTTTCCTGCTCCTCTTAGCATGATAAAGAAGATTCAAAGAGAGTGAGATGCCAGCTCCTTTCATTCAGTCAGTAGCTTCAATCATTTCTGGACGCTTTTCAATGGCAAAAATCAATGAATATTGTAAATGCACAAACTGTAATTTCTCCGCATTGCAAGGTGCAATTCTGAAATTTTTTGCTTTTTCCTGCTCCTCTTAGCATGATAAAGAAGATTCAAAGAGAGTGAGATGCCAGCTCCTTTCATTCAGTCAGTAGCTTCAATCATTTCTGGTATATGAATAACATGATGTTTTTCAATAGCAAAAATCAATGAATATTGTAAATACACAAACAGTAATTTCTCCGCATTGCAAGGTGAAATTCTGAAATTTTTTGCTTTTTCCTGCTCCTCTTAGCATGATAAAGAAGATTCAAAGAGAGTGAGATGCCAGCTCCTTTCATTCAGTCAGTAGCTTCAATCATTTCTGGACGTTTTTCAATGGCAAAAATCAATGAATATTGTAAATGCACAAACAGTAATTTCTCCGCATTGCAAGGTGCAATTCTGAAATTTTTTGCTTTTTCCTGCTCCTCTTAGCATGATAAAGAAGATTCAAAGAGAGTGAGATGCCAGCTCCTTTCATTCAGTCAGTAGCTTCAATCATTTCTGGACGTTTTTCAATGGCAAAAATCAATGAATATTGTAAATGCACAAACTATAATTTCTCCGCATTGCAAGGTGCAATTCTGAAATTTTTTGCTTTTTCCTGCTCCTCTTAGCATGATAAAGAAGATTCAAAGAGAGTGAGATGCCAGCTCCTTTCATTCAGTCTGTAGCTTCAATCATTTCTGGTATATGAATAACATGATGTTTTTCAATAGCAAAAATCAATGAATATTGTAAATGCACAAACAGTAATTTCTCCGCATTGCAAGGTGCAATTCTGAAATTTTTTGCTTTTTCCTGCTCCTCTTAGCATGATAAAGAAGATTCAAAGAGAGTGAGATGCCAGCTCCTTTCATTCAGTCAGTAGCTTCAATCATTTCTGGACGTTTTTCAATGGCAAAAATCAATGAATATTGTAAATGCACAAACAGTAATTTCTCCGCATTGCAAGGTGCAATTCTGAAATTTTTTGCTTTTTCCTGCTCCTCTTAGCATGATAAACAAGATTCAAAGAGAGTGAGATGCCAGCTCCTTTCATTCAGTCAGTAGCTTCAATCATTTCTGGACGTTTTTCAATGGCAAAAATCATTGAATATTGTAAATGCACAAACAGTAATTTCTCCGCATTGCAAGGTGCAATTCTGAAATTTTTTACTTTTTCCTGCTCCTCTTAGCATGATAAAGAAGATTCAAAGAGAATGAGATGCCAGCTCCTTTCATTCAGTCAGTAGCTTCAATCATTTCTGGTATATGAATAACATGATGTTTTTCAATCGCAAAAATCAATGAATATTGTAAATGCACAAACAGTAATTTCTCCGCATTGCAAGGTGCAATTCTGAAATTTTTTGCTTTTTCCTGCTCCTCTTAGCATGATAAAGAAGATTCAAAGAGAGTGAGATGCCAGCTCCTTTCATTCAGTCAGTAGCTTCAATCATTTCTGGACGTTTTTCAATGGCAAAAATCAATGAATATTGTAAATGCACAAACAGTAATTTCTCCGCATTGCAAGGTGCAATTCTGAAATTTTTTGCTTTTTCCTGCTCCTCTTAGCATGATAAAGAAGATTCAAAGAGAGTGAGATGCCAGCTCCTTTCCTTCAGTCAGTAGCTTCAATCATTTCTGGTATATGAATAACATGATGTTTTTCAATGGCAAAAATCAAAGAATTTTGTAAATGCACAAACAGTAATTTCTCCGCATTGCAAGGCGCAATTCTGAAATTTTTTGCTTTTTCCTGCTCCTCTTAGCATGATAAAGAAGATTCAAAGAGAGTGAGATGCCAGCTCCTTTCATTCAGTCAGTAGCTTCAATCATTTCTGGACATTTTTCAATGGCAAAAATCAATGAATATTGTAAATGCACAAACAGTAATTTCTCCGCATTGCAAGGTGCAATTCTGAAATTTTTTGCTTTTTCCTGCTCCTCTTAGCATGATAAAGAAGATTCAAAGAGAGTGAGATGCCAGCTCCTTTCATTCAGTCAGTAGCTTCAATCATTTCTGGACGCTTTTCAATGGCAAAAATCAATGAATATTGTAAATGCACAAACTGTAATTTCTCCGCATTGCAAGGTGCAATTCTGAAATTTTTTGCTTTTTCCTGCTCCTCTTAGCATGATAAAGAAGATTCAAAGAGAGTGAGATGCCAGCTCCTTTCATTCAGTCAGTAGCTTCAATCATTTCTGGTATATGAATAACATGATGTTTTTCAATAGCAAAAATCAATGAATATTGTAAATACACAAACAGTAATTTCTCCGCATTGCAAGGTGAAATTCTGAAATTTTTTGCTTTTTCCTGCTCCTCTTAGCATGATAAAGAAGATTCAAAGAGAGTGAGATGCCAGCTCCTTTCATTCAGTCAGTAGCTTCAATCATTTCTGGACGTTTTTCAATGGCAAAAATCAATGAATATTGTAAATGCACAAACAGTAATTTCTCCGCATTGCAAGGTGCAATTCTGAAATTTTTTGCTTTTTCCTGCTCCTCTTAGCATGATAAAGAAGATTCAAAGAGAGTGAGATGCCAGCTCCTTTCATTCAGTCAGTAGCTTCAATCATTTCTGGACGTTTTTCAATGGCAAAAATCAATGAATATTGTAAATGCACAAACTATAATTTCTCCGCATTGCAAGGTGCAATTCTGAAATTTTTTGCTTTTTCCTGCTCCTCTTAGCATGATAAAGAAGATTCAAAGAGAGTGAGATGCCAGCTCCTTTCATTCAGTCTGTAGCTTCAATCATTTCTGGTATATGAATAACATGATGTTTTTCAATAGCAAAAATCAATGAATATTGTAAATGCACAAACAGTAATTTCTCCGCATTGCAAGGTGCAATTCTGAAATTTTTTGCTTTTTCCTGCTCCTCTTAGCATGATAAAGAAGATTCAAAGAGAGTGAGATGCCAGCTCCTTTCATTCAGTCAGTAGCTTCAATCATTTCTGGACGTTTTTCAATGGCAAAAATCAATGAATATTGTAAATGCACAAACAGTAATTTCTCCGCATTGCAAGGTGCAATTCTGAAATTTTTTGCTTTTTCCTGCTCCTCTTAGCATGATAAACAAGATTCAAAGAGAGTGAGATGCCAGCTCCTTTCATTCAGTCAGTAGCTTCAATCATTTCTGGACGTTTTTCAATGGCAAAAATCATTGAATATTGTAAATGCACAAACAGTAATTTCTCCGCATTGCAAGGTGCAATTCTGAAATTTTTTGCTTTTTCCTGCTCTTCTTAGCATGATAAAGAAGATTCAAAGAGAGTGAGATGCCAGCTCCTTTCATTCAGTCAGTAGCTTCAAACATTTCTGGTATATGAATAACATGATGTTTTTCAATGGCAAAAATCAATGAATATTGTAAATGCACAAACAGTAATTTCTCCGCATTGCAAGGTGCAATTCTGAAATTTTTTGCTTTTTCCTGCTCCTCTTAGCATGATAAAGAAGATTCAAAGAGAGTGAGATGCCAGCTCCTTTCGTTCAGTCAGTAGCTTCAATCATTTCTGGACGTTTTTCAATGGCAAAAATCATTGAATATTATAAATGCACAAACAGTAATTTCTCCGCATTGCAAGGTGCAATTCTGAAATTTTTTACTTTTTCCTGCTCCTCTTAGCATGATAAAGAAGATTCAAAGAGAGTGAGATGCCAGCTCCTTTCATTCAGTCAGTAGCTTCAATCATTTCTGGTATATGAATAACATGATGTTTTTCAATGGCAAAAATCAATGAATATTGTAAATGCACAAACAGTAATTTCTCCGCATTGCAAGGTGCAATTCTGAAATTTTTTGCTTTTTCCTGCTCCTCTTAGCATGATAAAGGAGATTCAAAGAGAGTGAGATGCCAGCTCCTTTCATTCAGTCAGTAGCTTCAATCATTTCTGGACGTTTTTCAATGGCAAAAATCAATGAATATTGTAAATGCACAAACAGTAATTTCTCCGCATTGCAAGGTGCAATTCTGAAATTTTTTGCTTTTTCCTGCTCCTCTTAGCATGATAAAGAAGATTCAAAGAGAGTGAGATGCCAGCTCCTTTCATTCAGTCAGTAGCTTCAATCATTTCTGGACGTTTTTCAATGGCAAAAATCATTGAATATTGTAAATGCACAAACAGTAATTTCTCCGCATTGCAAGGTGCAATTCTGAAATTTTTTACTTTTTCCTGCTCCTCTTAGCATGATAAAGAAGATTCAAAGAGAGTGAGATGCCAGCTCCTTTCATTCAGTCAGTAGCTTCAATCATTTCTGGTATATGAATAACATGATGTTTTTCAATCGCAAAAATCAATGAATATTGTAAATGCACAAACAGTAATTTCTCCGCATTGCAAGGTGCAATTCTGAAATGTTTTGCTTTTTCCTGCTCCTCTTAGCATGATAAAGAAGATTCAAAGAGAGTGAGATGCCAGCTCCTTTCATTCAGTCAGTAGCTTCAATCATTTCTGGACGTTTTTCAATGGCAAAAATCAATGAATATTGTAAATGCACAAACAGTAATTTCTCCGCATTGCAAGGTGCAATTCTGAAATTTTTTGCTTTTTCCTGCTCCTCTTAGCATGACAAAGAAGATTCAAAGAGAGTGAGATGCCAGATCCTTTCCTTCAGTCAGTAGCTTCAATCATTTCTGGTATATGAATAACATGATGTTTTTCAATGGCAAAAATCAATGAATTTTGTAAATGCACAAACAGTAATTTCTCCGCATTGCAAGGCGCAATTCTGAAATTTTTTGCTTTTTCCTGCTCCTCTTAGCATGATAAAGAAGATTCAAAGAGAGTGAGATGCCAGCACCTTTCATTCAGTCAGTAGCTTCAATCATTTCTGGACATTTTTCAATGGCAAAAATCAATGAATATTGTAAATGCACAAACAGTAATTTCTCCGCATTGCAAGGTGCAATTCTGAAATTTTTTGCTTTTTCCTGCTCCTCTTAGCATGATAAAGAAGATTCAAAGAGAGTGAGATGCCAGCTCCTTTCATTCAGTCAGTAGCTTCAATCATTTCTGGACGTTTTTCAATGGCAAAAATCATTGAATATTGTAAATGCACAAACAGTAATTTCTCCGCATTGCAAGGTGCAATTCTGAAATTTTTTACTTTTTCCTGCTCCTCTTAGCATGATAAAGAAGATTCAAAGAGAGTGAGATGCCAGCTCCTTTCATTCAGTCAGTAGCTTCAATCATTTCTGGTATATGAATAACATGATGTTTTTCAATCGCAAAAATCAATGAATATTGTAAATGCACAAACAGTAATTTCTCCGCATTGCAAGGTGCAATTCTGAAATGTTTTGCTTTTTCCTGCTCCTCTTAGCATGATAAAGAAGATTCAAAGAGAGTGAGATGCCAGCTCCTTTCATTCAGTCAGTAGCTTCAATCATTTCTGGACGTTTTTCAATGGCAAAAATCAATGAATATTGTAAATGCACAAACAGTAATTTCTCCGCATTGCAAGGTGCAATTCTGAAATTTTTTGCTTTTTCCTGCTCCCCTTAGCATGACAAAGAAGATTCAAAGAGAGTGAGATGCCAGATCCTTTCCTTCAGTCAGTAGCTTCAATCATTTCTGGTATATGAATAACATGATGTTTTTCAATGGCAAAAATCAATGAATTTTGTAAATGCACAAACAGTAATTTCCCCGCATTGCAAGGCGCAATTCTGAAATTTTTTGCTTTTTCCTGCTCCTCTTAGCATGATAAAGAGGATTCAAAGAGAGTGAGATGCCAGCTCCTTTTCATTCAGTCAGTAGCTTCAATCATTTCTGGACATTTTTCAATGGCAAAAATCAATGAATATTGTAAATGCACAAACAGTAATTTCTCCGCATTGCAAGGTGCAATTCTGAAATTTTTTGCTTTTTCCTGCTCCTCTTAGCATGATAAAGAAGATTCAAAGAGAGTGAGATGCCAGCTCCTTTCATTCAGTCAGTAGCTTCAATCATTTCTGGACGTTTTTCAATGGCAAAAATCAATGAATATTGTAAATGCACAAACAGTAATTTCTCCGCATTGCAAGGTGCAATTCTGAAATTTTTTGCTTTTTCCTGCTCCTCTTAGCATGATAAAGAAGATTCAAAGAGAGTGAGATGCCAGCTCCTTTCATTCAGTCAGTAGCTTCAATCATTTCTGGACGTTTTTCAATGGCAAAAATCAATGAATATTGTAAATGCACAAACTGCAATTTCTCCGCATTGCAAGGTGCAATTCTGAAATTTTTTGCTTTTTCCTGCTCCTCTTAGCATGATAAAGAAGATTCAAAGAGAGTGAGATGCCAGCTCCTTTCATTCAGTCAGTAGCTTCAATCATTTCTGGTATATGAATAACATGATGTTTTTCAATGGCAAAAATCAATGAATATTGTAAATGCACAAACAGTAATTTCTCCGCATTGCAAGGTGCAATTCTGAAATTTTTTGCTTTTTCCTGCTCCTCTTAGCATGATAAAGAAGATTCAAAGAGAGTGAGATGCCAGCTCCTTTCATTCAGTCAGTAGCTTCAATCATTTCTGGACGTTTTTCAATGGCAAAAATCATTGAATATTGTAAATGCACAAACAGTAATTTCTCCGCATTGCAAGGTGCAATTCTGAAATTTTTTACTTTTTCCTGCTCCTCTTAGCATGATAAAGAAGATTCAAAGAGAGTGAGATGCCAGCTCCTTTCATTCAGTCAGTAGCTTCAATCATTTCTGGTATATGAATAACATGATGTTTTTCAATCGCAAAAATCAATGAATATTGTAAATGCACAAACAGTAATTTCTCCGCATTGCAAGGTGCAATTCTGAAATGTTTTGCTTTTTCCTGCTCCTCTTAGCATGATAAAGAAGATTCAAAGAGAGTGAGATGCCAGCTCCTTTCATTCAGTCAGTAGCTTCAATCATTTCTGGACGTTTTTCAATGGCAAAAATCAATGAATATTGTAAATGCACAAACAGTAATTTCTCCGCATTGCAAGGTGCAATTCTGAAATTTTTTGCTTTTTCCTGCTCCTCTTAGCATGACAAAGAAGATTCAAAGAGAGTGAGATGCCAGATCCTTTCCTTCAGTCAGTAGCTTCAATCATTTCTGGTATATGAATAACATGATGTTTTTCAATGGCAAAAATCAATGAATTTTGTAAATGCACAAACAGTAATTTCTCCGCATTGCAAGGCGCAATTCTGAAATTTTTTGCTTTTTCCTGCTCCTCTTAGCATGATAAAGAAGATTCAAAGAGAGTGAGATGCCAGCTCCTTTCATTCAGTCAGTAGCTTCAATCATTTCTGGACATTTTTCAATGGCAAAAATCAATGAATATTGTAAATGCACAAACAGTAATTTCTCCGCATTGCAAGGTGCAATTCTGAAATTTTTTGCTTTTTCCTGCTCCTCTTAGCATGATAAAGAAGATTCAAAGAGAGTGAGATGCCAGCTCCTTTCATTCAGTCAGTAGCTTCAATCATTTCTGGACGTTTTTCAATGGCAAAAATCAATGAATATTGTAAATGCACAAACAGTAATTTCTCCGCATTGCAAGGTGCAATTCTGAAATTTTTTGCTTTTTCCTGCTCCTCTTAGCATGATAAAGAAGATTCAAAGAGAGTGAGATGCCAGCTCCTTTCATTCAGTCAGTAGCTTCAATCATTTCTGGACGTTTTTCAATGGCAAAAATCATTGAATATTGTAAATGCACAAACAGTAATTTCTCCGCATTGCAAGGTGCAATTCTGAAATTTTTTACTTTTTCCTGCTCCTCTTAGCATGATAAATAAGATTCAAAGAGAGTGAGATGCCAGCTCCTTTCATTCAGTCAGTAGCTTCAATCATTTCTGGTATATGAATAACATGATGTTTTTCAATCGCAAAAATCAATGAATATTGTAAATGCACAAACAGTAATTTCTCCGCATTGCAAGGTGCAATTCTGAAATGTTTTGCTTTTTCCTGCTCCTCTTAGCATGATAAAGAAGATTCAAAGAGAGTGAGATGCCAGCTCCTTTCATTCAGTCAGTAGCTTCAATCATTTCTGGACGTTTTTCAATGGCAAAAATCAATGAATATTGTAAATGCACAAACAGTAATTTCTCCGCATTGCAAGGTGCAATTCTGAAATTTTTTGCTTTTTCCTGCTCCTCTTAGCATGACAAAGAAGATTCAAAGAGAGTGAGATGCCAGATCCTTTCCTTCAGTCAGTAGCTTCAATCATTTCTGGTATATGAATAACATGATGTTTTTCAATGGCAAAAATCAATGAATTTTGTAAATGCACAAACAGTAATTTCTCCGCATTGCAAGGCGCAATTCTGAAATTTTTTGCTTTTTCCTGCTCCTCTTAGCATGATAAAGAAGATTCAAAGAGAGTGAGATGCCAGCTCCTTTCATTCAGTCAGTAGCTTCAATCATTTCTGGACATTTTTCAATGGCAAAAATCAATGAATATTGTAAATGCACAAACAGTAATTTCTCCGCATTGCAAGGTGCAATTCTGAAATTTTTTGCTTTTTCCTGCTCCTCTTAGCATGATAAAGAAGATTCAAAGAGAGTGAGATGCCAGCTCCTTTCATTCAGTCAGTAGCTTCAATCATTTCTGGACGTTTTTCAATGGCAAAAATCATTGAATATTGTAAATGCACAAACAGTAATTTCTCCGCATTGCAAGGTGCAATTCTGAAATTTTTTGCTTTTTCCTGCTCTTCTTAGCATGATAAAGAAGATTCAAAGAGAGTGAGATGCCAGCTCCTTTCATTCAGTCAGTAGCTTCAAACATTTCTGGTATATGAATAACATGATGTTTTTCAATGGCAAAAATCAATGAATATTGTAAATGCACAAACAGTAATTTCTCCGCATTGCAAGGTGCAATTCTGAAATTTTTTGCTTTTTCCTGCTCCTCTTAGCATGATAAAGAAGATTCAAAGAGAGTGAGATGCCAGCTCCTTTCGTTCAGTCAGTAGCTTCAATCATTTCTGGACGTTTTTCAATGGCAAAAATCATTGAATATTATAAATGCACAAACAGTAATTTCTCCGCATTGCAAGGTGCAATTCTGAAATTTTTTACTTTTTCCTGCTCCTCTTAGCATGATAAAGAAGATTCAAAGAGAGTGAGATGCCAGCTCCTTTCATTCAGTCAGTAGCTTCAATCATTTCTGGTATATGAATAACATGATGTTTTTCAATGGCAAAAATCAATGAATATTGTAAATGCACAAACAGTAATTTCTCCGCATTGCAAGGTGCAATTCTGAAATTTTTTGCTTTTTCCTGCTCCTCTTAGCATGATAAAGAAGATTCAAAGAGAGTGAGATGCCAGCTCCTTTCATTCAGTCAGTAGCTTCAATCATTTCTGGACGTTTTTCAATGGCAAAAATCAATGAATATTGTAAATGCACAAACAGTAATTTCTCCGCATTGCAAGGTGCAATTCTGAAATTTTTTGCTTTTTCCTGCTCCTCTTAGCATGATAAAGAAGATTCAAAGAGAGTGAGATGCCAGCTCCTTTCATTCAGTCAGTAGCTTCAATCATTTCTGGACGTTTTTCAATGGCAAAAATCATTGAATATTGTAAATGCACAAACAGTAATTTCTCCGCATTGCAAGGTGCAATTCTGAAATTTTTTACTTTTTCCTGCTCCTCTTAGCATGATAAAGAAGATTCAAAGAGAGTGAGATGCCAGCTCCTTTCATTCAGTCAGTAGCTTCAATCATTTCTGGTATATGAATAACATGATGTTTTTCAATCGCAAAAATCAATGAATATTGTAAATGCACAAACAGTAATTTCTCCGCATTGCAAGGTGCAATTCTGAAATGTTTTGCTTTTTCCTGCTCCTCTTAGCATGATAAAGAAGATTCAAAGAGAGTGAGATGCCAGCTCCTTTCATTCAGTCAGTAGCTTCAATCATTTCTGGACGTTTTTCAATGGCAAAAATCAATGAATATTGTAAATGCACAAACAGTAATTTCTCCGCATTGCAAGGTGCAATTCTGAAATTTTTTGCTTTTTCCTGCTCCTCTTAGCATGACAAAGAAGATTCAAAGAGAGTGAGATGCCAGATGCTTTCCTTCAGTCAGTAGCTTCAATCATTTCTGGTATATGAATAACATGATGTTTTTCAATGGCAAAAATCAATGAATTTTGTAAATGCACAAACAGTAATTTCTCCGCATTGCAAGGCGCAATTCTGAAATTTTTTGCTTTTTCCTGCTCCTCTTAGCATGATAAAGAAGATTCAAAGAGAGTGAGATGCCAGCTCCTTTCATTCAGTCAGTAGCTTCAATCATTTCTGGACATTTTTCAATGGCAAAAATCAATGAATATTGTAAATGCACAAACAGTAATTTCTCCGCATTGCAAGGTGCAATTCTGAAATTTTTTGCTTTTTCCTGCTCCTCTTAGCATGATAAAGAAGATTCAAAGAGAGTGAGATGCCAGCTCCTTTCATTCAGTCAGTAGCTTCAATCATTTCTGGACGTTTTTCAATGGCAAAAATCATTGAATATTGTAAATGCACAAACAGTAATTTCTCCGCATTGCAAGGTGCAATTCTGAAATTTTTTACTTTTTCCTGCTCCTCTTAGCATGATAAAGAAGATTCAAAGAGAGTGAGATGCCAGCTCCTTTCATTCAGTCAGTAGCTTCAATCATTTCTGGTATATGAATAACATGATGTTTTTCAATCGCAAAAATCAATGAATATTGTAAATGCACAAACAGTAATTTCTCCGCATTGCAAGGTGCAATTCTGAAATGTTTTGCTTTTTCCTGCTCCTCTTAGCATGATAAAGAAGATTCAAAGAGAGTGAGATGCCAGCTCCTTTCATTCAGTCAGTAGCTTCAATCATTTCTGGACGTTTTTCAATGGCAAAAATCAATGAATATTGTAAATGCACAAACAGTAATTTCTCCGCATTGCAAGGTGCAATTCTGAAATTTTTTGCTTTTTCCTGCTCCCCTTAGCATGACAAAGAAGATTCAAAGAGAGTGAGATGCCAGATCCTTTCCTTCAGTCAGTAGCTTCAATCATTTCTGGTATATGAATAACATGATGTTTTTCAATGGCAAAAATCAATGAATTTTGTAAATGCACAAACAGTAATTTCCCCGCATTGCAAGGCGCAATTCTGAAATTTTTTGCTTTTTCCTGCTCCTCTTAGCATGATAAAGAGGATTCAAAGAGAGTGAGATGCCAGCTCCTTTCATTCAGTCAGTAGCTTCAATCATTTCTGGACATTTTTCAATGGCAAAAATCAATGAATATTGTAAATGCACAAACAGTAATTTCTCCGCATTGCAAGGTGCAATTCTGAAATTTTTTGCTTTTTCCTGCTCCTCTTAGCATGATAAAGAAGATTCAAAGAGAGTGAGATGCCAGCTCCTTTCATTCAGTCAGTAGCTTCAATCATTTCTGGACGTTTTTCAATGGCAAAAATCAATGAATATTGTAAATGCACAAACAGTAATTTCTCCGCATTGCAAGGTGCAATTCTGAAATTTTTTGCTTTTTCCTGCTCCTCTTAGCATGATAAAGAAGATTCAAAGAGAGTGAGATGCCAGCTCCTTTCATTCAGTCAGTAGCTTCAATCATTTCTGGACGTTTTTCAATGGCAAAAATCAATGAATATTGTAAATGCACAAACTGCAATTTCTCCGCATTGCAAGGTGCAATTCTGAAATTTTTTGCTTTTTCCTGCTCCTCTTAGCATGATAAAGAAGATTCAAAGAGAGTGAGATGCCAGCTCCTTTCATTCAGTCAGTAGCTTCAATCATTTCTGGTATATGAATAACATGATGTTTTTCAATGGCAAAAATCAATGAATATTGTAAATGCACAAACAGTAATTTCTCCGCATTGCAAGGTGCAATTCTGAAATTTTTTGCTTTTTCCTGCTCCTCTTAGCATGATAAAGAAGATTCAAAGAGAGTGAGATGCCAGCTCCTTTCATTCAGTCAGTAGCTTCAATCATTTCTGGACGTTTTTCAATGGCAAAAATCATTGAATATTGTAAATGCACAAACAGTAATTTCTCCGCATTGCAAGGTGCAATTCTGAAATTTTTTACTTTTTCCTGCTCCTCTTAGCATGATAAAGAAGATTCAAAGAGAGTGAGATGCCAGCTCCTTTCATTCAGTCAGTAGCTTCAATCATTTCTGGTATATGAATAACATGATGTTTTTCAATCGCAAAAATCAATGAATATTGTAAATGCACAAACAGTAATTTCTCCGCATTGCAAGGTGCAATTCTGAAATGTTTTGCTTTTTCCTGCTCCTCTTAGCATGATAAAGAAGATTCAAAGAGAGTGAGATGCCAGCTCCTTTCATTCAGTCAGTAGCTTCAATCATTTCTGGACGTTTTTCAATGGCAAAAATCAATGAATATTGTAAATGCACAAACAGTAATTTCTCCGCATTGCAAGGTGCAATTCTGAAATTTTTTGCTTTTTCCTGCTCCTCTTAGCATGACAAAGAAGATTCAAAGAGAGTGAGATGCCAGATCCTTTCCTTCAGTCAGTAGCTTCAATCATTTCTGGTATATGAATAACATGATGTTTTTCAATGGCAAAAATCAATGAATTTTGTAAATGCACAAACAGTAATTTCTCCGCATTGCAAGGCGCAATTCTGAAATTTTTTGCTTTTTCCTGCTCCTCTTAGCATGATAAAGAAGATTCAAAGAGAGTGAGATGCCAGCTCCTTTCATTCAGTCAGTAGCTTCAATCATTTCTGGACATTTTTCAATGGCAAAAATCAATGAATATTGTAAATGCACAAACAGTAATTTCTCCGCATTGCAAGGTGCAATTCTGAAATTTTTTGCTTTTTCCTGCTCCTCTTAGCATGATAAAGAAGATTCAAAGAGAGTGAGATGCCAGCTCCTTTCATTCAGTCAGTAGCTTCAATCATTTCTGGACGTTTTTCAATGGCAAAAATCAATGAATATTGTAAATGCACAAACAGTAATTTCTCCGCATTGCAAGGTGCAATTCTGAAATTTTTTGCTTTTTCCTGCTCCTCTTAGCATGATAAAGAAGATTCAAAGAGAGTGAGATGCCAGCTCCTTTCATTCAGTCAGTAGCTTCAATCATTTCTGGACGTTTTTCAATGGCAAAAATCATTGAATATTGTAAATGCACAAACAGTAATTTCTCCGCATTGCAAGGTGCAATTCTGAAATTTTTTACTTTTTCCTGCTCCTCTTAGCATGATAAAGAAGATTCAAAGAGAGTGAGATGCCAGCTCCTTTCATTCAGTCAGTAGCTTCAATCATTTCTGGTATATGAATAACATGATGTTTCTCAATCGCAAAAATCAATGAATATTGTAAATGCACAAACAGTAATTTCTCCGCATTGCAAGGTGCAATTCTGAAATGTTTTGCTTTTTCCTGCTCCTCTTAGCATGATAAAGAAGATTCAAAGAGAGTGAGATGCCAGCTCCTTTCATTCAGTCAGTAGCTTCAATCATTTCTGGACGTTTTTCAATGGCAAAAATCAATGAATATTGTAAATGCACAAACAGTAATTTCTCCGCATTGCAAGGTGCAATTCTGAAATTTTTTGCTTTTTCCTGCTCCTCTTAGCATGACAAAGAAGATTCAAAGAGAGTGAGATGCCAGATCCTTTCCTTCAGTCAGTAGCTTCAATCATTTCTGGTATATGAATAACATGATGTTTTTCAATGGCAAAAATCAATGAATTTTGTAAATGCACAAACAGTAATTTCTCCGCATTGCAAGGCGCAATTCTGAAATTTTTTGCTTTTTCCTGCTCCTCTTAGCATGATAAAGAAGATTCAAAGAGAGTGAGATGCCAGCTCCTTTCATTCAGTCAGTAGCTTCAATCATTTCTGGACATTTTTCAATGGCAAAAATCAATGAATATTGTAAATGCACAAACAGTAATTTCTCCGCATTGCAAGGTGCAATTCTGAAATTTTTTGCTTTTTCCTGCTCCTCTTAGCATGATAAAGAAGATTCAAAGAGAGTGAGATGCCAGCTCCTTTCATTCAGTCAGTAGCTTCAATCATTTCTGGACGTTTTTCAATGGCAAAAATCAATGAATATTGTAAATGCACAAACAGTAATTTCTCCGCATTGCAAGGTGCAATTCTGAAATTTTTTGCTTTTTCCTGCTCCTCTTAGCATGATAAAGAAGATTCAAAGAGAGTGAGATGCCAGCTCCTTTCATTCAGTCAGTAGCTTCAATCATTTCTGGACGTTTTTCAATGGCAAAAATCAATGAATATTGTAAATGCACAAACTGCAATTTCTCCGCATTGCAAGGTGCAATTCTGAAATTTTTTGCTTTTTCCTGCTCCTCTTAGCATGATAAAGAAGATTCAAAGAGAGTGAGATGCCAGCTCCTTTCATTCAGTCAGTAGCTTCAATCATTTCTGGTATATGAATAACATGATGTTTTTCAATGGCAAAAATCAATGAATATTGTAAATGCACAAACAGTAATTTCTCCGCATTGCAAGGTGCAATTCTGAAATTTTTTGCTTTTTCCTGCTCCTCTTAGCATGATAAAGAAGATTCAAAGAGAGTGAGATGCCAGCTCCTTTCATTCAGTCAGTAGCTTCAATCATTTCTGGTATATGAATAACATGATGTTTTTCAATAGCAAAAATCAATGAATATTGTAAATGCACAAACAGTAATTTCTCCGCATTGCAAAGTGCAATTCTGAAATTTTTGGCTTTTTCCTGCTCCTCTTAGCATGATAAAGAAGATTCAAAGAGAGTGAGATGCCAGCTCCTTTCATTCAGTCAGTAGCTTCAATCATTTCTGGACGTTTTTCAATGGCAAAAATCAATGAATATTGTAAATGCACAAACAGTAATTTCTCCGCATTGCAAGGTGCAATTCTGAAATTTTTTGCTTTTTCCTGCTCCTCTTAGCATGACAAACAAGATTCAAAGAGAGTGAGATGCCAGCTCCTTTCATTCAGTCAGTAGCTTCAATCATTTCTGGACGTTTTTCAATGGCAAAAATCATTGAATATTGTAAATGCACAAACAGTAATTTCTCCGCATTGCAAGGTGCAATTCTGAAATTTTTTACTTTTTCCTGCTCCTCTTAGCATGATAAAGAAGATTCAAAGAGAATGAGATGCCAGCTCCTTTCATTCAGTCAGTAGCTTCAATCATTTCTGGTATATGAATAACATGATGTTTTTCAATCGCAAAAATCAATGAATATTGTAAATGCACAAACAGCAATTTCTCCGCATTGCAAGGTGCAATTCTGAAATTTTTTGCTTTTTCCTGCTCCTATTAGCATGATAAAGAAGATTCAAAGAGAGTGAGATGCCAGCTCCTTTCATTCAGTCAGTAGCTTCAATCATTTCTGGACGTTTTTCAATGGCAAAAATCAATGAATATTGTAAATGCACAAACAGTAATTTCTCCGCATTGCAAGGTGCAATTCTGAAATTTTTTGCTTTTTCCTGCTCCTCTTAGCATGATAAAGAAGATTCAAAGAGAGTGAGATGCCAGCTCCTTTCCTTCAGTCAGTAGCTTCAATCATTTCTGGTATATGAATAACATGATGTTTTTCAATGGCAAAAATCAATGAATTTTGTAAATGCACAAACAGTAATTTCTCCGCATTGCAAGGCGCAATTCTGAAATTTTTTGCTTTTTCCTGCTCCTCTTAGCATGATAAAGAAGATTCAAAGAGAGTGAGATGCCAGCTCCTTTCATTCAGTCAGTAGCTTCAATCATTTCTGGACATTTTTCAATGGCAAAAATCAATGAATATTGTAAATGCACAAACAGTAATTTCTCCGCATTGCAAGGTGCAATTCTGAAATTTTTTGCTTTTTCCTGCTCCTCTTAGCATGATAAAGAAGATTCAAAGAGAGTGAGATGCCAGCTCCTTTCATTCAGTCAGTAGCTTCAATCATTTCTGGACGTTTTTCAATGGCAAAAATCAATGAATATTGTAAATGCACAAACTGTAATTTCTCCGCATTGCAAGGTGCAATTCTGAAATTTTTTGCTTTTTCCTGCTCCTCTTAGCATGATAAAGAAGATTCAAAGAGAGTGAGGTGCCAGCTCCTTTCATTCAGTCAGGAGCTTCAAACATTTCTGGTATATGAATAACATGTTTTTCAATGGCAAAAATCAATGAATATTGTAAATGCACAAACAGTAATTTCTCCGCATTGCAAGGTGCAATTCTGAAATTTTTTGCTTTTTCCTGCTCCTCTTAGCATGATAAAGAAGATTCAAAGAGAGTGAGATGCCAGCTCCTTTCATTCAGTCAGTAGCTTCAATCATTTCTGGACGTTTTTCAATGGCAAAAATCAATGAATATTGTAAATGCACAAACTGTAATTTCTCCGCATTGCAAGGTGCAATTCTGAAATTTTTTGCTTTTTCCTGCTCCTCTTAGCATGATAAAGAAGATTCAAAGAGAGTGAGATGCCAGCTCCTTTCATTCAGTCAGTAGCTTCAATCATTTCTGGACGTTTTTCAATGGCAAAAATCAACGAATATTGTAAATGCACAAACAGTAATTTCTCCGCATTGCAAGGTGCAATTCTGAAATTTTTTGCTTTTTCCTGCTCCTCTTAGCATGATAAAGAAGATTCAAAGAGAGTGAGATGCCAGCTCCTTTCATTCAGTCAGTAGCTTCAATCATTTCTGGACGTTTTTCAATGGCAAAAATCAATGAATATTGTAAATGCACAAACTGTAATTTCTCCGCATTGCAAGGTGCAATTCTGAAATTTTTTGCTTTTTCCTGCTCCTCTTAGCATGATAAAGAAGATTCAAAGAGAGTGAGATGCCAGCTCCATTCATTGAGTCAGTAGCTTCAATCATTTCTGGACGTTTTTCAATGGCAAAAATCAATGAATATTGTAAATGCACAAACAGTAATTTCTCCGCATTGCAAGGTGCAATTCTGAAATTTTTTGCTTTTTCCTGCTCCGCTTAGAATGATAAAGAAGATTCAAAGAGAGTGAGATGCCAGCTCCTTTCATTCAGTCAGTACCTTCAATCATTTCTGGACGTTTTTCAGTGGCAAAAATCAATGAATATTGTAAATGCACAAACAGTAATTTCTCCGCATTGCAAGGTGCAATTCTGAAATTTTTTGCTTTTTCCTGCTCCTCTTAGCATGATAAAGAAGATTCAAAGAGAGTGAGATGCCAGTTCCTTTCATTCAGTCAGTAGCTTCAAACATTTTTGGTATATGAATAACATGATGTTTTTCAATGGCAAAAATCAATGAATATTGTAAATGCACAAACAGTAATTTCTCCGCATTGCAAGGTGCAAGTCTGAAATTTTTTGCTTTTTCCTGCTCCTCTTAGCATGATAAAGAAGATTCAAAGAGAGTGAGATGCCAGCTCCTTTCATTCAGTCAGTAGCTTCAAACATTTCTGGTATATGAATAACATGATGTTTTTCAATGGCAAAAATCAATGAATATTGTAAATGCACAAACAGTAATTTCTCCGCATTGCAGGGTGCAAGTCTGAAATTTTTTGCTTTTTCCTGCTCCTCTTAGCATGATAAAGAAGATTCAAAGAGAGTGAGATGCCAGCTACTTTCATTCAGTCAGTAGCTTCAATCATTTCTGGACGTTTTTCAATGGTAAAAATCAATGAATATTGTAAATGCACAAACAGTAATTTCTCCACATTGCAAGGTGCAATTCTGAAATTTTTTGCTTTATCCTGCTCCTCTTAGCATGATAAAGAAGATTCAAAGAGATTGAGATGCCAGCTCCTTTCATTCAGTCAGTAGCTTCAAACATTTCTGGTATATGAATAACATGATGTTTTTCAATGGCAAAAATCAATGAATATTGTAAATGCACAAACAGTAATTTCTCCGCATTGCAAGGTGCAATTCTGAAATTTTTTGCTTTTTCCTGCTCCTCTTAGCATGATAAAGAAGATTCAAAGAGAGTGAGATGCCAGCTCCTTTCATTCAGTCAGTAGCTTCAAACATTTCTGGTATATGAATAACATGATGTTTTTCAATGGCAAAAATCAATGAATATTGTAAATGCACAAACAGTAATTTCTCCGCATTGCAAGGTGCAAGTCTGAAATTTTTTGCTTTTTCCTGCTCCTCTTAGCATGATAAAGAAGATTCAAAGAGAGTGAGATGCCAGCTACTTTCATTCAGTCAGTAGCTTCAATCATTTCTGGACGTTTTTCAATGGTAAAAATCAATGAATATTGTAAATGCACAAACAGTAATTTCTCCACATTGCAAGGTGCAATTCTGAAATTTTTTGCTTTTTCCTGCTCCTCTTAGCATGATAAAGAAGATTCAAAGAGAGTGAGATGCCAGCTCCTTTCATTCAGTCAGTAGCTTCAAACATTTCTGGTATATGAATAACATGATGTTTTTCAATGGCAAAAATCAATGAATATTGTAAATGCACAAACAGTAATTTCTCCGCATTGCAAGGTGCAATTCTGAAATTTTTTGCTTTTTCCTGCTCCTCTTAGCATGATAAAGAAGATTCAAAGAGATTGAGATGCCAGCTCCTTTCATTCAGTCAGTAGCTTCAATCATTTCTGGATGTTTTTCAATGGCAAAAATCAATGAATATTGTAAATGCACAAACTGTAATTTCTCCGCATTGCAAGGTGCAATTCTGAAATTTTTTGCTTTTTCCTGCTCCTCTTAGCATGATAAAGAAGATTCAAAGAGAGTGAGATGCCAGCTCCTTTCATTCAGTCAGTAGCTTCAATCATTTCTGGACGTTTTTCAATGGCAAAAATCAGTGAATATTGTAAATGCACAAACAGTAATTTCTCTGCATTGCAAGGTGCAATTCTGAAATTTTTTGCTTTTTCCTGCTCCTCTTAGCATGATAAAGAAGATTCAAAGAGAGTGAGATGCCAGCTCCTTTCATTCAGTCAGTACCTTCAATCATTTCTGGACGTTTTTCAATGGCAAAAATCAATGAATATTGTAAATGCACAAACAGTAATTTTTCCGCATTGCAAGGTGCAATTCTGAAATTTTTTGCTTTTTCCCGCTCCTCTTAGCATGATAAAGAAGATTCAAAGAGAGTGAGGTGCCAGCTCCTTTCATTCAGTCAGTAGCTTCAAACATTTCTGGTATATGAATAACATGTTTTTCAATGGCAAAAATCAATGAATATTGTAAATGCACAAACAGTAATTTCTCCGCATTGCAAGGTGCAATTCTGAAATTTTTTGCTTTTTCCTGCTCCTCTTAGCATGATAAAGAAGATTCAAAGAGAGTGAGATGCCAGCTCCTTTCATTCAGTCAGTAGCTTCAATCATTTCTGGACGTTTTTCAATGGCAAAAATCAATGAATATTGTAAATGCACAAACAGTAATTTCTCCGCATTGCAAGGTGCAATTCTGAAATTTTTTGCTTTTTCCTGCTCCTCTTAGCATGATAAAGAAGATTCAAAGAGAGTGAGATGCCAGCTCCTTTCATTCAGTCAGTAGCTTCAATCATTTCTGGACGTTTTTCAATGGCAAAAATCAATGAATATTGTAAATGCACAAACAGTAATTTCTCCGCATTGCAAGGTGCAATTCTGAAATTTTTTGCTTTTTCCTGCTCCTCTTAGCATGATAAAGAAGATTCAAAGAGAGTGAGATGCCAGCTCCTTTCATTCAGTCAGTAGCTTCAAACATTTCTGGTATATGAATAACATGATGTTTTTCAATGGCAAAAATCAATGAATATTGTAAATGCACAAACAGTAATTTCTCCGCATTGCAAGGTGCAAGTCTGAAATTTTTTGCTTTTTCCTGCTCCTCTTAGCATGATAAAGAAGATTCAAAGAGAGTGAGATGCCAGCTACTTTCATTCAGTCAGTAGCTTCAATCATTTCTGGACGTTTTTCAATGGTAAAAATCAATGAATATTGTAAATGCACAAACAGTAATTTCTCCACATTGCAAGGTGCAATTCTAAAATTTTTTGCTTTTTCCTGCTCCTCTTAGTATGATAAAGAAGATTCAAAGAGAGTGAGATGCCAGCTCCTTTCATTCAGTCAGTAGCTTCAAACATTTCTGGTATATGAATAACATGATGTTTTTCAATGGCAAAAATCAATGAATATTGTAAATGCACAAACAGTAATTTCTCCGCATTGCAAGGTGCAATTCTGAAATTTTTTGCTTTTTCCTGCTCCTCTTAGCATGATTCAAAGAGAGTGAGATGCCAGCTCCTTTCATTCAGTCAGTAGCTTCAATCATTTCTGGACATTTTTCAATGGCAAAAATCAATGAATATTGTAAATGCACAAACAGTAATTTCTCCGCATTGCAAGGTGCAATTCTGAAATTTTTTGCTTTTTCCTGCTCCTCTTAGCATGATAAAGAAGATTCAAAGAGAGTGAGATGCCAGCTCCTTTCATTCAGTCAGTAGCTTCAAACATTTCTGGTATATGAATAACATGATGTTTTTCAATGGCAAAAATCAATGAATATTGTAAATGCACAAATAGTAATTTCTCCGCATTGCAAGGTGCAAGTCTGAAATTTTTTGCTTTTTCCTGCTCCTCTTAGCATGATAAAGAAGATTCAAAGAGAGTGAGATGCCAGCTACTTTCATTCAGTCAGTAGCTTCAATCATTTCTGGACGTTTTTCAATGGTAAAAATCAATGAATATTGTAAATGCACAAACAGTAATTTCTCCACATTGCAAGGTGCAATTCTGAAATTTTTTGCTTTTTCCTGCTCCTCTTAGCATGATAAAGAAGATTCAAAGAGATTGAGATGCCAGCTCCTTTCATTCAGTCAGTAGCTTCAAACATTTCTTGTATATGAATAACATGATGTTTTTCAATGGCAAAAATCAATGAATATTGTAAATGCACAAACAGTAATTTCTCCGCATTGCAAGGTGCAATTCTGAAATTTTTTGCTTTTTCCTGCTCCTCTTATCATGATAAAGAAGATTCAAAGAGAGTGAGATGCCAGCTCCTTTCATTCAGTCAGTAGCTTCAAACATTTCTGGTATATGAATAACATGATGTTTTTCAATGGCAAAAATCAATGAATATTGTAAATGCACAAACAGTAATTTCTCCGCATTGCAAGGTGCAAGTCTGAAATTTTTTGCTTTTTCCTGCTCCTCTTAGCATGATAAAGAAAATTCAAAGAGAGTGAGATGCCAGCTACTTTCATTCAGTCAGTAGCTTCAATCATTTCTGAACGTTTTTCAATGGTAAAAATCAATGAATATTGTAAATGCACAAACAGTAATTTCTCCACATTGCAAGGTGCAATTCTGAAATTTTTTGCTTTTTCCTGCTCCTCTTAGCATGATAAAGAAGATTCAAAGAGAGTGAGATGCCAGCTCCTTTCATTCAGTCAGTAGCTTCAAACATTTCTGGTATATAAATAACATGATGTTTTTCAATGGCAAAAATCAATGAATATTGTAAATGCACAAACAGTAATTTCTCCGCATTGCAAGGTGCAAATCTGAAATTTTTTGCTTTTTCCTGTTCCTCTTAGCATGATAAAGAAGATTCAAAGAGAGTGAGATGCCAGCTCCTTTCATTCAGTCAGTAGCTTCAATCATTTCTGGACGTTTCTCAATGGCAAAAATCAATGAATATTGTAAATGCACAAACTGTAATTTCTCCGCATTGCAAGGTGCAATTCTGAAATTTTTTGCTTTTTCCTGCTCCTCTTAGCATGATAAAGAAGATTCAAAGAGAGTGAGATGCCAGCTCCTTTCATTCAGTCAGTACCTTCAATCATTTCTGGACATTTTTCAATGGCAAAAATCAATGAATATTGTAAATGCACAAACAGTAATTTCTCCGCATTGCAAGGTGCAATTCTGAAATTTTTTGCTTTTTCCCGCTCCTCTTAGCATGATAAAGAAGATTGAAAGAGAGTGAGGTGCCAGCTCCTTTCATTCAGTCAGTAGCTTCAAACATTTCTGGTATATGAATTACATGTTTTTCAATGGCAAAAATCAATGAATATTGTAAATGCACAAACAGTAATTTCTCCGCATTGCAAGGTGCAATTCTGAAATTTTTTGCTTTTTCCTGCTCCTCTTAGCATGATAAAGAAGATTCAAAGAGAGTGAGATGCCAGCTCCTTTCATTCAGTCAGTAGCTTCAATCATTTCTGGACGTTTTTCAATGGCAAAAATCAATGAATATTGTAAATGCACAAACAGTAATTTCTCCGCATTGCAAGGTGCAATTCTGAAATTTTTTGCTTTTTCCTGCTCCTCTTAGCATGATAAAGAAGATTCAAAGAGAGTGAGATGCCAGCTCCTTTCATTCAGTCAGTAGCTTCAATCATTTCTGGACGTTTTTCAATGGCAAAAATCAATGAATATTGTAAATGCACAAAAAGTAATTTCTCCGCATTGCAAGGTGCAATTCTGAAATTTTTTGCTTTTTCCTGCTCCTCTTAGCATGATAAAGAAGATTCAAAGAGAGTGAGATGCCAGCTCCTTTCATTCAGTCAGTAGCTTCAAACATTTCTGGTATATGAATAACATGATGTTTTTCAATGGCAAAAATCAATGAATATTGTAAATGCACAAACAGTAATTTCTCCGCATTGCAAGGTGCAAGTCTGAAATTTTTTGCTTTTTCCTGCTCCTCTTAGCATGATAAAAAAGATTCAAAGAGAGTGAGATGGCAGCTACTTTCATTCAGTCAGTAGCTTCAATCATTTCTGGACGTTTTTCAATGGTAAAAATCAATGAATATTGTAAATGCACAAACAGTAATTTCTCCACATTGCAAGGTGCAATTCTGAAATTTTTTGCTTTTTCCTGCTCCTCTTAGCATGATAAAGAAGATTCAAAGAGAGTGAGATGCCAGCTCCTTTCATTCAGTCAGTAGCTTCAAACATTTCTGGTATATGAATAACATGATGTTTTTCAATGGCAAAAATCAATGAATATTGTAAATGCACAAACAGTAATTTCTCCGCATTGCAAGGTGCAATTCTGAAATTTCTTGCTTTTTCCTGCTCCTCTTAGCATGATAAAGAAGATTCAAAGAGAGTGAGATGCCAGCTCCTTTCATTCAGTCAGTAGCTTCAATCATTTCTGGTATATGAATAACATGATGTTTTTCAATGGCAAAAATCAATGAATATTGTAAATGCACAAACAGTAATTTCTCCGCATTGCAAGGTGCAATTCTGAAATTTTTTGCTTTTTCCTGCTCCTCTTAGCATGATAAAGAAGATTCAAAGAGAGTGAGATGCCAGCTCCTTTCATTCAGTCAGTAGCTTCAATCATTTCTGGACTTTTTTCAACGGCAAAAATCAATGAATATTGTAAATGCACAAACAGTAATTTCTCCGCATTGCAAGGTGCAATTCTGAAATTTTTTGCTTTTTCCTGCTCCTCTTAGCATGATAAAGAAGATTCAAAGAGAGTGAGATGCCAGCTCCTTTCATTCAGTCAGTAGCTTCAATCATTTCTGGACGTTTTTCAATGGCAAAAATCAATGTATATTGTAAATGCACAAACAGTAATTTCTCCGCATTGCAAGGTGCAATTCTGAAATTTTTTGCTTTTTCCTGCTACTCTTAGCATGATAAAGAAGATTCAAAGAGAGTGAGATGCCAGCTCCTTTCATTCAGTCAGTACCTTCAATCATTTCTGGACATTTTTCAATGGCAAAAATCAATGAATATTGTAAATGCACAAACAGTAATTTCTCCGCATTGCAAGGTGCAATTCTGAAATTTTTTGCTTTTTCCCGCTCCTCTTAGCATGATAAAGAAGATTCAAAGAGAGTGAGGTGCCAGCTCCTTTCATTCAGTCAGTAGCTTCAAACATTTCTGGTATATGAATTACATGTTTTTCAATGGCAAAAATCAATGAATATTGTAAATGCACAAACAGTAATTTCTCCGCATTGCAAGGTGCAATTCGGAAATTTTTTGCTTTTTCCTGCTCCTCTTAGCATGATAAAGAAGATTCAAAGAGAGTGAGATGCCAGCTCCTTTCATTCAGTCAGTAGCTTCAATCATTTCTGGACGTTTTTCAATGGCAAAAATCAATGAATATTGTAAATGCACAAACAGTAATTTCTCCGCATTGCAAGGTGCAATTCTGAAATTTTTTGCTTTTTCCTGCTCCTCTTAGCATGATAAAGAAGATTCAAAGAGAGTGAGATGCCAGCTCCTTTCATTCAGTCAGTAGCTTCAATCATTTCTGGACGTTTTTCAATGGCAAAAATCAATGAATATTGTAAATGCACAAAAAGTAATTTCTCCGCATTGCAAGGTGCAATTCTGAAATTTTTTGCTTTTTCCTGCTCCTCTTAGCATGATAAAGAAGATTCAAAGAGAGTGAGATGCCAGCTCCTTTCATTCAGTCAGTAGCTTCAAACATTTCTGGTATATGAATAACATGATGTTTTTCAATGGCAAAAATCAATGAATATTGTAAATGCACAAACAGTAATTTCTCCGCATTGCAAGGTGCAAGTCTGAAATTTTTTGCTTTTTCCTGCTCCTCTTAGCATGATAAAAAAGATTCAAAGAGAGTGAGATGGCAGCTACTTTCATTCAGTCAGTAGCTTCAATCATTTCTGGACGTTTTTCAATGGTAAAAATCAATGAATATTGTAAATGCACAAACAGTAATTTCTCCACATTGCAAGGTGCAATTCTGAAATTTTTTGCTTTTTCCTGCTCCTCTTAGCATGATAAAGAAGATTCAAAGAGAGTGAGATGCCAGCTCCTTTCATTCAGTCAGTAGCTTCAAACATTTCTGGTATATGAATAACATGATGTTTTTCAATGGCAAAAATCAATGAATATTGTAAATGCACAAACAGTAATTTCTCCGCATTGCAAGGTGCAATTCTGAAATTTCTTGCTTTTTCCTGCTCCTCTTAGCATGATAAAGAAGATTCAAAGAGAGTGAGATGCCAGCTCCTTTCATTCAGTCAGTAGCTTCAATCATTTCTGGTATATGAATAACATGATGTTTTTCAATGGCAAAAATCAATGAATATTGTAAATGCACAAACAGTAATTTCTCCGCATTGCAAGGTGCAATTCTGAAATTTTTTGCTTTTTCCTGCTCCTCTTAGCATGATAAAGAAGATTCAAAGAGAGTGAGATGCCAGCTCCTTTCATTCAGTCAGTAGCTTCAATCATTTCTGGACTTTTTTCAACGGCAAAAATCAATGAATATTGTAAATGCACAAACAGTAATTTCTCCGCATTGCAAGGTGCAATTCTGAAATTTTTTGCTTTTTCCTGCTCCTCTTAGCATGATAAAGAAGATTCAAAGAGAGTGAGATGCCAGCTCCTTTCATTCAGTCAGTAGCTTCAATCATTTCTGGACGTTTTTCAATGGCAAAAATCAATGTATATTGTAAATGCACAAACAGTAATTTCTCCGCATTGCAAGGTGCAATTCTGAAATTTTTTGCTTTTTCCTGCTCCTCTTAGCATGATAAAGAAGATTCAAAGAGAGTGAGATGCCAGCTCCTTTCATTCAGTCAGTAGCTTCAATCATTTCTGGACGTTTTTCAATGGCAAAAATCAATGAATATTGTAAATGCACAAACAGTAATTTCTCCGCATTGCAAGGTGCAATTCTGAAATTTTTTGCTTTTTCCTGCTCCTCTTAGCATGATAAAGAAGATTCAAAGAGAGTGAGATGCCAGCTCCTTTCATTCAGTCAGTAGCTTCAAACATTTCTGGTATATGAATAACATGATGTTTTTCAATGGCAAAAATCAATGAATTTTGTAAATGCACAAACAGCAATTTCTCCGCATTGCAAGGTGCAATTCTGAAATTTTTTGCTTTTTCCTGCTCCTCTTAGCATGATAAAGAAGATTCAAAGAGAGTGAGATGCCAGCTCCTTTCATTCAGTCAGTAGCTTCAATCATTTCTGGACGTTTTTCAATGGCAAAAATCAATGAATATTGTAAATGCACAAACAGTAATTTCTCCGCATTGCGAGGTGCAATTCTGAAATTTTTTGCTTTTTCCTGCTCCTCTTAGCATGATAAAGAAGATTCAAAGAGAGTGAGATGCCAGCTCCTTTCATTCAGTCAGTAGCTTCAATCATTTCTGGTATGTGAATAACATGATGTTTTTCAATGGCAAAAATCAATGGATATTGTAAATGCACAAACAGTAATTTCTCCGCATTGCAAGGTGCAATTCTGAAATGTTTTGCTTTTTCCTGCTCCTCTTAGCATGATAAAGAAGATTCAAAGAGAGTGAGATGCCAGCTCCTTTCATTCAGTCAGTAGCTTCAATCATTTCTGGTATATGAATAACATGATGTTTTTCAATGGCAAAAATCAATGAATATTGTAAATGCACAAACAGTAATTTATTCGCATTGCAAGGTGCAATTCTGAAATTTTTTGCCTTTTCCAGCTCCTCTTAGCATGATAAAGAAGATTCAAAGAGAGTGAGATGCCAGCTCCTTTCATTCAGTCAGTAGCTTCAATCATTTCTGGACGTTTTTCAATGGCAAAAATCAATGAATATTGTAAATGCACAAACAGTAATTTCTCCGCATTGCAAGGTGCAATTCTGAAATTTTTTGCTTTTTCCTGCTCCTCTTAGCATGATAAAGAAGATTCAAAGAGAGTGAGATGCCAGCTCCTTTCATTCAGTCAGTAGCTTCAATCATTTCTGGACTTTTTTCAACGGCAAAAATCAATGAATATTGTAAATGCACAAACAGTAATTTCTCCGCATTGCAAGGTGCAATTCTGAAATTTTTGCTTTTTCCTGCTCCTCTTAGCATGATAAAGAAGATTCAAAGAGAGTGAGATGCCAGCTCCTTTCATTCAGTCAGTAGCTTCAATCATTTCTGGACGTTTTTCAATGGCAAAAATCAATGTATATTGTAAATGCACAAACAGTAATTTCTCCGCATTGCAAGGTGCAATTCTGAAATTTTTTGCTTTTTCCTGCTCCTCTTAGCATGATAAAGAAGATTCAAAGAGAGTGAGATGCCAGCTCCTTTCATTCAGTCAGTAGCTTCAATCATTTCTGGACGTTTTTCAATGGCAAAAATCAATGAATATTGTAAATGCACAAACAGTAATTTCTCCGCATTGCAAGGTGCAATTCTGAAATTTTTTGCTTTTTCCTGCTCCTCTTAGCATGATAAAGAAGATTCAAAGAGAGTGAGATGCCAGCTCCTTTCATTCAGTCAGTAGCTTCAAACATTTCTGGTATATGAATAACATGATGTTTTTCAATGGCAAAAATCAATGAATTTTGTAAATGCACAAACAGCAATTTCTCCGCATTGCAAGGTGCAATTCTGAAATTTTTTGCTTTTTCCTGCTCCTCTTAGCATGATAAAGAAGATTCAAAGAGAGTGAGATGCCAGCTCCTTTCATTCAGTCAGTAGCTTCAATCATTTCTGGACGTTTTTCAATGGCAAAAATCAATGAATATTGTAAATGCACAAACAGTAATTTCTCCGCATTGCGAGGTGCAATTCTGAAATTTTTTGCTTTTTCCTGCTCCTCTTAGCATGATAAAGAAGATTCAAAGAGAGTGAGATGCCAGCTCCTTTCATTCAGTCAGTAGCTTCAATCATTTCTGGTATGTGAATAACATGATGTTTTTCAATGGCAAAAATCAATGGATATTGTAAATGCACAAACAGTAATTTCTCCGCATTGCAAGGTGCAATTCTGAAATGTTTTGCTTTTTCCTGCTCCTCTTAGCATGATAAAGAAGATTCAAAGAGAGTGAGATGCCAGCTCCTTTCATTCAGTCAGTAGCTTCAATCATTTCTGGTATATGAATAACATGATGTTTTTCAATGGCAAAAATCAATGAATATTGTAAATGCACAAACAGTAATTTATTCGCATTGCAAGGTGCAATTCTGAAATTTTTTGCCTTTTCCAGCTCCTCTTAGCATGATAAAGAAGATTCAAAGAGAGTGAGATGCCAGCTCCTTTCATTCAGTCAGTAGCTTCAATCATTTCTGGACGTTTTTCAATGGCAAAAATCAATGAATATTGTAAATGCACAAACAGTAATTTCTCCGCATTGCAAGGTGCAATTCTGAAATTTTTTGCTTTTTCCTGCTTCTCTTAGCATGATAAAGAAGATTCAAAGAGAGTGAGATTCCAGCTCCTTTCATTCAGTCAGTAGCTTCAAACATTTCTGGTATATGAATAACATGATGTTTTTCAATGGCAAAAATCAATGAATATTGTAAATGCACAAACAGTAATTTCTCCGCATTGCAAGGTGCAATTCTGAAATTTTTTGCTTTTTCCTGCTCCTCTTAGCATGATAAAGAAGATTCAAAGAGAGTGAGATGCCAGCTCCTTTCATTCAGTCAGTAGCTTCAATCATTTCTGGACGTTTTTCAATGGCAAAAATCAATGAATATTGTAAATGCACAAACAGTAATTTCTCCGCATTGCAAGGTGCAATTCTGAAATTTTTTGCTTTTTCCTGCTCCTCTTAGCATGATAAAGAAGATTCAAAGAGAGTGAGATGCCAGCTCCTTTCATTCAGTCAGTAGCTTCAATCATTTCTGGTATATGAATAACATGATGTTTTTCAATGGCAAAAATCAATGAATATTGTAAATGCACAAACAGTAATTTCTCCGCATTGCAAGGTGCAATTCTGAAATTTTTTGCTTTTTCCTGCTCCTCTTAGCATGATAAAGAAGATTCAAAGAGAGTGAGATGCCAGCTCCTTTCATTCAGTCAGTAGCTTCAATCATTTCTGGACGTTTTTCAATGGCAAAAATCAATGAATATTGTAAATGCACAAACAGTAATTTCTCCGCATTGCAAGATGCAATTCTGAAATTTTTTGCTTTTTCCTGCTCCTCTTAGCATGATAAAGAAGATTCAAAGAGAGTGACATGCCAGCTCCTTTCATTCAGTCAGTAGCTTCAAACATTTCTGGTATATGAATAACATGATGTTTTTCAATGGCAAAAATCAATGAATATTGTAAATGCACAAACAGTAATTTCTCCGCATTGCAAGGTGCAATTCTGAAATTTTTTGCTTTTTCCTGCTCCTCTTAGCATGATAAAGAAGATTCAAAGAGAGTGAGATGCCAGCTCCTTTCATTCAGTCAGTAGCTTCAATCATTTCTGGACGTTTTTCAATGGCAAAAATCAATGAATATTGTAAATGCACAAACAGTAATTTCTCCGCATTGCAAGGTGCAATTCTGAAATTTTTTGCTTTTTCCTGCTCCTCTTAGCATGATAAAGAAGATTCAAAGAGAGTGAGATGCCAGCTCCTTTCATTCAGTCGGTAGGTTCAATCATTTCTGGACGTTTTTCAATGGCAAAAATCAATGAATATTGTAAATGCACAAACAGTAATTTCTCCGCATTGCAAGGTGCAATTCTGAAATTTTTTGCTTTTTCCTGCTCCTCTTAGCATGATAAAGAAGATTCAAAGAGAGTGAGATGCCAGCTCCTTTCATTCAGTCAGTAGCTTCAATCATTTCTGGACGTTTTTCAATGGCAAAAATCAATGAATATTGTAAATGCACAAACAGTAATTTCTCCGCATTGCAAGGTGCAATTCTGAAATTTTTTGCTTTTTCCTGCTCCTCTTAGCATGATAAAGAAGATTCAAAGAGAGTGAGATGCCAGCTCCTTTCATTCAGTCAGTAGCTTCAATCATTTCTGGACGTTTTTCAATGGCAAAAATCAATGTATATTGTAAATGCACAAACAGTAATTTCTCCGCATTGCAAGGTGCAATTCTGAAATTTTTTGCTTTTTCCTGCTCCTCTTAGCATGATAAAGAAGATTCAAAGAGAGTGAGATGCCAGCTCCTTTCATTCAGTCAGTAGCTTCAATCATTTCTGGACGTTTTTCAATGGCAAAAATCAATGAATATTGTAAATGCACAAACAGTAATTTCTCCGCATTGCGAGGTGCAATTCTGAAATTTTTTGCTTTTTCCTGCTCCTCTTAGCATGATAAAGAAGATTCAAAGAGAGTGAGATGCCAGCTCCTTTCATTCAGTCAGTAGCTTCAATCATTTCTGGTATGTGAATAACATGATGTTTTTCAATGGCAAAAATCAATGAATATTGTAAATGCACAAACAGTAATTTCTCCGCATTGCAAGGTGCAATTCTGAAATGTTTTGCTTTTTCCTGCTCCTCTTAGCATGATAAAGAAGATTCAAAGAGAGTGAGATGCCAGCTCCTTTCATTCAGTCAGTAGCTTCAATCATTTCTGGTATATGAATAACATGATGTTTTTCAATGGCAAAAATCAATGAATATTGTAAATGCACAAACAGTAATTTATTCGCATTGCAAGGTGCAATTCTGAAATTTTTTGGTTTTTCCTGCTCCTCTTAGCATGATAAAGAAGATTCAAAGAGAGTGAGATGCCAGCTCCTTTCATTCAGTCAGTAGCTTCAAACATTTCTGGTATATGAATAACATGATGTTTTTCAATGGCAAAAATCAATGAATATTGTAAATGCACAAACAGTAATTTCTCCGCATTGCAAGGTGCAATTCTGAAATTTTTTGCCTTTTCCTGCTCCTCTTAGCATGATAAAGAAGATTCAAAGAGAGTGAGATGCCAGCTCCTTTCATTCAGTCAGTAGCTTCAATCATTTCTGGACGTTTTTCAATGGCAAAAATCAATGAATATTGTAAATGCACAAACAGTAATTTCTCCGCATTGCAAGGTGCAATTCTGAAATTTTTTGCTTTTTCCTGCTCCTCTTAGCATGATAAAGAAGATTCAAAGAGAGTGAGATTCCAGCTCCTTTCATTCAGTCAGTAGCTTCAAACATTTCTGGTATATGAATAACATGATGTTTTTCAATGGCAAAAATCAATGAATATTGTAAATGCACAAACAGTAATTTCTCCGCATTGCAAGGTGCAATTCTGAAATTTTTTGCTTTTTCCTGCTCCTCTTAGCATGATAAAGAAGATTCAAAGAGAGTGAGATGATAGCTCCTTTCATTCAGTCAGTAGCTTCAATCATTTCTGGACGTTTTTCAATGGCAAAAATCAATGAATATTGTAAATGCACAAACAGTAATTTCTCCGCATTGCAAGGTGCAATTCTGAAATTTTTTGCTTTTTCCTGCTCCTCTTAGCATGATAAAGAAGATTCAAAGAGAGTGAGATGCCAGCTCCTTTCATTCAGTCAGTAGCTTCAATCATTTCTGGTATATGAATAACATGATGTTTTTCAATGGCAAAAATCAATGAATATTGTAAATGCACAAACAGTAATTTCTCCGCATTGCAAGGTGCAATTCTGAAATTTTTTGCTTTTTCCTGCTCCTCTTAGCATGATAAAGAAGATTCAAAGAGAGTGAGATGCCAGCTACTTTCATTCAGTCAGTAGCTTCAATCATTTCTGGACGTTTTTCAATGGCAAAAATCAATGAATATTGTAAATGCACAAACAGTAATTTCTCCGCATTGCAAGGTGCAATTCTGAAATTTTTTGCTTTTTCCTGCTCCTCTTAGCATGATAAAGAAGATTCAAAGAGAGTGAGATGCCAGCTCCTTTCATTCAGTCAGTAGCTTCAAACATTTCTGGTATATGAATAACATGATGTTTTTCAATGGCAAAAATCAATGAATATTGTAAATGCACAAACAGTAATTTCTCCGCATTGCAAGGTGCAATTCTGAAATTTTTTGCTTTTTCCTGCTCCTCTTAGCATGATAAAGAAGATTCAAAGAGAGTGAGATGCCAGCTCCTTTCATTCAGTCAGTAGCTTCAATCATTTCTGGACGTTTTTCAATGGCAAAAATCAATGAATATTGTAAATGCACAAACAGTAATTTCTCCGCATTGCAAGGTGCAATTCTGAAATTTTTTGCTTTTTCCTGCTCCTCTTAGCATGATAAAGAAGATTCAAAGAGAGTGAGATGCCAGCTCCTTTCATTCAGTCGGTAGGTTCAATCATTTCTGGACGTTTTTCAATGGCAAAAATCAATGAATATTGTAAATGCACAAACAGTAATTTCTCCGCATTGCAAGGTGCAATTCTGAAATTTTTTGCTTTTTCCTGCTCCTCTTAGCATGATAAAGAAGATTCAAAGAGAGTGAGATGCCAGCTCCTTTCATTCAGTCAGTAGCTTCAATCATTTCTGGACGTTTTTCAATGGCAAAAATCAATGTATATTGTAAATGCACAAACAGTAATTTCTCCGCATTGCAAGGTGCAATTCTGAAATTTTTTGCTTTTTCCTGCTCCTCTTAGCATGATAAAGAAGATTCAAAGAGAGTGAGATGCCAGCTCCTTTCATTCAGTCAGTAGCTTCAATCATTTCTGGACGTTTTTCAATGGCAAAAATCAATGTATATTGTAAATGCACAAACAGTAATTTCTCCGCATTGCAAGGTGCAATTCTGAAATTTTTTGCTTTTTCCTGCTCCTCTTAGCATGATAAAGAAGATTCAAAGAGAGTGAGATGCCAGCTCCTTTCATTCAGTCAGTAGCTTCAATCATTTCTGGACGTTTTTCAATGGCAAAAATCAATGAATATTGTAAATGCACAAACAGTAATTTCTCCGCATTGCAAGGTGCAATTCTGAAATTTTTTGCTTTTTCCTGCTCCTCTTAGCATGATAAAGAAGATTCAAAGAGAGTGAGATGCCAGCTCCTTTCATTCAGTCAGTAGCTTCAAACATTTCTGGTATATGAATAACATGATGTTTTTCAATGGCAAAAATCAATGAATTTTGTAAATGCACAAACAGCAATTTCTCCGCATTGCAAGGTGCAATTCTGAAATTTTTTGCTTTTTCCTGCTCCTCTTAGCATGATAAAGAAGATTCAAAGAGAGTGAGATGCCAGCTCCTTTCATTCAGTCAGTAGCTTCAATCATTTCTGGACGTTTTTCAATGGCAAAAATCAATGAATATTGTAAATGCACAAACAGTAATTTCTCCGCATTGCGAGGTGCAATTCTGAAATTTTTTGCTTTTTCCTGCTCCTCTTAGCATGATAAAGAAGATTCAAAAAGAGTGAGATGCCAGCTCCTTTCATTCAGTCAGTAGCTTCAATCATTTCTGGTATATGAATAACATGATGTTTTTCAATGGCAAAAATCAATGAATATTGTAAATGCACAAACAGTAATTTCTCCGCATTGCAAGGTGCAATTCTGAAATTTTTTGCTTTTTCCTGCTCCTCTTAGCATGATAAAGAAGATTCAAAGAGAGTGAGATGCCAGCTCCTTTCATTCAGTCAGTAGCTTCAAACATTTCTGGTATATGAATAACATGATGTTTTTCAATGGCAAAAATCAATGAATATTGTAAATGCACAAACAGTAATTTCTCCGCATTGCAAGGTGCAATTCTGAAATTTTTTGCTTTTTCCTGCTCCTCTTAGCATGATAAAGAAGATTCAAAGAGAGTGAGATGCCAGCTCCTTTCATTCAGTCAGTAGCTTCAATCATTTCTGGACGTTTTTCAATGGCAAAAATCAATGAATATTGTAAATGCACAAACAGTAATTTCTCCGCATTGCAAGGTGCAATTCTGAAATTTTTTGCTTTTTCCTGCTCCTCTTAGCATGATAAAGAAGATTCAAAGAGAGTGAGATGCCAGCTCCTTTCATTCAGTCAGTAGCTTCAATCATTTCTGGTATATGAATAACATGATGTTTTTCAATGGCAAAAATCAATGAATATTGTAAATGCACAAACAGTAATTTCTCCGCATTGCAAGGTGCAATTCTGAAATTTTTTGCTTTTTCCTGCTCCTCTTAGCATGATAAAGAAGATTCAAAGAGAGTGAGATGCCAGCTCCTTTCATTCAGTCAGTAGCTTCAATCATTTCTGGACGTTTTTCAATGGCAAAAATCAATGAATATTGTAAATGCACAAACAGTAATTTCTCCGCATTGCAAGGTGCAATTCTGAAATTTTTTGCTTTTTCCTGCTCCTTTTAGCATGATAAAGAAGATTCAAAGAGAGTGACATGCCAGCTCCTTTCATTCAGTCAGTAGCTTCAAACATTTCTGGTATATGAATAACATGATGTTTTTCAATGGCAAAAATCAATGAATATTGTAAATGCACAAACAGTAATTTCTCCGCATTGCAAGGAGCAATTCTGAAATTTTTTGCATTTTCCTGCTCCTCTTAGCATGATAAAGAAGATTCAAAGAGAGTGAGATGCCAGCTCCTTTCATTCAGTCAGTAGCTTCAATCATTTCTGGACGTTTTTCAATGGCAAAAATCAATGAATATTGTAAATGCACAAACAGTAATTTCTCCGCATTGCAAGGTGCAATTCTGAAATTTTTTGCTTTTTCCTGCTCCTCTTAGCATGATAAAGAAGATTCAAAGAGAGTGAGATGCCAGCTCCTTTCATTCAGTCAGTAGCTTCAAACATTTCTGGACATTTTTCAATGGCAAAAATCAATGAATATTGTAAATGCACAAACAGTAATTTCTCCGCATTGCAAGGTGCAATTCTGAAATTTTTTGCTTTTTCCTGCTCCTCTTAGCATGATAAAGAAGATTCAAAGAGAGTGAGATGCCAGCTCCTTTCATTCAGTCAGTAGCTTCAATCATTTCTGGTATATGAATAACATGATGTTTAACAATGGCAAAAATCAATGAATATTGTAAATGCACAAACAGTAATTTCTCCGCATTGCAAGGTGCAATTCTGAAATTTTTTGCTTTTTCCTGCTCCTCTTAGCATGATAAAGAAGATTCAAAGAGAGTGAGATGCCAGCTCCTTTCATTCAGTCAGTAGCTTCAATCATTTCTGGATGTTTTTCAATGGCAAAAATCAATGAATATTGTAAATGCACAAACAGTAATTTCTCCGCATTGCAAGGTGCAATTCTGAAATTTTTTGCTTTTTCCTGCTCCTCTTAGCATGATAAAGAAGATTCAAAGAGAGTGAGATGCCAGCTCCTTTCATTCAGTCAGTAGCTTCAATCATTTCTGGACGTTTTTCAACGGCAAAAATCAATGAATATTGTAAATGCACAAACAGTAATTTCTCCGCATTGCAAGGTGCAATTCTGAAATTTTTTGCTTTTTCCTGCTCCTCTTAGCATGATAAAGAAGATTCAAAGAGAGTGAGATGCCAGCTCCTTTCATTCAGTCAGTAGCTTCAATCATTTCTGGACGTTTTTCAATGGCAAAAATCAATGAATATTGTAAATGCACAAACAGTAATTTCTCCGCATTGCAAGGTGCAATTCTGAAATTTTTTGCTTTTTCCTGCTCCTCTTAGCATGATAAAGAAGATTCAAACAGAGTGAGATGCCAGCTCCTTTCATTCAGTCAGTAGCTTCAATCATTTCTGAACGTTTTTCAATGGCAAAAATCAATGAATATTGTAAATGCACAAACAGTAATTTCTCCGTATTGCAAGGTGCAATTCTGAAATTTTTTGCTTTTTCCTGCTCCTCTTAGCATGATAAAGAAGATTCAAAGAGAGTGAGATGCCAGCTCCTTTCATTCAGTCAGTAGCTTCAATCATTTCTGGACGTTTTTCAATGGCAAAAATCAATGAATATTGTAAATGCACAAGCAGTAATTTCTCCGCATTGCAAGGTGCAATTCTGAAATTTTTTGCTTTTTCCTGCTCCTCTTAGCATGATAAAGAAGATTCAAAGAGACTGAGATGCCAGCTCCTTTCATTCAGTCAGTAGCTTCAATCATTTCTGGACGTTTTTCAATGGCAAAAATCAATGAATATTGTAAATGCACAAACAGTAATTTCTCCGCATTGCAAGGTGCAATTCTGTAATTTTTTACTTTTTCCTGCTCCTCTTAGCATGAAAAAGAAGATTCAAAGAGAGTGAGATGCCAGCTCCTTTCATTCAGTCAGTAGCTTCAATCATTTCTGGTATATGAATAACATGATGTTTTTCAATGGCAAAAATCAATGAATATTGTAAATGCACAAACAGTAATTTCTCCGCATTGCAAGGTGCAATTCTGAAATTTTTTGCTTTTTCCTGCTCCTCTTAGCATGATAAAGAAGATTCAAAGAGAGTGAGATGCCAGCTCCTTTCATTCAGTCAGTAGCTTCAATCATTTCTGGACGTTTTTCAATGGCAAAAATCAATGAATATTGTAAATGCACAAACAGTAATTTCTCCGCATTGCAAGGTGCAATTCTGAAATTTTTTGCTTTTTCCTGCTCCTCTTAGCATGATAAAGAAGATTCAAAGAGAGTGAGATGCCAGCTCCTTTCATTCAGTCAGTAGCTTCAATCATTTCTGGTATATGAATAACATGATGTTTAACAATGGCAAAAATCAATGAATATTGTAAATGCACAAACAGTAATTTCTCCGCATTGCAAGGTGCAATTCTGAAATTTTTTGCTTTTTCCTGCTCCTCTTAGCATGATAAAGAAGATTCAAAGAGAGTGAGATGCCAGCTCCTTTCATTCAGTCAGTAGCTTCAATCATTTCTGGATGTTTTTCAATGGCAAAAATCAATGAATATTGTAAATGCACAAACAGTAATTTCTCCGCATTGCAAGGTGCAATTCTGAAATTTTTTGCTTTTTCCTGCTCCTCTTAGCATGATAAAGAAGATTCAAAGAGAGTGAGATGCCAGCTCCTTTCATTCAGTCAGTAGCTTCAATCATTTCTGGACGTTTTTCAACGGCAAAAATCAATGAATATTGTAAATGCACAAACAGTAATTTCTCCGCATTGCAAGGTGCAATTCTGAAATTTTTTGCTTTTTCCTGCTCCTCTTAGCATGATAAAGAAGATTCAAAGAGAGTGAGATGCCAGCTCCTTTCATTCAGTCAGTAGCTTCAATCATTTCTGGACGTTTTTCAATGGCAAAAATCAATGAATATTGTAAATGCACAAACAGTAATTTCTCCGCATTGCAAGGTGCAATTCTGAAATTTTTTGCTTTTTCCTGCTCCTCTTAGCATGATAAAGAAGATTCAAAGAGAGTGAGATGCCAGCTCCTTTCATTCAGTCAGTAGCTTCAATCATTTCTGGACGTTTTTCAATGGCAAAAATCAATGAATATTGTAAATGCACAAACAGTAATTTCTCCGTATTGCAAGGCGCAATTCTGAAATTTTTTGCTTTTTCCTGCTCCTCTTAGCATGATAAAGAAGATTCAAAGAGAGTGAGATGCCAGCTCCTTTCATTCAGTCAGTAGCTTCAATCATTTCTGGACGTTTTTCAATGGCAAAAATCAATGAATATTGTAAATGCACAAGCAGTAATTTCTCCGCATTGCAAGGTGCAATTCTGAAATTTTTTGCTTTTTCCTGCTCCTCTTAGCATGATAAAGAAGATTCAAAGAGACTGAGATGCCAGCTCCTTTCATTCAGTCAGTAGCTTCAATCATTTCTGGACGTTTTTCATTGGCAAAAATCAATGAATATTGTAAATGCACAAACAGTAATTTGTCCGCATTGCAAGGTGCAATTCTGAAATTTTTTACTTTTTCCTGCTCCTCTTAGCATGAAAAAGAAGATTCAAAGAGAGTGAGATGCCAGCTCCTTTCATTCAGTCAGTAGCTTCAATCATTTCTGGTATATGAATAACATGATGTTTTTCAATGGCAAAAATCAATGAATATTGTAAATGCACAAACAGTAATTTCTCCGCATTGCAAGGTGCAATTCTGAATTTTTTTGCTTTTTCCTGCTCCTCTTAGCATGATAAAGAAGATTCAAAGAGAGTGAGATGCCAGCTCCTTTCCTTCAGTCAGTAGCTTCAATCATTTCTGGACGTTTTTCAATGGCAAAAATCAATGAATATTGTAAATGCACAAACAGTAATTTCTCCGCATTGCAAGGTGCAATTCTGAAATTTTTTGCTTTTTCCTGCTCCTCTTAGCATGATAAAGAAGATTCAAAGAGAGTGAGATGCCAGCTCCTTTCATTCAGTCAGTAGCTTCAATCATTTCTGGTATATGAATAACATGATGTTTTTCAATGGCAAAAATCAATGAATATTGTAAATGCACAAACAGTAATTTCTCCGCATTGCAAGGTGCAATTCTGAAATTTTTTGCTTTTTCCTGCTCCTCTTAGCATGATAAAGAAGATTCAAAGAGAGTGAGATGCCAGCTCCTTTCATTCAGTCAGTAGCTTCAATCATTTCTGGTATATGAATAACATGATGTTTTTCAATGGCAAAAATCAATGAATATTGTAAATGCACAAACAGTAATTTCTCCGCATTGCAAGGTGCAATTCTGAAATTTTTTGCCTTTTCCTGCTCCTCTTAGCATGATAAAGAAGATTCAAAGAGAGTGAGATGCCAGCTCCTTTCATTCAGTCAGTAGCTTCAATCATTTCTGGACGTTTTTCAATGGCAAAAATCAATGAATATTGTAAATGCACAAACAGTAATTTCTCCGCATTGCAAGGTGCAATTCTGAAATTTTTTGCTTTTTCCTGCTCCTCTTAGCATGATAAAGAAGATTCAAAGAGACTGAGATGCCAGCTCCTTTCATTCAGTCAGTAGCTTCAATCATTTCTGGACGTTTTTCAATGGCAAAAATCAATGAATATTGTAAATGCACAAACAGTAATTTCTCCGCATTGCAAGGTGCAATTCTGAAATTTTTTACTTTTTCCTGCTCCTCTTAGCATGAAAAAGAAGATTCAAAGAGAGTGAGATGCCAGCTCCTTTCATTCAGTCAGTAGCTTCAATCATTTCTGGTATATGAATAACATGATGTTTTTCAATGGCAAAAATCAATGAATATTGTAAATGCACAAACAGTAATTTCTCCGCATTGCAAGGTGCAATTCTGAAATTTTTTGCTTTTTCCTGCTCCTCTTAGCATGATAAAGAAGATTCAAAGAGAGTGAGATGCCAGCTCCTTTCATTCAGTCAGTAGCTTCAATCATTTCTGGACGTTTTTCAATGGCAAAAATCAATGAATATTGTAAATGCACAAACAGTAATTTCTCCGCATTGCAAGGTGCAATTCTGAAATTTTTTGCTTTTTCCTGCTCCTCTTAGCATGATAAAGAAGATTCAAAGAGAGTGAGATGCCAGCTCCTTTCATTCAGTCAGTAGCTTCAATCATTTCTGGTATATGAATAACATGATGTTTTTCAATGGCAAAAATCAATGAATATTGTAAATGCACAAACAGTAATTTCTCCGCATTGCAAGGTGCAATTCTGAAATTTTTTGCTTTTTCCTGCTCCTCTTAGCATGATAAAGAAGATTCAAAGAGAGTGAGATGCCAGCTCCTTTCATTCAGTCAGTAGCTTCAAACATTTCTGGACGTTTTTCAATGGCAAAAATCAATGAATATTGTAAATGCACAAACAGTAATTTCTCCGCATTGCAAGGTGCAATTCTGAAATTTTTTGCTTTTTCCTGCTCCTCTTAGCATGATAAAGAAGATTCAAAGAGAGTGAGATGCCAGCTCCTTTCATTCAGTCAGTAGCTTCAATCATTTCTGGTATATGAATAACATGATGTTTAACAATGGCAAAAATCAATGAATATTGTAAATGCACAAACAGTAATTTCTCCGCATTGCAAGGTGCAATTCTGAAATTTTTTGCTTTTTCCTGCTCCTCTTAGCATGATAAAGAAGATTCAAAGAGAGTGAGATGCCAGCTCCTTTCATTCAGTCAGTAGCTTCAATCATTTCTGGATGTTTTTCAATGGCAAAAATCAATGAATATTGTAAATGCACAAACAGTAATTTCTCCGCATTGCAAGGTGCAATTCTGAAATTTTTTGCTTTTTCCTGCTCCTCTTAGCATGATAAAGAAGATTCAAAGAGAGTGAGATGCCAGCTCCTTTCATTCAGTCAGTAGCTTCAATCATTTCTGGACGTTTTTCAACGGCAAAAATCAATGAATATTGTAAATGCACAAACAGTAATTTCTCCGCATTGCAAGGTGCAATTCTGAAATTTTTTGCTTTTTCCTGCTCCTCTTAGCATGATAAAGAAGATTCAGAGAGTGAGATGCCAGCTCCTTTCATTCAGTCAGTAGCTTCAATCATTTCTGGACGTTTTTCAATGGCAAAAATCAATGAATATTGTAAATGCACAAACAGTAATTTCTCCGCATTGCAAGGTGCAATTCTGAAATTTTTTGCTTTTTCCTGCTCCTCTTAGCATGATAAAGAAGATTCAAAGAGAGTGAGATGCCAGCTCCTTTCATTCAGTCAGTAGCTTCAATCATTTCTGGACGTTTTTCAATGGCAAAAATCAATGAATATTGTAAATGCACAAACAGTAATTTCTCCGTATTGCAAGGTGCAATTCTGAAATTTTTTGCTTTTTCCTGCTCCTCTTAGCATGATAAAGAAGATTCAAAGAGAGTGAGATGCCAGCTCCTTTCATTCAGTCAGTAGCTTCAATCATTTCTGGACGTTTTTCAATGGCAAAAATCAATGAATATTGTAAATGCACAAGCAGTAATTTCTCCGCATTGCAAGGTGCAATTCTGAAATTTTTTGCTTTATCCTGCTCCTCTTAGCATGATAAAGAAGATTCAAAGAGACTGAGATGCCAGCTCCTTTCATTCAGTCAGTAGCTTCAATCATTTCTGGACGTTTTTCAATGGCAAAAATCAATGAATATTGTAAATGCACAAACAGTAATTTCTCCGCATTGCAAGGTGCAATTCTGAAATTTTTTACTTTTTCCTGCTCCTCTTAGCATGAAAAAGAAGATTCAAAGAGAGTGAGATGCCAGCTCCTTTCATTCAGTCAGTAGCTTCAATCATTTCTGGTATATGAATAACATGATGTTTTTCAATGGCAAAAATCAATGAATATTGTAAATGCACAAACAGTAATTTCTCCGCATTGCAAGGTGCAATTCTGAATTTTTTTGCTTTTTCCTGCTCCTCTTAGCATGATAAAGAAGATTCAAAGAGATTGAGATGCCAGCTCCTTTCATTCAGTCAGTAGCTTCAATCATTTCTGGACGTTTTTCAATGGCAAAAATCAATGAATATTGTAAATGCACAAACAGTAATTTCTCCGCATTGCAAGGTGCAATTCTGAAATTTTTTGCTTTTTCCTGCTCCTCTTAGCATGATAAAGAAGATTCAAAGAGAGTGAGATGCCAGCTCCTTTCATTCAGTCAGTAGCTTCAATCATTTCTGGTATATGAATAACATGATGTTTTTCAATGGCAAAAATCAATGAATATTGTAAATGCACAAACAGTAATTTCTCCGCATTGCAAGGTGCAATTCTGAAATTTTTTGCTTTTTCCTGCTCCTCTTAGCATGATAAAGAAGATTCAAAGAGAGTGAGATGCCAGCTCCTTTCATTCAGTCAGTAGCTTCAATCATTTCTGGTATATGAATAACATGATGTTTTTCAATGGCAAAAATCAATGAATATTGTAAATGCACAAACAGTAATTTCTCCGCATTGCAAGGTGCAATTCTGAAATTTTTTGCCTTTTCCTGCTCCTCTTAGCATGATAAAGAAGATTCAAAGAGAGTGAGATGCCAGCTCCTTTCATTCAGTCAGTAGCTTCAATCATTTCTGGACGTTTTTCAATGGCAAAAATCAATGAATATTGTAAATGCACAAACAGTAATTTCTCCGCATTGCAAGGTGCAATTCTGAAATTTTTTGCTTTTTCCTGCTCCTCTTAGCATGATAAAGAAGATTCAAAGAGAGTGAGATGCCAGCTCCTTTCATTCAGTCAGTAGCTTCAAACATTTCTGGTATATGAATAACATGATGTTTTTCAATGGCAAAAATCAATGAATATTGTAAATGCACAAACAGTAATTTCTCCGCATTGCAAGGTGCAATTCTGAAATTTTTTGCTTTTTCCTGCTCCTCTTAGCATGATAAAGAAGATTCAAAGAGAGTGAGATGCCAGCTCCTTTCATTCAGTCAGTAGCTTCAATCATTTCTGGACGTTTTTCAATGGCAAAAATCAATGAATATTGTAAATGCACAAACAGTAATTTCTCCGCATTGCAAGGTGCAATTCTGAAATTTTTTGCTTTTTCCTGCTCCTCTTAGCATGATAAAGAAGATTCAAAGAGAGTGAGATGCCAGCTCCTTTCTTTCAGTCAGTAGCTTCAATCATTTCTGGTATATGAATAACATGATGTTTTTCAATGGCAAAAATAAATGAATATTGTAAATGCACAAACAGTAATTTCTCCGCATTGCAAGGTGCAATTCTGAAATTTTTTGCTTTTTCCTGCTCCTCTTAGCATGATAAAGAAGATTCAAAGAGAGTGAGATGCCAGCTCCTTTCATTCAGTCAGTAGCTTCAATCATTTCTGGATGTTTTTCAATGGCAAAAATCAATGAATATTGTAAATGCACAAACAGTAATTTCTCCGCATTGCAAGGTGCAATTCTGAAATTTTTTGCTTTTTCCTGCTCCTCTTAGCATGATAAAGAAGATTCAAAGAGAGTGAGATGCCAGCTCCTTTCATTCAGTCAGTAGCTTCAATCATTTCTGGACGTTTTTCAATGGCAAAAATCAATGAATATTGTAAATGCACAAACAGTAATTTCTCCGCATTGCAAGGTGCAATTCTGAAATTTTTTGCTTTTTTCTGCTCCTCTTAGCATGATAAAGAAGATTCAAAGAGAGTGAGATGCCAGCTCCTTTCATTCAGTCAGTAGCTTCAATCATTTCTGGTATATGAATAACATGATGTTTTTCAATGGCAAAAATCAATGAATATTGTAAATGCACAAACAGTAATTTCTCCGCATTGCAAGGTGCAATTCTGAAATTTTTTGCTTTTTCCTGCTCCTCTTAGCATGATAAAGAAGATTCAAAGAGAGTGAGATGCCAGCTCCTTTCATTCAGTCAGTAGCTTCAATCATTTCTGGACGTTTTTCAATGGCAAAAATCAATGAATATTGTAAATGCACAAACAGTAATTTCTCCGCATTGCAAGGTGCAATTCTGAAATTTTTTGCTTTTTCCTGCTCCTCTTAGCATGATAAAGAAGATTCAAAGAGAGTGAGATGCCAGCTCCTTTCATTCAGTCAGTAGCTTCAATCATTTCTGGTATATGAATAACATGATGTTTTTCAATGGCAAAAATCAATGAATATTGTAAATGCACAAACAGTAATTTCTCCGCATTGCAAGGTGCAATTCTGAAATTTTTTGCTTTTTCCTGCTCCTCTTAGCATGATAAAGAAGATTCAAAGAGAGTGAGATGCCAGCTCCTTTAATTCAGTCAGTAGCTTCAATCATTTCTGGACGTTTTTCAATGGCAAAAATCAATGAATATTGTAAATGCACAAACAGTAATTTCTCCGCATTGCAAGGTGCAATTCTGAAATTTTTTGCTTTTTCCTGCTCCTCTTAGCATGATAAAGAAGATTCAAAGAGATTGAGATGCCAGCTCCTTTCATTCAGTCAGTAGCTTCAATCATTTCTGGATGTTTTTCAATGGCAAAAATCAATGAATATTGTAAATGCACAAACAGTAATTTCTCCGCATTGCAAGGTGCAATTCTGAAATTTTTTGCTTTTTCCTGCTCCTCTTAGCATGATAAAGAAGATTCAAAGAGAATGAGATGCCAGCTCCTTTCATTCAGTCAGTAGCTTCAATCATTTCTGGACGTTTTTCAACGGCAAAAATCAATGAATATTGTAAATGCACAAACAGTAATTTCTCCGCATTGCAAGGTGCAATTCTGAAATTTTTTGCTTTTTCCTGCTCCTCTTAGCATGATAAAGAAGATTCAAAGAGAGTGAGATGCCAGCTCCTTTCATTCAGTCAGTAGCTTCAATCATTTCTGGACGTTTTTCAATAGCAAAAATCAATGAATATTGTAAATGCACAAACAGTAATTTCTCCGCATTGCAAGGTGCAATTCTGAAATTTTTTGCTTTTTCCTGCTCCTCTTAGCATGATAAAGAAGATTCAAAGAGAGTGAGATGCCAGCTCCTTTAATTCAGTCAGTAGCTTCAATCATTTCTGGACGTTTTTCAATGGCAAAAATCAATGAATATTGTAAATGCACAAACAGTAATTTCTCCGCATTGCAAGGTGCAATTCTGAAATTTTTTGCTTTTTCCTGCTCCTCTTAGCATGATAAAGAAGATTCAAAGAGAGTGAGATGCCAGCTCCTTTCATTCAGTCAGTAGCTTCAAACATTTCTGGAATATGAATAACATGATGTTTTTCAATGGCAAAAATCAATGAATATTGTAAATGCACAAACAGTAATTTCTCCGCATTGCAAGGTGCAATTCTGAAATTTTTTGCTTTTTCCTGCTCCTCTTAGCATGATAAAGAAGATTCAAAGAGAGTGAGATGCCAGCTCCTTTCATTCAGTCAGTAGCTTCAATCATTTCTGGACGTTTTTCAATGGCAAAAATCAATGAATATTGTAAATGCACAAACAGTAATTTCTCCGCATTGCAAGGTGCAATTCTGAAATTTTTTGCTTTTTCCTGCTCCTCTTAGCATGATAAAGAAGATTCAAAGAGAATGAGATGCCAGCTCCTTTCATTCAGTCAGTAGCTTCAATCATTTCTGGACGTTTTTCAACGGCAAAAATCAATGAATATTGTAAATGCACAAACAGTAATTTCTCCGCATTGCAAGGTGCAATTCTGAAATTTTTTGCTTTTTCCTGCTCCTCTTAGCATGATAAAGAAGATTCAAAGAGAGTGAGATGCCAGCTCCTTTCATTCAGTCAGTAGCTTCAATCATTTCTGGACGTTTTTCAATAGCAAAAATCAATGAATATTGTAAATGCACAAACAGTAATTTCTCCGCATTGCAAGGTGCAATTCTGAAATTTTTTGCTTTTTCCTGCTCCTCTTAGCATGATAAAGAAGATTCAAAGAGAGTGAGATGCCAGCTCCTTTCATTCAGTCAGTAGCTTTAATCATTTCTGGACATTTTTCAATGGCAAAAATCAATGAATATTGTAAATGCACAAACAGTAATTTCTCCGCATTGCAAGGTGCAATTCTGAAATTTTTTGCTTTTTCCTGCTCCTCTTAGCATGATAAAGAAGAATCAAAGAGAGTGAGATGCCAGCTCCTTTCATTCAGTCAGTAGCTTCAATCATTTCTGGACGTTTTTCAATGGCAAAAATCAATGAATATTGTAAATGCACAAGCAGTAATTTCTCCGCATTGCAAGGTGCAATTCTGAAATTTTTTGCTTTTTCCTGCTCCTCTTAGCATGATAAAGAAGATTCAAAGAGAGTGAGATGCCAGCTCCTTTCATTCAGTCAGTAGCTTCAATCATTTCTGGACGTTTTTCAATGGCAAAAATCAATGAATATTGTAAATGCACAAACAGTAATTTCTCCGCATTGCAAGGTGCAATTCTGAAATGTTTTGCTTTTTCCTGCTCCTCTTAGCATGAAAAAGAAGATTCAAAGAGCGTGAGATGCCAGCTCCTTTCATTCAGTCAGTAGCTTCAATCATTTCTGGTATATGAATAACATGATGTTTTTCAATGGCAAAAATCAATGAATATTGTAAATGCACAAACAGTAATTTCTCCGCATTGCAAGGTGCAATTCTGAATTTTTTTGCTTTTTCCTGCTCCTCTTAGCATGATAAAGAAGATTCAAAGAGAGTGAGATGCCAGCTCCTTTCATTCAGTCAGTAGCTTCAATCATTTCTGGACGTTTTTCAATGGCAAAAATCAATGAATATTGTAAATGCACAAACAGTAATTTCTCCGCATTGCAAGGTGCAATTCTGAAATTTTTTGCTTTTTCCTGCTCCTCTTAGCATGATAAAGAAGATTCAAAGAGAGTGAGATGCCAGCTCCTTTCAGTCAGTAGCTTCAATCATTTCTGGACATTTTTCAATGGCAAAAATCAATGAATATTGTAAATGCACAAACAGTAATTTCTCCGCATTGCAAGGTGCAATTCTGAAATTTTTTGCTTTTTCCTGCTCCTCTTAGCATGATAAAGAAGATTCAAATAGAGTGAGATGCCAGCTCCTTTCATTCAGTCAGTAGCTTCAAACATTTCTGGTATATGAATAACATGATGTTTTTCAATGGCAAAAATCAATGAATATTGTAGATGCACAAACAGTAATTTCTCCGCATTGCAAGGTGCAATTCTGAAATTTTTTGCTTTTTCCTGCTCCTCTTAGCATGATAAAGAAGATTCAAAGAGACTGAGATGCCAGCTCCTTTCATTCAGTCAGTAGCTTCAATCATTTCTGGACGTTTTTCAATGGCAAAAATCAATGAATATTGTAAATGCACAAACAGTAATTTCTCCGCATTGCAAGGTGCAATTCTGAAATTTTTTGCTTTTTCCTGCTCCTCTTAGCATGATAAAGAAGATTCAAAGAGAGTGAGATGCCAGCTCCTTTCATTCAGTCAGTAGCTTCAATCATTTCTGGACGTTTTTCAATGGCAAAAATCAATGAATATTGTAAATGCACAAACAGTAATTTCTCCGCATTGCAAGGTGCAATTCTGAAATTTTTTGCTTTTTCCTGCTCCTCTTAGCATGATAAAGAAGATTCAAAGAGAGTGAGATGCCAGCTCCTTTCATTCAGTCAGTAGCTTCAATCATTTCTGGTATATGAATAACAAGATGTTTTTCAATGGCAAAAATCAATGAATATTGTAAATGCACAAACAGTAATTTCTCCGCATTGCAAGGTGCAATTCTGAAATTTTTTGCTTTTTCCTGCTCCTCTTAGCATGATAAAGAAGATTCAAAGAGAGTGAGATGCCAGCTCCTTTCATTCAGTCAGTAGCTTCAATCATTTCTGGACGTTTTTCAATGGCAAAAATCAATGAATATTGTAAATGCACAAACAGTAATTTCTCCGCATTGCAAGGTGCAATTCTGAAATTTTTTGCTTTTTCCTGCTCCTCTTAGCATGATAAAGAAGATTCAAAGAGAGTGAGATGCCAGCTCCTTTCATTCAGTCAGTAGCTTCAAACATTTCTGGTATATGAATAACATGATGTTTTTCAATGGCAAAAATCAATGAATATTGTAAATGCACAAACAGTAATTTCTTCGCATTGCAAGGTGCAATTCTGAAATTTTTTGCTTTTTCCTGCTCCTCTTAGCATGATAAAGAAGATTCAAAGAGAGTGAGATGCCAGCTCCTTTCATTCAGTCAGTAGCTTCAAACATTTCTGGTATATGAATAACATGATGTTTTTCAATGGCAAAAATCAATGAATATTGTAAATGCACAAACAGTAATTTCTCCGCATTGCAAGGTGCAATTCTGAAATTTTTTGCTTTTTCCTGCTCCTCTTAGCATGATAAAGAAGATTCAAAGAGAGTGAGATGCCAGCTCCTTTCATTCAGTCAGTAGCTTCAATCATTTCTGGACGTTTTTCAATGGCAAAAATCAATGAATATTGTAAATGCACAAACAGTAATTTCTCCGCATTGCAAGGTGCAATTCTGAAATTTTTTGCTTTTTCCTGCTCCTCTTAGCATGATAAAGAAGATTCAAAGAGAGTGAGATGCCAGCTCCTTTCATTCAGTCAGTAGCTTCAATCATTTCTGGACGTTTTTCAATGGCAAAAATCAATGAATATTGTAAATGCACAAACAGTAATTTCTCCGCATTGCAAGGTGCAATTCTGAAATTTTTTGCTTTTTCCTGCTCCTCTTAGTATGATAAAGAAGATTCAAAGAGAGTGAGATGCCAGCTCCTTTCATTCAGTCAGTAGCTTCAAACATTTCTGGTATATGAATAACATGATGTTTTTCAATGGCAAAAATCAATGAATATTGTAAATGCACAAACAGTAATTTCTCCGCATTGCAAGGTGCAATTCTGAAATTTTTTGCTTTTTCCTGCTCCTCTTAGCATGATAAAGAAGATTCAAAGACAGTGAGATGCCAGCTCCTTTAATTCAGTCAGTAGCTTCAATCATTTCTGGACGTTTTTCAATGGCAAAAATCAATGAATATTGTAAATGCACAAACAGTAATTTCTCCGCATTGCAAGGTGCAATTCTGAAATTTTTTGCTTTTTCCTGCTCCTCTTAGCATGATAAAGAAGATTCAAAGAGAGTGAGATGCCAGCTCCTTTCATTCAGTCAGTAGCTTCAAACATTTCTGGAATATGAATAACATGATGTTTTTCAATGGCAAAAATCAATGAATATTGTAAATGCACAAACAGTAATTTCTCCGCATTGCAAGGTGCAATTCTGAAATTTTTTGCTTTTTCCTGCTCCTCTTAGCATGATAAAGAAGATTCAAAGAGAGTGAGATGCCAGCTCCTTTCATTCAGTCAGTAGCTTCAATCATTTCTGGATGTTTTTCAATGGCAAAAATCAATGAATATTGTAAATGCACAAACAGTAATTTCTCCGCATTGCAAGGTGCAATTCTGAAATTTTTTGCTTTTTCCTGCTCCTCTTAGCATGATAAAGAAGATTCAAAGAGAATGAGATGCCAGCTCCTTTCATTCAGTCAGTAGCTTCAATCATTTCTGGACGTTTTTCAACGGCAAAAATCAATGAATATTGTAAATGCACAAACAGTAATTTCTCCGCATTGCAAGGTGCAATTCTGAAATTTTTTGCTTTTTCCTGCTCCTCTTAGCATGATAAAGAAGATTCAAAGAGAGTGAGATGCCAGCTCCTTTCATTCAGTCAGTAGCTTCAATCATTTCTGGACGTTTTTCAATAGCAAAAATCAATGAATATTGTAAATGCACAAACAGTAATTTCTCCGCATTGCAAGGTGCAATTCTGAAATTCTTTGCTTTTTCCTGCTCCTCTTAGCATGATAAAGAAGATTCAAAGAGAGTGAGATGCCAGCTCCTTTAATTCAGTCAGTAGCTTCAATCATTTCTGGACGTTTTTCAATGGCAAAAATCAATGAATATTGTAAATGCACAAACAGTAATTTCTCCGCATTGCAAGGTGCAATTCTGAAATTTTTTGCTTTTTCCTGCTCCTCTTAGCATGATAAAGAAGATTCAAAGAGAGTGAGATGCCAGCTCCTTTCATTCAGTCAGTAGCTTCAAACATTTCTGGAATATGAATAACATGATGTTTTTCAATGGCAAAAATCAATGAATATTGTAAATGCACAAACAGTAATTTCTCCGCATTGCAAGGTGCAATTCTGAAATTTTTTGCTTTTTCCTGCTCCTCTTAGCATGATAAAGAAGATTCAAAGAGAGTGAGATGCCAGCTCCTTTCATTCAGTCAGTAGCTTCAATCATTTCTGGACGTTTTTCAATGGCAAAAATCAATGAATATTGTAAATGCACAAACAGTAATTTCTCCGCATTGCAAGGTGCAATTCTGAAATTTTTTGCTTTTTCCTGCTCCTCTTAGCATGATAAAGAAGATTCAAAGAGAATGAGATGCCAGCTCCTTTCATTCAGTCAGTAGCTTCAATCATTTCTGGACGTTTTTCAACGGCAAAAATCAATGAATATTGTAAATGCACAAACAGTAATTTCTCCGCATTGCAAGGTGCAATTCTGAAATTTTTTGCTTTTTCCTGCTCCTCTTAGCATGATAAAGAAGATTCAAAGAGAGTGAGATGCCAGCTCCTTTCATTCAGTCAGTAGCTTCAATCATTTCTGGACGTTTTTCAATAGCAAAAATCAATGAATATTGTAAATGCACAAACAGTAATTTCTCCGCATTGCAAGGTGCAATTCTGAAATTTTTTGCTTTTTCCTGCTCCTCTTAGCATGATAAAGAAGATTCAAAGAGAGTGAGATGCCAGCTCCTTTCATTCAGTCAGTAGCTTTAATCATTTCTGGACGTTTTTCAATGGCAAAAATCAATGAATATTGTAAATGCACAAACAGTAATTTCTCCGCATTGCAAGGTGCAATTCTGAAATTTTTTGCTTTATCCTGCTCCTCTTAGCATGATAAAGAAGAATCAAAGAGAGTGAGATGCCAGCTCCTTTCATTCAGTCAGTAGCTTCAATCATTTCTGGACGTTTTTCAATGGCAAAAATCAATGAATATTGTAAATGCACAAGCAGTAATTTCTCCGCATTGCAAGGTGCAATTCTGAAATTTTTTGCTTTTTCCTGCTCCTCTTAGCATGATAAAGAAGATTCAAAGAGAGTGAGATGCCAGCTCCTTTCATTCAGTCAGTAGCTTCAATCATTTCTGGACGTTTTTCAATGGCAAAAATCAATGAATATTGTAAATGCACAAACAGTAATTTCTCCGCATTGCAAGGTGCAATTCTGAAATGTTTTGCTTTTTCCTGCTCCTCTTAGCATGAAAAAGAAGATTCAAAGAGCGTGAGATGCCAGCTCCTTTCATTCAGTCAGTAGCTTCAATCATTTCTGGTATATGAATAACATGATGTTTTTCAATGGCAAAAATCAATGAATATTGTAAATGCACAAACAGTAATTTCTCCGCATTGCAAGGTGCAATTCTGAATTTTTTTGCTTTTTCCTGCTCCTCTTAGCATGATAAAGAAGATTCAAAGAGAGTGAGATGCCAGCTCCTTTCATTCAGTCAGTAGCTTCAATCATTTCTGGACGTTTTTCAATGGCAAAAATCAATGAATATTGTAAATGCACAAACAGTAATTTCTCCGCATTGCAAGGTGCAATTCTGAAATTTTTTGCTTTTTCCTGCTCCTCTTAGCATGATAAAGAAGATTCAAAGAGAGTGAGATGCCAGCTCCTTTCAGTCAGTAGCTTCAATCATTTCTGGACATTTTTCAATGGCAAAAATCAATGAATATTGTAAATGCACAAACAGTAATTTCTCCGCATTGCAAGGTGCAATTCTGAAATTTTTTGCTTTTTCCTGCTCCTCTTAGCATGATAAAGAAGATTCAAATAGAGTGAGATGCCAGCTCCTTTCATTCAGTCAGTAGCTTCAAACATTTCTGGTATATGAATAACATGATGTTTTTCAATGGCAAAAATCAATGAATATTGTAGATGCACAAACAGTAATTTCTCCGCATTGCAAGGTGCAATTCTGAAATTTTTTGCTTTTTCCTGCTCCTCTTAGCATGATAAAGAAGATTCAAAGAGACTGAGATGCCAGCTCCTTTCATTCAGTCAGTAGCTTCAATCATTTCTGGACGTTTTTCAATGGCAAAAATCAATGAATATTGTAAATGCACAAACAGTAATTTCTCCGCATTGCAAGGTGCAATTCTGAAATTTTTTGCTTTTTCCTGCTCCTCTTAGCATGATAAAGAAGATTCAAAGAGAGTGAGATGCCAGCTCCTTTCATTCAGTCAGTAGCTTCAATCATTTCTGGACGTTTTTCAATGGCAAAAATCAATGAATATTGTAAATGCACAGACAGTAATTTCTCCGCATTGCAAGGTGCAATTCTGAAATTTTTTGCTTTTTCCTGCTCCTCTTAGCATGATAAAGAAGATTCAAAGAGAGTGAGATTCCAGCTCCTTTCATTCAGTCAGTAGCTTCAATCATTTCTGGTATATGAATAACATGATGTTTTTCAATGGCAAAAATCAATGAATATTGTAAATGCACAAACAGTAATTTCTCCGCATTGCAAGGTGCAATTCTGAAATTTTTTGCTTTTTCCTGCTCCTCTTAGCATGATAAAGAAGATTCAAAGAGAGTGAGATGCCAGCTCCTTTCATTCAGTCAGTAGCTTCAATCATTTCTGGACGTTTTTCAATGGCAAAAATCAATGAATATTGTAAATGCACAAACAGTAATTTCTCCGCATTGCAAGGTGCAATTCTGAAATTTTTTGCTTTTTCCTGCTCCTCTTAGCATGATAAAGAAGATTCAAAGAGAGTGAGATGCCAGCTCCTTTCATTCAGTCAGTAGCTTCAAACATTTCTGGTATATGAATAACATGATGTTTTTCAATGGCAAAAATCAATGAATATTGTAAATGCACAAACAGTAATTTCTTCGCATTGCAAGGTGCAATTCTGAAATTTTTTGCTTTTTCCTGCTCCTCTTAGCATGATAAAGAAGATTCAAAGAGAGTGAGATGCCAGCTCCTTTCATTCAGTCAGTAGCTTCAAACATTTCTGGTATATGAATAACATGATGTTTTTCAATGGCAAAAATCAATGAATATTGTAAATGCACAAACAGTAATTTCTCCGCATTGCAAGGTGCAATTCTGAAATTTTTTGCTTTTTCCTGCTCCTCTTAGCATGATAAAGAAGATTCAAAGAGAGTGAGATGCCAGCTCCTTTCATTCAGTCAGTAGCTTCAATCATTTCTGGACGTTTTTCAATGGCAAAAATCAATGAATATTGTAAATGCACAAACAGTAATTTCTCCGCATTGCAAGGTGCAATTCTGAAATTTTTTGCTTTTTCCTGCTCCTCTTAGCATGATAAAGAAGATTCAAAGAGAGTGAGATGCCAGCTCCTTTCATTCAGTCAGTAGCTTCAATCATTTCTGGACGTTTTTCAATGGCAAAAATCAATGAATATTGTAAATGCACAAACAGTAATTTCTCCGCATTGCAAGGTGCAATTCTGAAATTTTTTGCTTTTTCCTGCTCCTCTTAGTATGATAAAGAAGATTCAAAGAGAGTGAGATGCCAGCTCCTTTCATTCAGTCAGTAGCTTCAAACATTTCTGGTATATGAATAACATGATGTTTTTCAATGGCAAAAATCAATGAATATTGTAAATGCACAAACAGTAATTTCTCCGCATTGCAAGGTGCAATTCTGAAATTTTTTGCTTTTTCCTGCTCCTCTTAGCATGATAAAGAAGATTCAAAGAGAGTGAGATGCCAGCTCCTTTCATTCAGTCAGTAGCTTCAATCATTTCTGGTATATGAATAACATGATGTTTTTCAATGGCAAAAATTAATGAATATTGTAAATGCACAAACAGTAATTTCTCCGCATTGCAAGGTGCAATTCTGAAATTTTTTGCTTTTTCCTGCTCCTCTTAGCATGATAAAGAAGATTCAAAGAGAGTGAGATGCCAGCTCCTTTCATTCAGTCAGTAGCTTCAATCATTTCTGGACGTTTTTCAATGGCAAAAATCAATGAATATTGTAAATGCACAAACAGTAATTTCTCCGCATTGAAGGTGCAATTCTGAAATTTTTTGCTTTTTCCTGCTCCTCTTAGCATGATAAAGAAGATTCAAAGAGAGTGAGATGCCAGCTCCTTTCATTCAGTCAGTAGCTTCAAACATTTCTGGTATATGAATAACATGATGTTTTTCAATGGCAAAAATCAATGAATATTGTAAATGCACAAACAGTAATTTCTCCGCATTGCAAGGTGCAATTCTGAAATTTTTTGCTTTTTCCTGCTCCTCTTAGCATGATAAAGAAGATTCAAAGAGAGTGAGATGAGAGCTCCTTTCATTCAGTCAGTAGATTCAATCATTTCTGGACGTTTTTCAATGGCAAAAATCAATGAATATTGTAAATGCACAAACAGTAATTTCTCCGCATTGCAAGGTGCAATTCTGAAATTTTTTGCTTTTTCCTGCTCCTCTTAGCATGATAAAGAAGATTCAAAGAGAGTGAGATGCCAGCTCCTTTCATTCAGTCAGTAGCTTCAATCATTTCTGGACGTTTTTCAATGGCAAAAATCAATGAATATTGTAAATGCACAAACAGTAATTTCTCCGCATTGCAAGGTGCAATTCTGAAATTTTTTGCTTTTTCCTGCTCCTCTTAGCATGATAAAGAAGATTCAAAGAGAGTGAGATGCCAGCTCCTTTCATTCAGTCAGTAGCTTCAATCATTTCTGGTATATGAATAACATGATGTTTTTCAATGGCAAAAATCAATGAATATTGTAAATGCACAAACAGTAATTTCTCCGCATTGCAAGGTGCAATTCTGAAATTTTTTGCTTTTTCCTGCTCCTCTTAGCATGATAAAGAAGATTCAAAGAGAGTGAGATGCCAGCTCCTTTCATTCAGTCAGTAGCTTCAATCATTTCTGGACGTTTTTCAATGGCAAAAATCAATGAATATTGTAAATGCACAAACAGTAATTTCTCCGCATTGCAAGGTGCAATTCTGAAATTTTTTGCTTTTTCCTGCTCCTCTTAGCATGGTAAAGAAGACTCAAAGAGAGTGAGATGCCAGCTCCTTTCATTCAGTCAGTAGCTTCAATCATTTCTGGACGTTTTTCAACGGCAAAAATCAATGAATATTGTAGATGCACAAACAGTAATTTCTCCGCATTGCAAGGTGCAATTCTGAAATTTTTTGCTTTTTCCTGCTCCTCTTAGCATGATAAAGAAGATTCAAAGAGACTGAGATGCCAGCTCCTTTCATTCAGTCAGTAGCTTCAATCATTTCTGGACGTTTTTCAATGTCAAAAATCAATGAATATTGTAAATGCACAAACAGTAATTTCTCCGCATTGCAAGGTGCAATTCTGAAATTTTTTGCTTTTTCCTGCTCCTCTTAGCATGATAAAGAAGATTCAAAGAGAGTGAGATGCCAGCTCCTTTCATTCAGTCAGTAGCTTCAATCATTTCTGGATGTTTTTCAATGGCAAAAATCAATGAATATTGTAAATGCACAAACAGTAATTTCTCCGCATTGCAAGGTGCAATTCTGAAATTTTTTGCTTTTTCCTGCTCCTCTTAGCATGATAAAGAAGATTCAAAGAGAGTGAGATGCCAGCTCCTTTCATTCAGTCAGTAGCTTCAATCATTTCTGGACGTTTTTCAATGGCAAAAATCAATGAATATTGTAAATGCACAAACAGTAATTTCTCCGCATTGCAAGGTGCAATTCTGAAATTTTTTGCTTTTTCCTGCTCCTCTTAGCATGATAAAGAAGATTCAAAGAGAGTGAGATGCCAGCTCCTTTCATTCAGTCAGTAGCATCAAACATTTTTGGTATATGAATAACATGATGTTTTTCAATGGCAAAAATCAATGAATATTGTAAATGCACAAACAGTAATTTCTTCGCATTGCAAGGTGCAATTCTGAAATTTTTTGCTTTTTCCTGCTCCTCTTAGCATGATAAAGAAGATTCAAAGAGAGTGAGATGCCAGCTCCTTTCATTCAGTCAGTAGCTTCAAACATTTCTGGTATATGAATAACATGATGTTTTTCAATGGCGGCAAAAATCAATGAATATTGTAAATGCACAAACAGTAATTTCTCCGCATTGCAAGGTGCAATTCTGAAATTTTTTGCTTTTTCCTGCTCCTCTTAGCATGATAAAGAAGATTCAAAGAGAGTGAGATGCCAGCTCCTTTCATTCAGTCAGTAGCTTCAATCATTTCTGGACGTTTTTCAATGGCAAAAATCAATGAATATTGTAAATGCACAAACAGTAATTTCTCCGCATTGCAAGGTGCATTTCTGAAATTTTTTGCTTTTTCCTGCTCCTCTTAGCATGATAAAGAAGATTCAAAGAGAGTGAGATGCCAGCTCCTTTCATTCAGTCAGTAGCTTCAATCATTTCTGGACGTTTTTCAATGGCAAAAATCAATGAATATTGTAAATGCACAAACAGTAATTTCTCCGCATTGCAAGGTGCAATTCTGAAATTTTTTGCTTTTTCCTGCTCCTCTTAGCATGATAAAGATTCAAAGAGAGTGAGATGCCAGCTCCTTTCATTCAGTCAGTAGCTTCAATCATTTCTGGTATATGAATAACATGATGTTTTTCAATGGCAAAAATTAATGAATATTGTAAATGCACAAACAGTAATTTCTCCGCATTGCAAGGTGCAATTCTGAAATTTTTTGCTTTTTCCTGCTCCTCTTAGTATGATAAAGAAGATTCAAAGAGAGTGAGATGCCAGCTCCTTTCATTCAGTCAGTAGCTTCAAACATTTCTGGTATATGAATAACATGATGTTTTTCAATGGCAAAAATCAATGAATATTGTAAATGCACAAACAGTAATTTCTCCGCATTGCAAGGTGCAATTCTGAAATTTTTTGCTTTTTCCTGCTCCTCTTAGCATGATAAAGATTCAAAGAGAGTGAGATGCCAGCTCCTTTCATTCAGTCAGTAGCTTCAATCATTTCTGGTATATGAATAACATGATGTTTTTCAATGGCAAAAATTAATGAATATTGTAAATGCACAAACAGTAATTTCTCCGCATTGCAAGGTGCAATTCTGAAATTTTTTGCTTTTTCCTGCTCCTCTTAGCATGATAAAGAAGATTCAAAGAGAGTGAGATGAGAGCTCCTTTCATTCAGTCAGTAGCTTCAATCATTTCTGGACGTTTTTCAATGGCAAAAATCAATGAATATTGTAAATGCACAAACAGTAATTTCTCCGCATTGAAGGTGCAATTCTGAAATTTTTTGCTTTTTCCTGCTCCTCTTAGCATGATAAAGAAGATTCAAAGAGAGTGAGATGCCAGCTCCTTTCATTCAGTCAGTAGCTTCAAACATTTCTGGTATATGAATAACATGATGTTTTTCAATGGCAAAAATCAATGAATATTGTAAATGCACAAACAGTAATTTCTCCGCATTGCAAGGTGCAATTCTGAAATTTTTTGCTTTTTCCTGCTCCTCTTAGCATGATAAAGAAGATTCAAAGAGAGTGAGATGAGAGCTCCTTTCATTCAGTCAGTAGCTTCAATCATTTCTGGACGTTTTTCAATGGCAAAAATCAATGAATATTGTAAATGCACAAACAGTAATTTCTCCGCATTGCAAGGTGCAATTCTGAAATTTTTTGCTTTTTTCTGCTCCTCTTAGCATGATAAAGAAGAATCAAAGAGAGTGAGATGCCAGCATCTTTCATTCAGTCAGTAGCTTCAATCATTTCTGGACGTTTTTCAATGGCAAAAATCAATGAATATTGTAAATGCACAAACAGTAATTTCTCCGCATTGCAAGGTGCAATTCTGAAATTTTTTGCTTTTTCCTGCTCCTCTTAGCATGATAAAGAAGATTCAAAGAGAGTGAGATGCCAGCTCCTTTCATTCAGTCAGTAGCTTCAATCATTTCTGGTATATGAATAACATGATGTTTTTCAATGGCAAAAATCAATGAATATTGTAAATGCACAAACAGTAATATCTCCACATTGCACGGTGCAATTCTGAAATTTTTAGCTTTTTCCTGTTAATCCTAGCATGATAAAGAAGATTCAAAGAGAGTGAGATGCCAGCTCCTTTCATTCAGTCAGTAGCTTCAAACATTTCTGGTATATGAAAAACATGTTTTTCAATGGCAAAAATCAATGAATATTGTAAATGCACAAACAGTAATATCTCCACATTGCACGGTGCAATTCTGAAATTTTTAGCTTTTTCCTGTTAATCCTAGCATGATAAAGAAGATTCAAAGAGAGTGAGATGCCAGCTCCTTTCATTCAGTCAGTAGCTTCAAACATTTCTGGTATATGAAAAACATGTTTTTCAATGGCAAAAATCAATGAATATTGTAAATGCACAAACAGTAATATCTCCACATTGCAAGGTGCAATTCTGAAATTTTTTGCTTTTTCCTGCTAATCCTAGCATGATAAAGAAGATTCAAAGAGAGTGAGATGCCAGCTCCTTTCATTCAGTCAGTAGCTTCAAACATTTCTGGTATATGAAAAACATGTTTTTCAATGGCAAAAATCAATGAATATTGTAAATGCACAAACAGTAATATCTCCACATTGCACGGTGCAATTCTGAAATTTTTAGCTTTTTCCTGTTAATCCTAGCATGATAAAGAAGATTCAAAGAGAGTGAGATGCCAGCTCCTTTCATTCAGTCAGTAGCTTCAAACATTTCTGGTATATGAAAAACATGTTTTTCAATGGCAAAAATCAATGAATATTGTAAATGCACAAACAGTAATATCTCCACATTGCAAGGTGCAATTCTGAAATTTTTTGCTTTTTCCTGTTAATCCTAGCATGATAAAGAAGATTCAAAGAGAGTGAGATGCCAGCTCCTTTCATTCAGTCAGTAGCTTCAAACATTTCTGGTATATGAAAAACATGTTTTTCAATGGCAAAAATCAATGAATATTGTAAATGCACAAACAGTAATATCTCCACATTGCAAGGTGCAATTCTGAAATTTTTTGCTTTTTCCTGCTAATCCTAGCATGATAAAGAAGATTCAAAGAGAGTGAGATGCCAGCTCCTTTCATTCAGTCAGTAGCTTCAAACATTTCTGGTATATGAAAAACATGTTTTTCAATGGCAAAAATCAATGAATATTGTAAATGCACAAACAGTAATATCTCCACATTGCACGGTGCAATTCTGAAATTTTTAGCTTTTTCCTGTTAATCCTAGCATGATAAAGAAGATTCAAAGAGAGTGAGATGCCAGCTCCTTTCATTCAGTCAGTAGCTTCAAACATTTCTGGTATATGAAAAACATGTTTTTCAATGGCAAAAATCAATGAATATTGTAAATGCACAAACAGTAATATCTCCACATTGCAAGGTGCAATTCTGAAATTTTTTGCTTTTTCCTGCTAATCCTAGCATGATAAAGAAGATTCAAAGAGAGTGAGATGCCAGCTCCTTTCATTCAGTCAGTAGCTTCAAACATTTCTGGTATATGAAAAACATGTTTTTCAATGGCAAAAATCAATGAATATTGTAAATGCACAAACAGTAATATCTCCACATTGCAAGGTGCAATTCTGAAATTTTTTGCTTTTTCCTGTTAATCCTAGCATGATAAAGAAGATTCAAAGAGAGTGAGATGCCAGCTCCTTTCATTCAGTCAGTAGCTTCAAACATTTCTGGTATATGAAAAACATGTTTTTCAATGGCAAAAATCAATGAATATTGTAAATGCACAAACAGTAATATCTCCACATTGCAAGGTGCAATTCTGAAATTTTTTGCTTTTTCCTGCTAATCCTAGCATGATAAAGAAGATTCAAAGAGAGTGAGATGCCAGCTCCTTTCATTCAGTCAGTAGCTTCAAACATTTCTGGTATATGAAAAACATGTTTTTCAATGGCAAAAATCAATGAATATTGTAAATGCACAAACAGTAATATCTCCACATTGCACGGTGCAATTCTGAAATTTTTAGCTTTTTCCTGTTAATCCTAGCATGATAAAGAAGATTCAGAGTGAGATGCCAGCTCCTTTCATTCAGTCAGTAGCTTCAAACATTTCTGGTATATGAAAAACATGTTTTTCAATGGCAAAAATCAATGAATATTGTAAATGCACAAACAGTAATATCTCCACATTGCAAGGTGCAATTCTGAAATTTTTTGCTTTTTCCTGCTAATCCTAGCATGATAAAGAAGATTCAAAGAGAGTGAGATGCCAGCTCCTTTCATTCAGTCAGTAGCTTCAAACATTTCTGGTATATGAAAAACATGTTTTTCAATGGCAAAAATCAATGAATATTGTAAATGCACAAACAGTAATATCTCCACATTGCACGGTGCAATTCTGAAATTTTTAGCTTTTTCCTGTTAATCCTAGCATGATAAAGAAGATTCAAAGAGAGTGAGATGCCAGCTCCTTTCATTCAGTCAGTAGCTTCAAACATTTCTGGTATATGAAAAACATGTTTTTCAATGGCAAAAATCAATGAATATTGTAAATGCACAAACAGTAATATCTCCACATTGCAAGGTGCAATTCTGAAATTTTTTGCTTTTTCCTGTTAATCCTAGCATGATAAAGAAGATTCAAAGAGAGTGAGATGCCAGCTCCTTTCATTCAGTCAGTAGCTTCAAACATTTCTGGTATATGAAAAACATGTTTTTCAATGGCAAAAATCAATGAATATTGTAAATGCACAAACAGTAATATCTCCACATTGCAAGGTGCAATTCTGAAATTTTTTGCTTTTTCCTGCTAATCCTAGAATGATAAAGAAGATTCAAAGAGAGTGAGATGCCAGCTCCTTTCATTCAGTCAGTAGCTTCAAACATTTCTGGTATATGAAAAACATGTTTTTCAATGGCAAAAATCAATGAATATTGTAAATGCACAAACAGTAATATCTCCACATTGCACGGTGCAATTCTGAAATTTTTAGCTTTTTCCTGTTAATCCTAGCATGATAAAGAAGATTCAAAGAGAGTGAGATGCCAGCTCCTTTCATTCAGTCAGTAGCTTCAAACATTTCTGGTATATGAAAAACATGTTTTTCAATGGCAAAAATCAATGAATATTGTAAATGCACAAACAGTAATATCTCCACATTGCAAGGTGCAATTCTGAAATTTTTTGCTTTTTCCTGCTAATCCTAGCATGATAAAGAAGATTCAAAGAGAGTGAGATGCCAGCTCCTTTCATTCAGTCAGTAGCTTCAAACATTTCTGGTATATGAAAAACATGTTTTTCAATGGCAAAAATCAATGAATATTGTAAATGCACAAACAGTAATATCTCCACATTGCACGGTGCAATTCTGAAATTTTTAGCTTTTTCCTGTTAATCCTAGCATGATAAAGAAGATTCAAAGAGAGTGAGATGCCAGCTCCTTTCATTCAGTCAGTAGCTTCAAACATTTCTGGTATATGAAAAACATGTTTTTCAATGGCAAAAATCAATGAATATTGTAAATGCACAAACAGTAATATCTCCACATTGCAAGGTGCAATTCTGAAATTTTTTGCTTTTTCCTGCTAATCCTAGCATGATAAAGAAGATTCAAAGAAAGTGAGATGCCAGCTCCTTTCATTCAGTCAGTAGCTTCAAACATTTCTGGTATATGAAAAACATGTTTTTCAATGGCAAAAATCAATGAATATTGTAAATGCACAAACAGTAATATCTCCACATGGCACGGTGCAATTCTGAAATTTTTAGCTTTTTCCTGTTAATCCTAGCATGATAAAGAAGATTCAAAGAGAGTGAGATGCCAGCTCCTTTCATTCAGTCAGTAGCTTCAAACATTTCTGGTATATGAAAAACATGTTTTTCAATGGCAAAAATCAATGAATATTGTAAATGCACAAACAGTAATATCTCCACATTGCAAGGTGCAATTCTGAAATTTTTTGCTTTTTCCTGCTAATCCTAGCATGATAAAGAAGATTCAAAGAGAGTGAGATGCCAGCTCCTTTCATTCAGTCAGTAGCTTCAAACATTTCTGGTATATGAAAAACATGTTTTTCAATGGCAAAAATCAATGAATATTGTAAATGCACAAACAGTAATATCTCCACATTGCACGGTGCAATTCTGAAATTTTTAGCTTTTTCCTGTTAATCCTAGCATGATAAAGAAGATTCAAAGAGAGTGAGATGCCAGCTCCTTTCATTCAGTCAGTAGCTTCAAACATTTCTGGTATATGAAAAACATGTTTTTCAATGGCAAAAATCAATGAATATTGTAAATGCACAAACAGTAATATCTCCACATTGCAAGGTGCAATTCTGAAATTTTTTGCTTTTTCCTGTTAATCCTAGCATGATAAAGAAGATTCAAAGAGAGTGAGATGCCAGCTCCTTTCATTCAGTCAGTAGCTTCAAACATTTCTGGTATATGAAAAACATGTTTTTCAATGGCAAAAATCAATGAATATTGTACATGCACAAACAGTAATATCTCCACATTGCAAGGTGCAATTCTGAAATTTTTTGCTTTTTCCTGCTAATCCTAGCATGATAAAGAAGATTCAAAGAGAGTGAGATGCCAGCTCCTTTCATTCAGTCAGTAGCTTCAAACATTTCTGGTATATGAAAAACATGTTTTTCAATGGCAAAAATCAATGAATATTGTAAATGCACAAACAGTAATATCTCCACATTGCACGGTGCAATTCTGAAATTTTTAGCTTTTTCCTGTTAATCCTAGCATGATAAAGAAGATTCAAAGAGAGTGAGATGCCAGCTCCTTTCATTCAGTCAGTAGCTTCAAACATTTCTGGTATATGAAAAACATGTTTTTCAATGGCAAAAATCAATGAATATTGTAAATGCACAAACAGTAATATCTCCACATTGCAAGGTGCAATTCTGAAATTTTTTGCTTTTTCCTGCTAATCCTAGCATGATAAAGAAGATTCAAAGAGAGTGAGATGCCAGCTCCTTTCATTCAGTCAGTAGCTTCAAACATTTCTGGTATATGAAAAACATGTTTTTCAATGGCAAAAATCAATGAATATTGTAAATGCACAAACAGTAATATCTACACATTGCACGGTGCAATTCTGAAATTTTTAGCTTTTTCCTGATAATCCTAGCATGATAAAGAAGATTCAAAGAGAGTGAGATGCCAGCTCCTTTCATTCAGTCAGTAGCTTCAAACATTTCTGGTATATGAAAAACATGTTTTTCAATGGCAAAAATCAATGAATATTGTAAATGCACAAACAGTAATATCTCCACATTGCAAGGTGCAATTCTGAAATTTTTTGCTTTTTCCTGTTAATCCTAGCATGATAAAGAAGATTCAAAGAGAGTGAGATGCCAGCTCCTTTCATTCAGTCAGTAGCTTCAAACATTTCTGGTATATGAAAAACATGTTTTTCAATGGAAAAAATCAATGAATATTGTAAATACACAAACAGTAATATCTCCACATTGCAAGGTGCAATTCTGAAATTTTTTGCTTTTTCCTGCTAATCCTAGCATGATAAAGAAGATTCAAAGAGAGTGAGATGCCAGCTCCTTTCATTCAGTCAGTAGCTTCAAACATTTCTGGTATATGAAAAACATGTTTTTCAATGGCAAAAATCAATGAATATTGTAAATGCACAAACAGTAATATCTCCACATTGCACGGTGCAATTCTGAAATTTTTAGCTTTTTCCTGTTAATCCTAGCATGATAAAGAAGATTCAAAGAGAGTGAGATGCCAGCTCCTTTCATTCAGTCAGTAGCTTCAAACATTTCTGGTATATGAAAAACATGTTTTTCAATGGCAAAAATCAATGAATATTGTAAATGCACAAACAGTAATATCTCCACATTGCAAGGTGAAATTCTGAAATTTTTTGCTTATTCCTGCTAATCCTAGCATGATAAAGAAGATTCAAAGAGAGTGAGATGCCAGCTCCTTTCATTCAGTCATTAGCTTCAAACATTTCTGGTATATGAAAAACATGTTTTTCAATGGCAAAAATCAATGAATATTGTAAATGCACAAACAGTAATATCTCCACATTGCACGGTGCAATTCTGAAATTTTTAGCTTTTTCCTGTTAATCCTAGCATGATAAAGAAGATTCAAAGAGAGTGAGATGCCAGCTCCTTTCATTCAGTCAGTAGCTTCAAACATTTCTGGTATATGAAAAACATGTTTTTCAATGGCAAAAATCAATGAATATTGTAAATGCACAAACAGTAATGTCTCCACATTGCAAGGTGCAATTCTGAAATTTTTTGCTTTTTCCTGTTAATCCTAGCATGATAAAGAAGATTCAAAGAGAGTGAGATGCCAGCTCCTTTCATTCAGTCAGTAGCTTCAAACATTTCTGGTATATGAAAAACATGTTTTTCAATGGCAAAAATCAATGAATATTGTAAATGCACAAACAGTAATATCTCCACATTGCAAGGTGCAATTCTGAAATTTTTTGCTTTTTCCTGCTAATCCTAGCATGATAAAGAAGATTCAAAGAGAGTGAGATGCCAGCTCCTTTCATTCAGTCAGTAGCTTCAAACATTTCTGGTATATGAAAAACATGTTTTTCAATGGCAAAAATCAATGAATATTGTAAATGCACAAACAGTAATATCTCCACATTGCACGGTGCAATTCTGAAATTTTTAGCTTTTTCCTGTTAATCCTAGCATGATAAAGAAGATTCAAAGAGAGTGAGATGCCAGCTCCTTTCATTCAGTCAGTAGCTTCAAACATTTCTGGTATATGAAAAACATGTTTTTCAATGGCAAAAATCAATGAATATTGTAAATGCACAAACAGTAATATCTCCACATTGCACGGTGCAATTCTGAAATTTTTAGCTTTTTCCTGTTAATCCTAGCATGATAAAGAAGATTCAAAGAGAGTGAGATGCCAGCTCCTTTCATTCAGTCAGTAGCTTCAAACATTTCTGGTATATGAAAAACATGTTTTTCAATGGCAAAAATCAATGAATATTGTAAATGCACAAACAGTAATATCTCCACATTGCAAGGTGAAATTCTGAAATTTTTTGCTTATTCCTGCTAATCCTAGCATGATAAAGAAGATTCAAAGAGAGTGAGATGCCAGCTCCTTTCATTCAGTCATTAGCTTCAAACATTTCTGTTATATGAAAAACATGTTTTTCAATGGCAAAAATCAATGAATATTGTAAATGCACAAACAGTAATATCTCCACATTGCACGGTGCAATTCTGAAATTTTTAGCTTTTTCCTGTTAATCCTAGCATGATAAAGAAGATTCAAAGAGAGTGAGATGCCAGCTCCTTTCATTCAGTCAGTAGCTTCAAACATTTCTGGTATATGAAAAACATGTTTTTCAATGGCAAAAATCAATGAATATTGTAAATGCACAAACAGTAATATCTCCACATTGCAAGGTGCAATTCTGAAATTTTTTGCTTTTTCCTGTTAATCCTAGCATGATAAAGAAGATTCAAAGAGAGTGAGATGCCAGCTCCTTTCATTCAGTCAGTAGCTTCAAACATTTCTGGTATATGAAAAACATGTTTTTCAATGGCAAAAATCAATGAATATTGTAAATGCACAAACAGTAATATCTCCACATTGCAAGGTGCAATTCTGAAATTTTTTGCTTTTTCCTGCTAATCCTAGCATGATAAAGAAGATTCAAAGAGAGTGAGATGCCAGCTCCTTTCATTCAGTCAGTAGCTTCAAACATTTCTGGTATATGAAAAACATGTTTTTCAATGGCAAAAATCAATGAATATTGTAAATGCACAAACAGTAATATCTCCACATTGCACGGTGCAATTCTGAAATTTTTAGCTTTTTCCTGTTAATCCTAGCATGATAAAGAAGATTCAAAGAGAGTGAGATGCCAGCTCCTTTCATTCAGTCAGTAGCTTCAAACATTTCTGGTATATGAAAAACATGTTTTTCAATGGCAAAAATCAATGAATATTGTAAATGCACAAACAGTAATATCTCCACATTGCAAGGTGCAATTCTGAAATTTTTTGCTTTTTCCTGCTAATCCTAGCATGATAAAGAAGATTCAAAGAGAGTGAGATGCCAGCTCCTTTCATTCAGTCAGTAGCTTCAAACATTTCTGGTATATGAAAAACATGTTTTTCAATGGCAAAAATCAATGAATATTGTAAATGCAAAAACAGTAATATCTCCACATTGCACGGTGCAATTCTGAAATTTTTAGCTTTTTCCTGTTAATCCTAGCATGATAAAGATTCAAAGTGAGTGAGATGCCAGCTCCTTTCATTCAGTCAGTAGCTTCAAACATTTCTGGTATATGAAAAACATGTTTTTCAATGGCAAAAATCAATGAATATTGTAAATGCACAAACAGTAATATCTCCACATTGCAAGGTGCAATTCTGAAATTTTTTGCTTTTTCCTGTTAATCCTAGCATGATAAAGAAGATTCAAAGAGAGTGAGATGCCAGCTCCTTTCATTCAGTCAGTAGCTTCAAACATTTCTGGTATATGAAAAACATGTTTTTCAATGGCAAAAATCAATGAATATTGTAAATGCACAAACAGTAATATCTCCACATTGCAAGGTGCAATTCTGAAATTTTTTGCTTTTTCCTGCTAATCCTAGCATGATAAAGAAGATTCAAAGAGAGTGAGATGCCAGCTCCTTTCATTCAGTCAGTAGCTTCAAACATTTCTGGTATATGAAAAACATGTTTTTCAATGGCAAAAATCAATGAATATTGTAAATGCACAAACAGTAATATCTCCACATTGCACGGTGCAATTCTGAAATTTTTAGCTTTTTCCTGTTAATCCTAGCATGATAAAGAAGATTCAAAGAGAGTGAGATGCCAGCTCCTTTCATTCAGTCAGTAGCTTCAAACATTTCTGGTATATGAAAAACATGTTTTTCAATGGCAAAAATCAATGAATATTGTAAATGCACAAACAGTAATATCTCCACATTGCAAGGTGCAATTCTGAAATTTTTTGCTTTTTCCTGCTAATCCTAGCATGATAAAGAAGATTCAAAGAGAGTGAGATGCCAGCTCCTTTCATTCAGTCAGTAGCTTCAAACATTTCTGGTATATGAAAAACATGTTTTTCAATGGCAAAAATCAATGAATATTGTAAATGCACAAACAGTAATATCTCCACATTGCACGGTGCAATTCTGAAATTTTTAGCTTTTTCCTGTTAATCCTAGCATGATAAAGAAGATTCAAAGAGAGTGAGATGCCAGCTCCTTTCATTCAGTCATTAGCTTCAAACATTTCTGGTATATGAAAAACATGTTTTTCAATGGCAAAAATCAATGAATATTGTAAATGCACAAACAGTAATATCTCCACATTGCACGGTGCAATTCTGAAATTTTTAGCTTTTTCCTGTTAATCCTAGCATGATAAAGAAGATTCAAAGAGAGTGAGATGCCAGCTCCTTTCATTCAGTCAGTAGCTTCAAACATTTCTGGTATATGAAAAACATGTTTTTCAATGGCAAAAATCAATGAATATTGTAAATGCACAAACAGTAATATCTCCACATTGCAAGGTGCAATTCTGAAATTTTTTGCTTTTTCCTGTTAATCCTAGCATGATAAAGAAGATTCAAAGAGAGTGAGATGCCAGCTCCTTTCATTCAGTCAGTAGCTTCAAACATTTCTGGTATATGAAAAACATGTTTTTCAATGGCAAAAATCAATGAATATTGTAAATGCACAAACAGTAATATCTCCACATTGCAAGGTGCAATTCTGAAATTTTTTGCTTTTTCCTGCTAATCCTAGCATGATAAAGAAGATTCAAAGAGAGTGAGATGCCAGCTCCTTTCATTCAGTCAGTAGCTTCAAACATTTCTGGTATATGAAAAACATGTTTTTCAATGGCAAAAATCAATGAATATTGTAAATGCACAAACAGTAATATCTCCACATTGCACGGTGCAATTCTGAAATTTTTAGCTTTTTCCTGTTAATCCTAGCATGACAAAGAAGATTCAAAGAGAGTGAGATGCCAGCTCCTTTCATTCAGTCAGTAGCTTCAATCATTTCTGGACGTTTTTCAATGGCAAAAATCAATGAATATTGTAAATGCACAAACAGTAATTTCTCCGCATTGCAAGGTGCAATTCTGAAATTTTTTGCTTTTTCCTGCTCCTCTTAGCATGATAAAGAAGATTCATAGAGAGTGAGATGCCAGCTCCTTTCATTCAGTCAGTAGCATCAAACATTTCTGGTATATGAATAACATGATGTTTTTCAATGGCAAAAATCAATGAATATTGTAAATGCACAAACAGTAATTTCTTCGCATTGCAAGGTGCAATTCTGAAATTTTTTGCTTTTTCCTGCTCCTCTTAGCATGATAAAGAAGATTCAAAGAGAGTGAGATGCCAGCTCCTTTCATTCAGTCAGTAGCTTCAAACATTTCTGGTATATGAATAACATGATGTTTTTCAATGGCGGCAAAAATCAATGAATATTGTAAATGCACAAACAGTAATTTCTCCGCATTGCAAGGTGCAATTCTGAAATTTTTTGCTTTTTCCTGCTCCTCTTAGCATGATAAAGAAGATTCAAAGAGAGTGAGATGCCAGCTACTTTCATTCAGTCAGTAGCTTCAATCATTTCTGGACGTTTTTCAATGGCAAAAATCAATGAATATTGTAAATGCACAAACAGTAATTTCTCCGCATTGCAAGGTGCAATTCTGAAATTTTTTGCTTTTTCCTGCTCCTCTTAGCATGATAAAGAAGATTCAAAGAGAGTGAGATGCCAGCTCCTTTCATTCAGTCAGTAGCTTCAATCATTTCTGGACGTTTTTCAATGGCAAAAATCAAAGAATATTGTAAATGCACAAACAGTAATTTCTCCGCATTGCAAGGTGCAATTCTGAAATTTTTTGCTTTTTCCTGCTCCTCTTAGTATGATAAAGAAGATTCAAAGAGAGTGAGATGCCAGCTCCTTTCATTCAGTCAGTAGCTTCAAACATTTCTGGTATATGAATAACATGATGTTTTTCAATGGCAAAAATCAATGAATATTGTAAATGCACAAACAGTAATTTCTCCGCATTGCAAGGTGCAATTCTGAAATTTTTTGCTTTTTCCTGCTCCTCTTAGCATGATAAAGAAGATTCAAAGAGAGTGAGATGCCAGCTCCTTTCATTCAGTCAGTAGCTTCAATCATTTCTGGTATATGAATAACATGATGTTTTTCAATGGCAAAAATTAATGAATATTGTAAATGCACAAACAGTAATTTCTCCGCATTGCAAGGTGCAATTCTGAAATTTTTTGCTTTTTCCTGCTCCTCTTAGCATGATAAAGAAGATTCAAAGAGAGTGAGATGCCAGCTCCTTTCATTCAGTCAGTAGCTTCAATCATTTCTGGACGTTTTTCAATGGCAAAAATCAATGAATATTGTAAATGCACAAACAGTAATTTCTCCGCATTGAAGGTGCAATTCTGAAATTTTTTGCTTTTTCCTGCTCCTCTTAGCATGATAAAGAAGATTCAAAGAGAGTGAGATGCCAGCTCCTTTCATTCAGTCAGTAGCTTCAAACATTTCTGGTATATGAATAACATGATGTTTTTCAATGGCAAAAATCAATGAATATTGTAAATGCACAAACAGTAATTTCTCCGCATTGCAAGGTGCAATTCTGAAATTTTTTGCTTTTTCCTGCTCCTCTTAGCATGATAAAGAAGATTCAAAGAGAGTGAGATGATAGCTCCTTTCATTCAGTCAGTAGCTTCAATCATTTCTGGACGTTTTTCAATGGCAAAAATCAATGAATATTGTAAATGCACAAACAGTAATTTCTCCGCATTGCAAGGTGCAATTCTGAAATTTTTTGCTTTTTCCTGCTCCTCTTAGCATGATAAAGAAGATTCAAAGAGAGTGAGATGCCAGCTCCTTTCATTCAGTCAGTAGCTTCAATCATTTCTGGACGTTTTTCAATGGCAAAAATCAATGAATATTGTAAATGCACAAACAGTAATTTCTCCGCATTGCAAGGTGCAATTCTGAAATTTTTTGCTTTTTCCTGCTCCTCTTAGCATGATAAAGAAGATTCAAAGAGAGTGAGATGCCAGCTCCTTTCATTCAGTCAGTAGCTTCAATCATTTCTGGTATATGAATAACATGATGTTTTTCAATGGCAAAAATCAATGAATATTGTAAATGCACAAACAGTAATATCTCCACATTGCACGGTGCAATTCTGAAATTTTTAGCTTTTTCCTGTTAATCCTAGCATGATAAAGAAGATTCAAAGAGAGTGAGATGCCAGCTCCTTTCATTCAGTCAGTAGCTTCAAACATTTCTGGTATATGAAAAACATGTTTTTCAATGGCAAAAATCAATGAATATTGTAAATGCACAAACAGTAATATCTCCACATTGCACGGTGCAATTCTGAAATTTTTAGCTTTTTCCTGTTAATCCTAGCATGATAAAGAAGATTCAAAGAGAGTGAGATGCCAGCTCCTTTCATTCAGTCAGTAGCTTCAAACATTTCTGGTATATGAAAAACATGTTTTTCAATGGCAAAAATCAATGAATATTGTAAATGCACAAACAGTAATATCTCCACATTGCAAGGTGCAATTCTGAAATTTTTTGCTTTTTCCTGCTAATCCTAGCATGATAAAGAAGATTCAAAGAGAGTGAGATGCCAGCTCCTTTCATTCAGTCAGTAGCTTCAAACATTTCTGGTATATGAAAAACATGTTTTTCAATGGCAAAAATCAATGAATATTGTAAATGCACAAACAGTAATATCTCCACATTGCACGGTGCAATTCTGAAATTTTTAGCTTTTTCCTGTTAATCCTAGTATGATAAAGAAGATTCAAAGAGAGTGAGATGCCAGCTCCTTTCATTCAGTCAGTAGCTTCAAACATTTCTGGTATATGAAAAACATGTTTTTCAATGGCAAAAATCAATGAATATTGTAAATGCACAAACAGTAATATCTCCACATTGCAAGGTGCAATTCTGAAATTTTTTGCTTTTTCCTGTTAATCCTAGCATGATAAAGAAGATTCAAAGAGAGTGAGATGCCAGCTCCTTTCATTCAGTCAGTAGCTTCAAACATTTCTGGTATATGAAAAACATGTTTTTCAATGGCAAAAATCAATGAATATTGTAAATGCACAAACAGTAATATCTCCACATTGCAAGGTGCAATTCTGAAATTTTTTGCTTTTTCCTGCTAATCCTAGCATGATAAAGAAGATTCAAAGAGAGTGAGATGCCAGCTCCTTTCATTCAGTCAGTAGCTTCAAACATTTCTGGTATATGAAAAACATGTTTTTCAATGGCAAAAATCAATGAATATTGTAAATGCACAAACAGTAATATCTCCACATTGCACGGTGCAATTCTGAAATTTTTAGCTTTTTCCTGTTAATCCTAGCATGATAAAGAAGATTCAAAGAGAGTGAGATGCCAGCTCCTTTCATTCAGTCAGTAGCTTCAAACATTTCTGGTATATGAAAAACATGTTTTTCAATGGCAAAAATCAATGAATATTGTAAATGCACAAACAGTAATATCTCCACATTGCAAGGTGCAATTCTGAAATTTTTTGCTTTTTCCTGCTAATCCTAGCATGATAAAGAAGATTCAAAGAGAGTGAGATGCCAGCTCCTTTCATTCAGTCAGTAGCTTCAAACATTTCTGGTATATGAAAAACATGTTTTTCAATGGCAAAAATCAATGAATATTGTAAATGCACAAACAGTAATATCTCCACATTGCAAGGTGCAATTCTGAAATTTTTTGCTTTTTCCTGTTAATCCTAGCATGATAAAGAAGATTCAAAGAGAGTGAGATGCCAGCTCCTTTCATTCAGTCAGTAGCTTCAAACATTTCTGGTATATGAAAAACATGTTTTTCAATGGCAAAAATCAATGAATATTGTAAATGCACAAACAGTAATATCTCCACATTGCAAGGTGCAATTCTGAAATTTTTTGCTTTTTCCTGCTAATCCTAGCATGATAAAGAAGATTCAAAGAGAGTGAGATGCCAGCTCCTTTCATTCAGTCAGTAGCTTCAAACATTTCTGGTATATGAAAAACATGTTTTTCAATGGCAAAAATCAATGAATATTGTAAATGCACAAACAGTAATATCTCCACATTGCACGGTGCAATTCTGAAATGTTTAGCTTTTTCCTGTTAATCCTAGCATGATAAAGAAGATTCAAAGAGAGTGAGATGCCAGCTCCTTTCATTCAGTCAGTAGCTTCAAACATTTCTGGTATATGAAAAACATGTTTTTCAATGGCAAAAATCAATGAATATTGTAAATGCACAAACAGTAATATCTCCACATTGCAAGGTGCAATTCTGAAATTTTTTGCTTTTTCCGGCTAATCCTAGCATGATAAAGAAGATTCAAAGAGAGTGAGATGCCAGCTCCTTTCATTCAGTCAGTAGCTTCAAACATTTCTGGTATATGAAAAACATGTTTTTCAATGGCAAAAATCAATGAATATTGTAAATGCACAAACAGTAATATCTCCACATTGCAAGGTGCAATTCTGAAATTTTTTGCTTTTTCCTGCTAATCCTAGCATGATAAAGAAGATTCAAAGAGAGTGAGATGCCAGCTCCTTTCATTCAGTCAGTAGCTTCAAACATTTCTGGTATATGAAAAACATGTTTTTCAATGGCAAAAATCAATGAATATTGTAAATGCACAAACAGTAATATCTCCACATTGCACGGTGCAATTCTGAAATTTTTAGCTTTTTCCTGTTAATCCTAGCATGATAAAGAAGATTCAAAGAGAGTGAGATGCCAGCTCCTTTCATTCAGTCAGTAGCTTCAAACATTTCTGGTATATGAAAAACATGTTTTTCAATGGCAAAAATCAATGAATATTGTAAATGCACAAACAGTAATATCTCCACATTGCAAGGTGCAATTCTGAAATTTTTTGCTTTTTCCTGCTAATCCTAGCATGATAAAGAAGATTCAAAGAGAGTGAGATGCCAGCTCCTTTCATTCAGTCAGTAGCTTCAAACATTTCTGGTATATGAAAAACATGTTTTTCAATGGCAAAAATCAATGAATATTGTAAATGCACAAACAGTAATATCTCCACATTGCACGGTGCAATTCTGAAATTTTTAGCTTTTTCCTGTTAATCCTAGCATGATAAAGAAGATTCAAAGAGAGTGAGATGCCAGCTCCTTTCATTCAGTCAGTAGCTTCAAACATTTCTGGTATATGAAAAACATGTTTTTCAATGGCAAAAATCAATGAATATTGTAAATGCACAAACAGTAATATCTCCACATTGCAAGGTGCAATTCTGAAATTTTTTGCTTTTTCCTGATAATCCTAGCATGATAAAGAAGATTCAAAGAGAGTGAGATGCCAGCTCCTTTCATTCAGTCAGTAGCTTCAAACATTTCTGGTATATGAAAAACATGTTTTTCAATGGCAAAAATCAATGAATATTGTAAATGCACAAACAGTAATATCTCCACATTGCAAGGTGCAATTCTGAAATTTTTTGCTTTTTCCTGCTAATCCTAGCATGATAAAGAAGATTCAAAGAGAGTGAGATGCCAGCTCCTTTCATTCAGTCAGTAGCTTCAAACATTTCTGGTATATGAAAAACATGTTTTTCAATGGCAAAAATCAATGAATATTGTAAATGCACAAACAGTAATATCTCCACATTGCACGGTGCAATTCTGAAATTTTTAGCTTTTTCCTGTTAATCCTAGCATGATAAAGAAGATTCAAAGAGAGTGAGATGCCAGCTCCTTTCATTCAGTCAGTAGCTTCAAACATTTCTGGTATATGAAAAACATGTTTTTCAATGGCAAAAATCAATGAATATTGTAAATGCACAAACAGTAATATCTCCACATTGCAAGGTGCAATTCTGGAATTTTTTGCTTTTTCCTGCTAATCCTAGCATGATAAAGAAGATTCAAAGAGAGTGAGATGCCAGCTCCTTTCATTCAGTCAGTAGCTTCAAACATTTCTGGTATATGAAAAACATGTTTTTCAATGGCAAAAATCAATGAATATTGTAAATGCACAAACAGTAATATCTCCACATTGCACGGTGCAATTCTGAAATTTTTTGCTTTTTCCTGTTAATCCTAGCATGATAAAGAAGATTCAAAGAGAGTGAGATGCCAGCTCCTTTCATTCAGTCAGTAGCTTCAAACATTTCTGGTATATGAAAAACATGTTTTTCAATGGCAAAAATCAATGAATATTGTAAATGCACAAACAGTAATATCTCCACATTGCAAGGTGCAATTCTGAAATTTTTTGCTTTTTCCTGCTAATCCTAGCATGATAAAGAAGATTCAAAGAGAGTGAGATGCCAGCTCCTTTCATTCAGTCAGTAGCTTCAAACATTTCTGGTATATGAAAAACATGTTTTTCAATGGCAAAAATCAATGAATATTGTAAATGCACAAACAGTAATATCTCCACATTGCACGGTGCAATTCTGAAATTTTTAGCTTTTTCCTGTTAATCCTAGCATGATAAAGAAGATTCAAAGAGAGTGAGATGCCAGCTCCTTTCATTCAGTCAGTAGCTTCAAACATTTCTGGTATATGAAAAACATGTTTTTCAATGGCAAAAATCAATGAATATTGTAAATGCACAAACAGTAATATCTCCACATTGCAAGGTGCAATTCTGAAATTTTTTGCTTTTTCCTGCTAATCCTAGCATGATAAAGAAGATTCAAAGAGAGTGAGATGCCAGCTCCTTTCATTCAGTCAGTAGCTTCAAACATTTCTGGTATATGAAAAACATGTTTTTCAATGGCAAAAATCAATGAATATTGTAAATGCACAAACAGTAATATCTCCACATTGCACGGTGCAATTCTGAAATTTTTAGCTTTTTCCTGTTAATCCTAGCATGATAAAGATTCAAAGAGAGTGAGATGCCAGCTCCTTTCATTCAGTCAGTAGCTTCAAACATTTCTGGTATATGAAAAACATGTTTTTCAATGGCAAAAATCAATGAATATTGTAAATGCACAAACAGTAATATCTCCACATTGCAAGGTGCAATTCTGAAATTTTTAGCTTTTTCCTGTTAATCCTAGCATGATAAAGAAGATTCAAAGAGAGTGAGATGCCAGCTCCTTTCATTCAGTCAGTAGCTTCAAACATTTCTGGTATATGAAAAACATGTTTTTCAATGGCAAAAATCAATGAATATTGTAAATGCACAAACAGTAATATCTCCACATTGCAAGGTGCAATTCTGAAATTTTTTGCTTTTTCCTGCTAATCCTAGCATGATAAAGAAGATTCAAAGAGAGTGAGATGCCAGCTCCTTTCATTCAGTCAGTAGCTTCAAACATTTCTGGTATATGAAAAACATGTTTTTCAATGGCAAAAATCAATGAATATTGTAAATGCACAAACAGTAATATCTCCACATTGCACGGTGCAATTCTGAAATTTTTAGCTTTTTCCTGTTAATCCTAGCATGATAAAGAAGATTCAAAGAGAGTGAGATGCCAGCTCCTTTCATTCAGTCAGTAGCTTCAAACATTTCTGGTATATGAAAAACATGTTTTTCAATGGCAAAAATCAATGAATATTGTAAATGCACAAACAGTAATATCTCCACATTGCAAGGTGCAATTCTGAAATTTTTTGCTTTTTCCTGCTAATCCGAGCATGATAAAGAAGATTCAAAGAGAGTGAGATGCCAGCTCCTTTCATTCAGTCAGTAGCTTCAAACATTTCTGGTATATGAAAAACATGTTTTTCAATGGCAAAAATCAATGAATATTGTAAATGCACAAACAGTAATATCTCCACATTGCACGGTGCAATTCTGAAATTTTTAGCTTTTTCCTGTTAATCCTAGCATGATAAAGAAGATTCAAAGAGAGTGAGATGCCAGCTCCTTTCATTCAGTCATTTGCTTCAAACATTTCTGGTATATGAAAAACATGTTTTTCAATGGCAAAAATCAATGAATATTGTAAATGCACAAACAGTAATATCTCCACATTGCACGGTGCAATTCTGAAATTTTTAGCTTTTTCCTGTTAATCCTAGCATGATAAAGAAGATTCAAAGAGAGTGAGATGCCAGCTCCTTTCATTCAGTCAGTAGCTTCAAACATTTCTGGTATATGAAAAACATGTTTTTCAATGGCAAAAATCAATGAATATTGTAAATGCACAAACAGTAATATCTCCACATTGCAAGGTGCAATTCTGAAATTTTTTGCTTTTTCCTGTTAATCCTAGCATGATAAAGAAGATTCAAAGAGAGTGAGATGCCAGCTCCTTTCATTCAGTCAGTAGCTTCAAACATTTCTGGTATATGAAAAACATGTTTTTCAATGGCAAAAATCAATGAATATTGTAAATGCACAAACAGTAATATCTCCACATTGCAAGGTGCAATTCTGAAATTTTTTGCTTTTTCCTGCTAATCCTAGCATGATAAAGAAGATTCAAAGAGAGTGAGATGCCAGCTCCTTTCATTCAGTCAGTAGCTTCAAACATTTCTGGTATATGAAAAACATGTTTTTCAATGGCAAAAATCAATGAATATTGTAAATGCACAAACAGTAATATCTCCACATTGCACGGTGCAATTCTGAAATTTTTAGCTTTTTCCTGTTAATCCTAGCATGATAAAGAAGATTCAAAGAGAGTGAGATGCCAGCTCCTTTCATTCAGTCAGTAGCTTCAAACATTTCTGGTATATGAAAAACATGTTTTTCAATGGCAAAAATTAATGAATATTGTAAATGCACAAACAGTAATATCTCCACATTGCAAGGTGCAATTCTGAAATTTTTTGCTTTTTCCTGCTAATCCTAGCATGATAAAGAAGATTCAAAGAGAGTGAGATGCCAGCTCCTTTCATTCAGTCAGTAGCTTCAAACATTTCTGGTATATGAAAAACATGTTTTTCAATGGCAAAAATCAATGAATATTGTAAATGCACAAACAGTAATATCTCCACATTGCACGGTGCAATTCTGAAATTTTTAGCTTTTTCCTGTTAATCCTAGCATGATAAAGAAGATTCAAAGAGAGTGAGATGCCAGCTCCTTTCATTCAGTCAGTAGCTTCAAACATTTCTGGTATATGAAAAACATGTTTTTCAATGGCAAAAATCAATGAATATTGTAAATGCACAAACAGTAATATCTCCACATTGCAAGGTGCAATTCTGAAATTTTTTGCTTTTTCCTGTTAATCCTAGCATGATAAAGAAGATTCAAAGAGAGTGAGATGCCAGCTCCTTTCATTCAGTCAGTAGCTTCAAACATTTCTGGTATATGAAAAACATGTTTTTCAATGGCAAAAATCAATGAATATTGTAAATGCACAAACAGTAATATCTCCACATTGCAAGGTGCAATTCTGAAATTTTTTGCTTTTTCCTGCTAATCCTAGCATGATAAAGAAGATTCAAAGAGAGTGAGATGCCAGCTCCTTTCATTCAGTCAGTAGCTTCAAACATTTCTGGTATATGAAAAACATGTTTTTCAATGGCAAAAATCAATGAATATTGTAAATGCACAAACAGTAATATCTCCACATTGCACGGTGCAATTCTGAAATTTTTAGCTTTTTCCTGTTAATCCTAGCATGATAAAGAAGTTTCAAAGAGAGTGAGATGCCAGCTCCTTTCATTCAGTCAGTAGCTTCAAACATTTCTGGTATATGAAAAACATGTTTTTCAATGGCAAAAATCAATGAATATTGTAAATGCACAAACAGTAATATCTCCACATTGCAAGGTGCAATTCTGAAATTTTTTGCTTTTTCCTGTTAATCCTAGCATGATAAAGAAGATTCAAAGAGAGTGAGATGCCAGCTCCTTTCATTCAGTCAGTAGCTTCAAACATTTCTGGTATATGAAAAACATGTTTTTCAATGGCAAAAATCAATGAATATTGTAAATGCACAAACAGTAATATCTCCACATTGCACGGTGCAATTCTGAAATTTTTAGCTTTTTCCTGTTAATCCTAGCATGATAAAGAAGATTCAAAGAGAGTGAGATGCCAGCTCCTTTCATTCAGTCAGTAGCTTCAAACATTTCTGGTATATGAAAAACATGTTTTTCAATGGCAAAAATCAATGAATATTGTAAATGCACAAACAGTAATATCTCCACATTGCAAGGTGCAATTCTGAAATTTTTTGCTTTTTCCTGCTAATCCTAGCATGATAAAGAAGATTCAAAGAGAGTGAGATGCCAGCTCCTTTCATTCAGTCAGTAGCTTCAAACATTTCTGGTATATGAAAAACATGTTTTTCAAAGGCAAAAATCAATGAATATTGTAAATGCACAAACAGTAATATCTCCACATTGCAAGGTGCAATTCTGAAATTTTTAGCTTTTTCCTGTTAATCCTAGCATGATAAAGAAGATTCAAAGAGAGTGAGATGCCAGCTCCTTTCATTCAGTCAGTAGCTTCAAACATTTCTGGTATATGAAAAACATGTTTTTCAATGGCAAAAATCAATGAATATTGTAAATGCACAAACAGTAATATCTCCACATTGCAAGGTGCAATTCTGAAATTTTTTGCTTTTTCCTGTTAATCCTAGCATGATAAAGAAGATTCAAAGAGAGTGAGATGCCAGCTCCTTTCATTCAGTCAGTAGCTTCAAACATTTCTGGTATATGAAAAACATGTTTTTCAATGGCAAAAATCAATGAATATTGTAAATGCACAAACAGTAATATCTCCACATTGCAAGGTGCAATTCTGAAATTTTTTGCTTTTTCCTGCTAATCCTAGCATGATAAAGAAGATTCAAAGAGAGTGAGATGCCAGCTCCTTTCATTCAGTCAGTAGCTTCAAACATTTCTGGTATATGAAAAACATGTTTTTCAATGGCAAAAATCAATGAATATTGTAAATGCACAAACAGTAATATCTCCACATTGCACGGTGCAATTCTGAAATTTTTAGCTTTTTCCTGTTAATCCTAGCATGATAAAGAAGATTCAAAGAGAGTGAGATGCCAGCTCCTTTCATTCAGTCAGTAGCTTCAAACATTTCTGGTATATGAAAAACATGTTTTTCAATGGCAAAAATCAATGAATATTGTAAATGCACAAACAGTAATATCTCCACATTGCAAGGTGCAATTCTGAAATTTTTTGCTTTTTCCTGCTAATCCTAGCATGATAAAGAAGATTCAAAGAGAGTGAGATGCCAGCTCCTTTCATTCAGTCAGTAGCTTCAAACATTTCTGGTATATGAAAAACATGTTTTTCAATGGCAAAAATCAATGAATATTGTAAATGCACAAACAGTAATATCTCCACATTGCACGGTGCAATTCTGAAATTTTTAGCTTTTTCCTGTTAATCCTAGCATGATAAAGAAGATTCAAAGAGAGTGAGATGCCAGCTCCTTTCATTCAGTCAGTAGCTTCAAACATTTCTGGTATATGAAAAACATGTTTTTCAATGGCAAAAATCAATGAATATTGTAAATGCACAAACAGTAATATCTCCACATTGCAAGGTGCAATTCTGAAATTTTTTGCTTTTTCCTGCTAATCCTAGCATGATAAAGATTCAAAGAGAGTGAGATGCCAGCTCCTTTCATTCAGTCAGTAGCTTCAAACATTTCTGGTATATGAAAAACATGTTTTTCAATGGCAAAAATCAATGAATATTGTAAATGCACAAACAGTAATATCTCCACATTGCAAGGTGCAATTCTGAAATTTTTAGCTTTTTCCTGTTAATCCTAGCATGATAAAGAAGATTCAAAGAGAGTGAGATGCCAGCTCCTTTCATTCAGTCAGTAGCTTCAAACATTTCTGGTATATGAAAAACATGTTTTTCAATGGCAAAAATCAATGAATATTGTAAATGCACAAACAGTAATATCTCCACATTGCAAGGTGCAATTCTGAAATTTTTTGCTTTTTCCTGCTAATCCTAGCATGATAAAGAAGATTCAAAGAGAGTGAGATGCCAGCTCCTTTCATTCAGTCAGTAGCTTCAAACATTTCTGGTATATGAAAAACATGTTTTTCAATGGCAAAAATCAATGAATATTGTAAATGCACAAACAGTAATATCTCCACATTGCATGGTGCAATTCTGAAATTTTTAGCTTTTTCCTGTTAATCCTAGCATGATAAAGAAGATTCAAAGAGAGTGAGATGCCAGCTCCTTTCATTCAGTCAGTAGCTTCAAACATTTCTGGTATATGAAAAACATGTTTTTCAATGGCAAAAATCAATGAATATTGTAAATGCACAAACAGTAATATCTCCACATTGCAAGGTGCAATTCTGAAATTTTTTGCTTTTTCCTGCTAATCCTAGCATGATAAAGAAGATTCAAAGAGAGTGAGATGCCAGCTCCTTTCATTCAGTCAGTAGCTTCAAACATTTCTGGTATATGAAAAACATGTTTTTCAATGGCAAAAATCAATGAATATTGTAAATGCACAAACAGTAATATCTCCACATTGCACGGTGCAATTCTGAAATTTTTAGCTTTTTCCTGTTAATCCTAGCATGATAAAGAAGATTCAAAGAGAGTGAGATGCCAGCTCCTTTCATTCAGTCATTAGCTTCAAACATTTCTGGTATATGAAAAACATGTTTTTCAATGGCAAAAATCAATGAATATTGTAAATGCACAAACAGTAATATCTCCACATTGCACTGTGCAATTCTGAAATTTTTAGCTTTTTCCTGTTAATCCTAGCATGATAAAGAAGATTCAAAGAGAGTGAGATGCCAGCTCCTTTCATTCAGTCAGTAGCTTCAAACATTTCTGGTATATGAAAAACATGTTTTTCAATGGCAAAAATCAATGAATATTGTAAATGCACAAACAGTAATATCTCCACATTGCAAGGTGCAATTCTGAAATTTTTTGCTTTTTCCTGTTAATCCTAGCATGATAAAGAAGATTCAAAGAGAGTGAGATGCCAGCTCCTTTCATTCAGTCAGTAGCTTCAAACATTTCTGGTATATGAAAAACATGTTTTTCAATGGCAAAAATCAATGAATATTGTAAATGCACAAACAGTAATATCTCCACATTGCAAGGTGCAATTCTGAAATTTTTTGCTTTTTCCTGCTAATCCTAGCATGATAAAGAAGATTCAAAGAGAGTGAGATGCCAGCTCCTTTCATTCAGTCAGTAGCTTCAAACATTTCTGGTATATGAAAAACATGTTTTTCAATGGCAAAAATCAATGAATATTGTAAATGCACAAACAGTAATATCTCCACATTGCACGGTGCAATTCTGAAATTTTTAGCTTTTTCCTGTTAATCCTAGCATGATAAAGAAGATTCAAAGAGAGTGAGATGCCAGCTCCTTTCATTCAGTCAGTAGCTTCAAACATTTCTGGTATATGAAAAACATGTTTTTCAATGGCAAAAATTAATGAATATTGTAAATGCACAAACAGTAATATCTCCACATTGCAAGGTGCAATTCTGAAATTTTTTGCTTTTTCCTGCTAATCCTAGCATGATAAAGAAGATTCAAAGAGAGTGAGATGCCAGCTCCTTTCATTCAGTCAGTAGCTTCAAACATTTCTGGTATATGAAAAACATGTTTTTCAATGGCAAAAATCAATGAATATTGTAAATGCACAAACAGTAATATCTCCACATTGCACGGTGCAATTCTGAAATTTTTAGCTTTTTCCTGTTAATCCTAGCATGATAAAGAAGATTCAAAGAGAGTGAGATGCCAGCTCCTTTCATTCAGTCAGTAGCTTCAAACATTTCTGGTATATGAAAAACATGTTTTTCAATGGCAAAAATCAATGAATATTGTAAATGCACAAACAGTAATATCTCCACATTGCAAGGTGCAATTCTGAAATTTTTTGCTTTTTCCTGTTAATCCTAGCATGATAAAGAAGATTCAAAGAGAGTGAGATGCCAGCTCCTTTCATTCAGTCAGTAGCTTCAAACATTTCTGGTATATGAAAAACATGTTTTTCAATGGCAAAAATCAATGAATATTGTAAATGCACAAACAGTAATATCTCCACATTGCAAGGTGCAATTCTGAAATTTTTTGCTTTTTCCTGCTAATCCTAGCATGATAAAGAAGATTCAAAGAGAGTGAGATGCCAGCTCCTTTCATTCAGTCAGTAGCTTCAAACATTTCTGGTATATGAAAAACATGTTTTTCAATGGCAAAAATCAATGAATATTGTAAATGCACAAACAGTAATATCTCCACATTGCACGGTGCAATTCTGAAATTTTTAGCTTTTTCCTGTTAATCCTAGCATGATAAAGAAGATTCAAAGAGAGTGAGATGCCAGCTCCTTTCATTCAGTCATTAGCTTCAAACATTTCTGGTATATGAAAAACATGTTTTTCAATGGCAAAAATCAATGAATATTGTAAATGCACAAACAGTAATATCTCCACATTGCACGGTGCAATTCTGAAATTTTTAGCTTTTTCCTGTTAATCCTAGCATGATAAAGAAGATTCAAAGAGAGTGAGATGCCAGCTCCTTTCATTCAGTCAGTAGCTTCAAACATTTCTGGTATATGAAAAACATGTTTTTCAATGGCAAAAATCAATGAATATTGTAAATGCACAAACAGTAATATCTCCACATTGCAAGGTGCAATTCTGAAATTTTTTGCTTTTTCCTGTTAATCCTAGCATGATAAAGAAGATTCAAAGAGAGTGAGATGCCAGCTCCTTTCATTCAGTCAGTAGCTTCAAACATTTCTGGTATATGAAAAACATGTTTTTCAATGGCAAAAATCAATGAATATTGTAAATGCACAAACAGTAATATCTCCACATTGCAAGGTGCAATTCTGAAATTTTTTGCTTTTTCCTGCTAATCCTAGCATGATAAAGAAGATTCAAAGAGAGTGAGATGCCAGCTCCTTTCATTCAGTCAGTAGCTTCAAACATTTCTGGTATATGAAAAACATGTTTTTCAATGGCAAAAATCAATGAATATTGTAAATGCACAAACAGTAATATCTCCACATTGCACGGTGCAATTCTGAAATTTTTAGCTTTTTCCTGTTAATCCTAGCATGATAAAGAAGATTCAAAGAGAGTGAGATGCCAGCTCCTTTCATTCAGTCAGTAGCTTCAAACATTTCTGGTATATGAAAAACATGTTTTTCAATGGCAAAAATTAATGAATATTGTAAATGCACAAACAGTAATATCTCCACATTGCAAGGTGCAATTCTGAAATTTTTTGCTTTTTCCTGCTAATCCTAGCATGATAAAGAAGATTCAAAGAGAGTGAGATGCCAGCTCCTTTCATTCAGTCAGTAGCTTCAAACATTTCTGGTATATGAAAAACATGTTTTTCAATGGCAAAAATCAATGAATATTGTAAATGCACAAACAGTAATATCTCCACATTGCACGGTGCAATTCTGAAATTTTTAGCTTTTTCCTGTTAATCCTAGCATGATAAAGAAGATTCAAAGAGAGTGAGATGCCAGCTCCTTTCATTCAGTCAGTAGCTTCAAACATTTCTGGTATATGAAAAACATGTTTTCAATGGCAAAAATCAATGAATATTGTAAATGCACAAACAGTAATATCTCCACATTGCAAGGTGCAATTCTGAAATTTTTTGCTTTTCCTGTTAATACTAGCATGATAAAGAAGATTCAAAGAGAGTGAGATGCCAGCTCCTTTCATTCAGTCAGTAGCTTCAAACATTTCTGGTATATGAAAAACATGTTTTTCAATGGCAAAAATCAATGAATATTGTAAATGCACAAACAGTAATATCTCCACATTGCACGGTGCAATTCTGAAATTTTTAGCTTTTTCCTGTTAATCCTAGCATGATAAAGAAGTTTCAAAGAGAGTGAGATGCCAGCTCCTTTCATTCAGTCAGTAGCTTCAAACATTTCTGGTATATGAAAAACATGTTTTTCAATGGCAAAAATCAATGAATATTGTAAATGCACAAACAGTAATATCTCCACATTGCAAGGTGCAATTCTGAAATTTTTTGCTTTTTCCTGTTAATCCTAGCATGATAAAGAAGATTCAAAGAGAGTGAGATGCCAGCTCCTTTCATTCAGTCAGTAGCTTCAAACATTTCTGGTATATGAAAAACATGTTTTTCAATGGCAAAAATCAATGAATATTGTAAATGCACAAACAGTAATATCTCCACATTGCACGGTGCAATTCTGAAATTTTTAGCTTTTTCCTGTTAATCCTAGCATGATAAAGAAGATTCAAAGAGAGTGAGATGCCAGCTCCTTTCATTCAGTCAGTAGCTTCAAACATTTCTGGTATATGAAAAACATGTTTTTCAATGGCAAAAATCAATGAATATTGTAAATGCACAAACAGTAATATCTCCACATTGCAAGGTGCAATTCTGAAATTTTTTGCTTTTTCCTGCTAATCCTAGCATGATAAAGAAGATTCAAAGAGAGTGAGATGCCAGCTCCTTTCATTCAGTCAGTAGCTTCAAACATTTCTGGTATATGAAAAACATGTTTTTCAATGGCAAAAATCAATGAATATTGTAAATGCACAAACAGTAATATCTCCACATTGCACGGTGCAATTCTGAAATTTTTAGCTTTTTCCTGTTAATCCTAGCATGATAAAGAAGATTCAAAGAGAGTGAGATGCCAGCTCCTTTCATTCAGTCAGTAGCTTCAAACATTTCTGGTATATGAAAAACATGTTTTTCAATGGCAAAAATCAATGAATATTGTAAATGCACAAACAGTAATATCTCCACATTGCAAGGTGCAATTCTGAAATTTTTTGCTTTTTTCCTGTTAATCCTAGCATGATAAAGAAGATTCAAAGAGAGTGAGATGCCAGCTCCTTTCATTCAGTCAGTAGCTTCAAACATTTCTGGTATATGAAAAACATGTTTTTCAATGGCAAAAATCAATGAATATTGTAAATGCACAAACAGTAATATCTCCACATTGCAAGGTGCAATTCTGAAATTTTTTGCTTTTTCCTGCTAATCCTAGCATGATAAAGAAGATTCAAAGAGAGTGAGATGCCAGCTCCTTTCATTCAGTCAGTAGCTTCAAACATTTCTGGTATATGAAAAACATGTTTTTCAATGGCAAAAATCAATGAATATTGTAAATGCACAAACAGTAATATCTCCACATTGCACGGTGCAATTCTGAAATTTTTAGCTTTTTCCTGTTAATCCTAGCATGATAAAGAAGATTCAAAGAGAGTGAGATGCCAGCTCCTTTCATTCAGTCAGTAGCTTCAAACATTTCTGGTATATGAAAAACATGTTTTTCAATGGCAAAAATCAATGAATATTGTAAATGCACAAACAGTAATATCTCCACATTGCAAGGTGCAATTCTGAAATTTTTTGCTTTTTCCTGCTAATCCTAGCATGATAAAGAAGATTCAAAGAGAGTGAGATGCCAGCTCCTTTCATTCAGTCAGTAGCTTCAAACATTTCTGGTATATGAAAAACATGTTTTTCAATGGCAAAAATCAATGAATATTTTAAATGCACAAACAGTAATATCTCCACATTGCACGGTGCAATTCTGAAATTTTTAGCTTTTTCCTGTTAATCCTAGCATGATAAAGAAGATTCAAAGAGAGTGAGATGCCAGCTCCTTTCATTCAGTCAGTAGCTTCAAACATTTCTGGTAATATGAAAAACATGTTTTTCAATGGCAAAAATCAATGAATATTGTAAATGCACAAACAGTAATATCTCCACATTGCAAGGTGCAATTCTGAAATTTTTTGCTTTTTCCTGCTAATCCTAGCATGATAAAGAAGATTCAAAGAGAGTGAGATGCCAGCTCCTTTCATTCAGTCAGTAGCTTCAAACATTTCTGGTATATGAAAAACATGTTTTTCAATGGCAAAAATCAATGAATATTGTAAATGCACAAACAGTAATATCTCCACATTGCACGGTGCAATTCTGAAATTTTTAGCTTTTTCCTGTTAATCCTAGCATGATAAAGAAGATTCAAAGAGAGTGAGATGCCAGCTCCTTTCATTCAGTCATTAGCTTCAAACATTTCTGGTATATGAAAAACATGTTTTTCAATGGCAAAAATCAATGAATATTGTAAATGCACAAACAGTAATATCTCCACATTGCAAGGTGCAATTCTGAAATTTTTTGCTTTTTCCTGTTAATCCTAGCATGATAAAGAAGATTCAAAGAGAGTGAGATGCCAGCTCCTTTCATTCAGTCAGTAGCTTCAAACATTTCTGGTATATGAAAAACATGTTTTTCAATTGGCAAAAATCAATGAATATTGTAAATGCACAAACAGTAATATCTCCACATTGCAAGGTGCAATTCTGAAATTTTTTGCTTTTTCCTGTTAAACCTAGCATGATAAAGAAGATTCAAAGAGAGTGAGATGCCAGCTCCTTTCATTCAGTCAGTAGCTTCAAACATTTCTGGTATATGAAAAACATGTTTTTCAATGGCAAAAATCAATGAATATTGTAAATGCACAAACAGTAATATCTCCACATTGCAAGGTGCAATTCTGAAATTTTTTGCTTTTTCCTGCTAATCCTAGCATGATAAAGAAGATTCAAAGAGAGTGAGATGCCAGCTCCTTTCATTCAGTCAGTAGCTTCAAACATTTCTGGTATATGAAAAACATGTTTTTCAATGGCAAAAATCAATGAATATTGTAAATGCACAAACAGTAATATCTCCACATTGCACGGTGCAATTCTGAAATTTTTAGCTTTTTCCTGTTAATCCTAGCATGATAAAGAAGATTCAAAGAGAGTGAGATGCCAGCTCCTTTCATTCAGTCAGTAGCTTCAAACATTTCTGGTATATGAAAAACATGTTTTTCAATGGCAAAAATCAATGAATATTGTAAATGCACAAACAGTAATATCTCCACATTGCAAGGTGCAATTCTGAAATTTTTTGCTTTTTCCTGTTAATCCTAGCATGATAAAGAAGATTCAAAGAGAGTGAGATGCCAGCTCCTTTCATTCAGTCAGTAGCTTCAAACATTTCTGGTATATGAAAAACATGTTTTTCAATGGCAAAAATCAATGAATATTGTAAATGCACAAACAGTAATATCTCCACATTGCAAGGTGCAATTCTGAAATTTTTTGCTTTTTCCTGTTAATCCTAGCATGATAAAGAAGATTCAAAGAGAGTGAGATGCCAGCTCCTTTCATTCAGTCAGTAGCTTCAAACATTTCTGGTATATGAAAAACATGTTTTTCAATGGCAAAAATCAATGAATATTGTAAATGCACAAACAGTAATATCTCCACATTGCAAGGTGCAATTCTGAAATTTTTTGCTTTTTCCTGTTAATCCTAGCATGATAAAGAAGATTCAAAGAGAGTGAGATGCCAGCTCCTTTCATTCAGTCAGTAGCTTCAAACATTTCTGGTATATGAAAAACATGTTTTTCAATGGCAAAAATCAATGAATATTGTAAATGCACAAACAGTAATATCTCCACATTGCAAGGTGCAATTCTGAAATTTTTTGCTTTTTCCTGCTAATCCTAGCATGATAAAGAAGATTCAAAGAGAGTGAGATGCCAGCTCCTTTCATTCAGTCAGTAGCTTCAAACATTTCTGGTATATGAAAAACATGTTTTTCAATGGCAAAAATCAATGAATATTGTAAATGCACAAACAGTAATATCTCCACATTGCACGGTGCAATTCTGAAATTTTTAGCTTTTTCCTGTTAATCCTAGCATGATAAAGAAGATTCAAAGAGAGTGAGATGCCAGCTCCTTTCATTCAGTCAGTAGCTTCAAACATTTCTGGTATATGAAAAACATGTTTTTCAATGGCAAAAATCAATGAATATTGTAAATGCACAAACAGTAATATCTCCACATTGCAAGGTGCAATTCTGAAATTTTTTGCTTTTTCCTGTTAATCCTAGCATGATAAAGAAGATTCAAAGAGAGTGAGATGCCAGCTCCTTTCATTCAGTCAGTAGCTTCAAACATTTCTGGTATATGAAAAACATGTTTTTCAATGGCAAAAATCAATGAATATTGTAAATGCACAAACAGTAATATCTCCACATTGCACGGTGCAATTCTGAAATTTTTTGCTTTTCCTGTTAATCCTAGCATGATAAAGAAGATTCAAAGAGAGTGAGATGCCAGCTCCTTTCATTCAGTCAGTAGCTTCAAACATTTCTGGTATATGAAAAACATGTTTTTCAATGGCAAAAATCAATGAATATTGTAAATGCACAAACAGTAATATCTCCACATTGCAAGGTGCAATTCTGAAATTTTTTGCTTTTTCCTGCTAATCCTAGCATGATAAAGAAGATTCAAAGAGAGTGAGATGCCAGCTCCTTTCATTCAGTCAGTAGCTTCAAACATTTCTGGTATATGAAAAACATGTTTTTCAATGGCAAAAATCAATGAATATTGTAAATGCACAAACAGTAATATCTCCACATTGCACGGTGCAATTCTGAAATTTTTAGCTTTTTCCTGTTAATCCTAGCATGATAAAGAAGATTCAAAGAGAGTGAGATGCCAGCTCCTTTCATTCAGTCAGTAGCTTCAAACATTTCTGGTATATGAAAAACATGTTTTTCAATGGCAAAAATCAATGAATATTGTAAATGCACAAACAGTAATATCTCCACATTGCACGGTGCAATTCTGAAATTTTTAGCTTTTTCCTGTTAATCCTAGCATGATAAAGAAGATTCAAAGAGAGTGAGATGCCAGCTCCTTTCATTCAGTCAGTAGCTTCAAACATTTCTGGTATATGAAAAACATGTTTTTCAATGGCAAAAATCAATGAATATTGTAAATGCACAAACAGTAATATCTCCACATTGCAAGGTGCAATTCTGAAATTTTTTGCTTTTTCCTGCTAATCCTAGCATGATAAAGAAGATTCAAAGAGAGTGAGATGCCAGCTCCTTTCATTCAGTCAGTAGCTTCAAACATTTCTGGTATATGAAAAACATGTTTTTCAATGGCAAAAATCAATGAATATTGTAAATGCACAAACAGTAATATCTCCACATTGCACGGTGCAATTCTGAAATTTTTTAGCTTTTTCCTGTTAATCCTAGCATGATAAAGAAGATTCAAAGAGAGTGAGATGCCAGCTCCTTTCATTCAGTCAGTAGCTTCAAACATTTCTGGTATATGAAAAACATGTTTTTCAATGGCAAAAATCAATGAATATTGTAAATGCACAAACAGTAATATCTCCACATTGCATCTCTCTCTCAAACATTTCTGGTATATGAAAAACATGTTTTTCAATGGCAAAAATCAATGAATATTGTAAATGCAAAACAGTAAT